>NW_020455511.1:638992-672765 GCF_003342845.1 Nothoprocta perdicaria
CTTCTTTTTTCCTTTTTTTCTTTTTTTTTTTTCTTTTTTTTTTCTTTTTTTGACTTTATAGTCTCTCAGAACAAGGTTTGTGAAGCTCTATGACTTTGAATCCCAAACAATCCCCAAATCCCAGGGCCAAATGTATGGAGATGGAGCGAATCAAGCTGGAAAATTTGCCTAGTAAACACAGACAGGGATGCAGCTTTGACAAGTACGATAGCACTTGGCATGCTTGTCCATGCATTGGCAAGATATGTCCTTGGTAGGCAATAGCCTTGAGGCTGCTGTCCAAGTAATCAAATGATGTCAAAATGATTTAAAATTAGCAGCTGGAGTCGTGACTCTGGCCACCAGCTGGAAAGCCTGCATCTACAGATTTGATCTAACATCTTGCTCTCCTGAGGAAATGAACTGAGAAGAGTGATTTTTTCTTTTTTCTTTTTTCTTTTTCTTTTTTCTTTTTTTGGCTAGTATTTCAGCATTGCTGTTTATTAGCCTGGTGGCTTTATGAAGTCTAGACTGGTTTATTTCAGCCGTTCAGCATCTGCAAACGTGCTTTCTCAAATTATTGTGCTTTTGCATTGCTTCTGACACCAGTGAATTTATTAATGGGGTGAACTGGATCAAGCTTTTCTTAGGAAAAAAAAAAAAAGGAATTTGAATATGTAGAGCCAATATCTGAAATGCTTTTACTGATCTTAACATTGGCTGTGCCAATGGAGAGCGCTCACAAGAACGCATCCTTCAAGAATCTCAAACTTTTAAACCTCCGTCTCCACTGTCTTATTTTGCTGGGGTTTCTTTTTTTGCCATAAACGTGTTTTTATTTTCTCTCTCTCGGTTCTGTTTGTGCTCTCCCAGCTGCCTGAAGGCCAGCGAGAAACAAGCATCGTGTTGCACACGTGTTGTGTGACCAGTGGCCTTGGCTTGACTGGGGGGCTGCCAGGCTGTAACAACACTGCGCGGTGCTCAGATGCTCCTGGTTGTCCACATCCATCAGGGACACACAAGCTCCAGAAGAAAGATTTCCTTTTGCATTAGCCTCCCTGGCAAGCGCTTCAGTTCCTGGAATTTTTGCACAGTCGCATGTGAGCTGTTAAAAGGGCTCGTGTGTGTAAAGGAGAAAGCATCCCCGGTCTTATGGGCTGTGATTCCAGGTTGTTTCTCTTGAGAAACAATTACCAAAAAAGCGAACTTTTGCCTCAACAGGAAGGGGGTTTTAGGTGGGACCGCGGCCACCTGGTGCATGGAAGCCAGCTCCGTTTGCAGGCGCTGCAGAGGGATCCAGCGCTTCCATCCCTCCGTTTCCCGACACATCCTGTGAACCGGCCAGATCTCCCTGCAGAGCCCACGCAGGCAGGGTCCCTGAGCCTGGAAAGCGACTGGGTTTTGAAATGCTGGTTTTGGAAATGCCAGTTTTTGAAAAACAAGGCCGCTCCTGGTGTGGGGGAAGGGAAGGGCTATTCACACCCGTGCACAAACTTCCCTTTTTCCTTCTCAAATGTAGTGCCCGTCCCTTTTCTTTCACATTTAAAACGCCAGTGCTGCAAATGCTCCTCCATTCCCAGTGCCTTTGGGGTGAATCCCTGTAATTACTGTTCTTTATTATTTCTTTATTATTTTATTAATTAATATTATTGATTATTTATTGTTTTAGCACAGGCAGGCTGGCTGCGGAGGCTTTCAGCAGACACCAGGGCTGTCGAATGGGCAGTAGCTGGAGTGTGCTGATAGTCCAAGTGACTTCCTACCTCGTGTGCATTTTGATTATTTCCAAGGAACAACATTTTAGCAAGGGCTAAATGCAGCATTTCCTGCTCCTTGGTGCCGTCTCCTGATGGGCACGAAGCCGGGGGTAGGAGAGGGCGAGGGAAGCGGGTAGCTGGGTGTCAGCGCATGGGAACGGGCATGGAGCACGGCCGCCACGAGGATGTGGTGCTGTTTTGGGGAGGAAACGTCGTGTTCTTGACCTCTCCCGCCGCCGCTGGCCGTGGTTCCTGTTGCGCTGCCCTGCATCGCTTCCTGCCCGAATTCCTCCCATTGCTGTTTCTTCCTCCCAGTGCACAAAAAAAAACACCCATAAACCCTCCTGAGCTCTGTGTTTGGAGAGGATTTAGCCCTTACCTTGCAGTCGCAGGCCAGGCTTGCCCGGGAATTAGCTGGGCTCCGTGCAGTGGAACCGGTCACAACCCCAGCCAAGGGCACCAGGACGCAGCTGGCAGAGGGATCGTGGAGTCATTGTGGTTGGAAAAGGTCTCCAAGGTCATCAAGTCCGACTGTAAGCCCATCACCCCCGTGCCTGCTGATCCCTGTCCCCAAGCGCCTCATCCAGCACTGCCGGGGATGGTGACCCCAGCCCTTCCCTGGCAGCCTCTCCAAGGCTTCACCACTCTTTCCATGTGGAATATCTTCCCTGTGTCCAACCTGAACCTCCCCTGGCTCATAAAGGGGTTCCTGTGGTCAATGCAGGCGTATTTCTCAACAAGACCGGCCTCAGCTGCTTTGGGACAACTCTGTCTACGTTCAATTTATGAACATAATTTATTTCTGCTGCTCTGGTGGGTGAATCGGGTATCAAAGCCTCCTAATAGTCGTGTCGTGCTGCCTCCGAGGCACCTTGCACCCTTCTGTGCGCTTTGGTGGGTCTCTCATCTCCAGCCAGAACAAGTACAAGTTGGAGGGTAGCACTGACATGCCTTCTTCTAGATGAATAACCAAGAAAAAGGCACTAGCCTCAAGCATTTCCACTTCCTAGTTATATTAGTAGACCTGTATTGTAGCATGTACGGGGTTCTTTGCAAGGATCCCTTCCCTAGGATCCCTTCTCAGGAGGGTGCACAACCTCATGTGTCCATAGCCAGGCTCCTGGTAATGCATTCTGCTAAATGCATTCTGCTAAATGCAGCCCTATCGTGGGCTCCCTGTCCCCCTGTGCCACCTATCACGGTGAGTTCATGCATGCTTGCCGCTGGTGTGTAAATATGTAAAAACACAGTGTACGTCCCACATCCTTTGAAAGGGCTTGGAGAAGCCGTCAGCAAATGCAAACAGGAACGGGCAGCGCCAGGACCTAACAGAGGTACCTGTGTGTGTTCTCACCCCAGTGGAGGAGGGCGAGAGGCAACAGCTGCCACATCTCTATGGGCTGATTCACAGCCCCGTGATTTTGGGTGCAGAGCTGGGTTTTTATGGCCGGCGTGGAGGCTGCCGCGCTCCCGTCTGCCGCGAACGGGCTGCTCTTTATTGGCCGGGCGTGCACGCAGAGCGAGGCTTTATGAGAAGATGTGAATGGGTTTATGGGCTCGCCAGCGCTGGGAACGGCATGTGGCAGAGCGGGAGGCCCTTCTCTGAAGAGCTGAGATTCTTCTACAAGGAGCTGTGTCGCTTCTCCGGTTGTTGTGCCATGGAGGGTCCAGCTTAAGCGGCCAGGAGCAAGTTCTGTGGAAGGGGAATGGTCTCCAGTCGGGGCAATGAATATTGAGAAGACCAAGGCCACCTCAGCCCCTCTGCTTGCGTGTCCAAGGGCTTGGTGGCCACCTCCTGCCTCCCAGCCCATGTGTTGTCATTGCGGTCCCCAAAACCCATCGGATTTCTCCTGCCGGGACACAGTATTAGGAGCTGGCTCCTGGCAGATGGGCACATCAGGAGCGCCTCTTTCTCCTCCCTCCTGGATGTTCCTCACCTTTAAATAGCTCAGAAGCTCTTGTCCTACCCGGGGTGCCAGTGGGGGCCTCTCAGTTTTACATACCCGTTTTGGCAGGGATTATTTTGGCAGTTTCAATACCTGCCATGCTGAAACTGAATACAGGAGTTGCCAACCTGCATGCAAATGCAGACCTGTTTTTTAATTTTTTTTTAGCAGCTCTATCACACAATTTTTTTTTTTTTTGCCAAAAGAAAGACCCATAACGCGTGTGCCTACAAAACACTGAAAGCATCTGCAAGATGCAGGGGGTTTCGTTCGCTTTGCATGTGGCCGGTGTTGGCGTAAGTGCCTACGTTGGCAGGGGAGCGGGGCTGCTCTGGGAGCGCCCGGCGTTGGGTGGGAGAGGGCACGGCCGGTTTCATGGTGCACGTGCAAAGGCAACATCCCCATTCCATTGCCCTGCAGACATCAGGGTTTTCCACAGCCGTGGCACATCTATGGCTTTTTTAGGGACACCAGCGGGCTCTTGTTGAGCAGCGTTGTCCCTCTTTTCCATTGCCCGGGGCGCTGCCTGTGTGTAAGGACTGATCCTGGTGTAAAGGGTGTCCATCCAGTGAAATAACCTGCGTGCCTCCCGGGCACCTTGCTGACCCGCTCCCCGTTGTGCTTCCTTGCAGTCGGCACGCTGCGTGTGGAGTTTTCCCAGCCTGTGAACCTGGAAGAAGTGGCAAGAACGAACCCCGAGGTGAAAACAGGAGGTCATTTTGCCCCCAAGGACTGCACAGCACTTCAGAAAGTGGCAATCATTATACCGTTCAGGAACCGCGAGGAACACCTGAAATACTGGCTCTATTACCTACACCCGATTCTGCAAAGGCAGCAGCTGGACTATGGCGTGTATGTGATCAACCAGGTAAGGGGCTGCGGAGTTTTAAAGCACTCGTGTCAGTGTGCCCGTGCTGCCCTGAAACGGAGGATCAGGGTCTGTGTCCCGGATGCCAGTGGGCTGGTGGAGATGGGTAAGATCCCTTCACAAACTCAGAAATAAAGAAAAAGCCGTAGCGCAGTAGGAGAGAGAGTGAAGATGAGCAATTCTGATGATTTTTGATTGAAGATTTGGCACCCTCTTTCCGCAGTCAGCCAGAGAGAGCAGTGAAGAGGTTCTGCTTGGAGAAGTCATTCATTGAGAGGGGAATGAAATCCCACTAAGTGCACAGCCTAGCCTGTGCCAGGTGGTGCACACCCAGGCCTGAAAGGTGAGCAGGGAGCAACGATGCTTCGTTGGGCACTGCGAGTGCCGTAGAGCTGTAGGGTTTCCCTCACTCGAGCGAGTTGTGTCCGTGTGAGCAGCAGTGCACAAAGCACCAGGATGGGCAAAGCTGGCATGGTGCAGGAGGTAAGTGGTTGCCTTTAGGAAGGAGAGCAGAAAATAGTGACAGGTTTTGGCTTTTGGTGTTTTTGTTTTTCTGTATTTGTTGGTTTTGGAGCTGTCTTTAAAATAAAATGGCACATTTCTCTCCAAACAATCTTGGAGATTCAAGACAAAATTGGAGATCACACCGTCATGGTGGTTAGACAACAGTGCTCTCCTCCTGTACATGTTGGAGCTTAAAATGTTGGGATCACTGTTTGGAAAGGGGAATGATAGTTGCCCTTTCCAGCAAAGACTTCTGCCTGGAAGATGTTGCAGCCTAGTTGCTTTCCTTGAGAATATGTACTTGTAACTTGTACTTAATCTCAGTTTTCATGAACCTGAGAAAGAATACGCTTCCTGAAACGTCATGCTGTGTAGATTTTCAGATCTGCCAGTGTGACTGGGTGTACCAGGCATGCTGAATATTCAGAATTATTGCCCAAGTCATGAATTTCGATACAGAAATGAGAAATAGGGGAGACTCTCTTTTTTTCTAGAAAGAAAACCAGTAGTTGGTTACTGCCATTTCTCTTACTTTGCTCATTTCCAGGGTTCCAGAGAACTGGTAAAAAAAAAAAGTGGTTTGTGGGGAGCTAGTGATAGCTTCTAGGAACAGAAGCTGAAATATTCTACGTGCTAATACATGCCACTGAAAGCATTTGTGGGTAGCAGCCCCCCGAAATGCATTCCTGTATGGTGTAGAGGAGCCCATGGGCACTGCAGAGACCACCTCGTAGCTCATGGGATCGCAGAGCAGCACGCCTCCCTTTCCCAAGCGTTGGTTAGAGACCAGGGAGTAGCAGGAACACGAGTTTCCCCGCGGTCTGATGGCTGGGAATGCTGCTTTTGCTATGGATCGGTGTCCAACCCGTCAGAACTACTGCTGGAGATATAATTCCTTGGAAAACTGCTGGAGACCGGGCAGGCCCTGCTGGTGAGGGGTGCCCTAAAGGGGTGGGGATGACGGGGTGCTTGTCCGTGGGGAGAGGCCAAGGGAAGGAAGGGAGCTCCGCGGCGGCGCTGCGCGGGTGCCCACGGCTGCATGCGGCTGCCGAGCTGCTGCTGCTGCGAGCCTGCATGCCGCCTTGCATCGCCCTGCTCTGCATCTCTGCTCTGCTCTGGTGCTCCGCTGCAGCCCTGCGCCCCGGGGCACGTGCTCCCGAAGGAGCCTTTCCGAAGGGTCGCCACACCGCACCGGCTGGGCGGGCTTGGAGCGGGGGAAGTGACCCGTGCACGTGGTGTGTTTGTGTGTGCTGCATACGGGTGTATGTATACGCACACACACATACGTCCTAGGAGTGTCCTGCAGTTGGAGGCAGGCTACAGCAAGTGCGACCAGGTGATCTGCGGCATAAATGCGCTCCTCCTGCATGCCTTCAAAAAGTTGTGCCAGTGCCAGCCAAGCAGCCAGGTGCCTCTCCCGAGGGTGAGCGGGAGCCTGAACGGAGAGAGTTGCAGGAAATGTGTTAATTCTGCCAGGCGCGCAGTAGGAAAATGCTCTTATTTCTCTGCTCTCTTGACAATTGCTTTTCTGTTTTTCTTGTCTGTCCTTCCCTTTGCATCTCTCCTCCCCCTTTTTTTTTTTTTTTATTTTTCCTTCTAGTGGGGAAATATTACCTTTACTTGTTAATCCTGTCTATAGCAAAGCAATCACTGAAGCAAGGAGAATTACTGTGTGATCTGATTCTTACACGCTGCCTACGTGCTCTTCTGTACTCTGCATCTCATAGAAAGAAAGAGGAGCGCTGAGCCCTGCTACTGCTACACTGGTAATGTCAAACTTCTTCCTTCCAGCGCAATGCTTTCCAGTCGTGGCCCCCTGCACCTTCCTGCTCTTGTGTGTCTGAGTGCAAGCGAGTAGTGCTTGGCTGAGGGACTTGTAGAAATGCCCAGCGTGTGGCAGGAGCCCGTGGAAAATACTGTAGAGCAGGTTTCCTGCACCCTCACAGAACCCATCACATGCAATAGCCACTTTAAGGTTTTGTTTTAATGTGGCATGAAAAATAAACAGCTTTTTTTTTTTTTTTTTTGTAGCACCTCTTCAGTAACAACCAGAAATGTGTATTTAAAAAGCAGTATCAAATTCGCAAAATCTTCTTTTTTTCCTTCCCACGAGTTTGCAAAATATCCTTTTTGTCCCTGCGTCTGCAAACTCTCCTTTCTGTCCCATTCACAGCTCATTATCCTACGCGTTTGGCCACCAGTAAAACTGAAGCGAGCAGCAGTGCCAAGTGCCAAGTTGCGAGCTGCTGCATGCTTGTGTTTAGAGATTAACTTCCTTGCTGCGATCCCGCCTGTGCAAAATGCACGTGTAGCAGTGCGCCAAAATAAAAGACTTTTTTTGGGGGGAAAAAAAAAAAGAGCAGATCTGGTGAATTCTTGTGGAAACGGTGCAGTTTGCTGAGCTGTTTTTCCACGGGCCCCTGGCATTACCTGCAACATCCTCAGTGGGGTTTTCCTTTCCACGCTGTGTGTGTGTGTGTTTGTGTATGGGGTGACTGGAGCACCACGCCTGTCCCGTGACTTGCCCGGGTGTCACAGACCCATTCGCCCCTCGTTGGGAGGACGTGGGGCTGAGCTGCTCCGGGCTCACCCGTGTCGCCCCGTGTCGCCCGAGGAAGGAGATTCCCCAACTCTGCAGTGTGCCACAAATGCCTTTGATGTGTTTGTTGTCTTGTGAGTTCTTGGGTCCCTTGGTTTGGAGCTGCATGGGGTGAGAGCAGTAGCGCCCCTGTTAAGTGTTTGCCACGGATGCTGCTGGAGATCGAGGAGGGTGGAATGGTCATTGCACAGATGCTCAGTCATTGCATTTTATTTTCTAAAACATTATTTGGGAGAGGCCTGAAGTCCCACTCCTTGCAGCAGCATTAATCCGTAAGCATTACTTTCAAAAAATATGATTACCTAGATGACTTACAGTCTATCCCAGAGCATGAGACAGATAGGTCTGAGTCTTTGCTGATAACAAAATCAGCATGAAGAACTCTTCTTGCCTTTTTTTTTTGTTGCAACAATAGCAGCCAAAGGGTATAAAATTAAGATATTCTTCTAGAGCATGGCCAACACGTGCTTTGCGGTTTGAGTGCATTGCCCTGCACAAAGCCTTCTCCATGCCTGCACCAGGAAAAACCTCCTCCGGGGCGAGGAGGCCAAATTGCAGGAGTGTTGCTGCTCCAAGGGCGATTGCACCTTTGTTTGCAGTTTGACGGTAGCCTGAAAGCAAGCGTAGCTCCTGGTGCTGTTAGGGCCCACGGAAACCTCCCCTCCCCAAGCATTACTCTCAGGAGCTCTGCCATGGTCCAGAACAGTTTCATTTTGAGCATCTTTTTGTATTTTTTTTTTTCCTGAGGGCTTTCCAGGGACCAAGCCATGGGGTATCCTGCAGCTGGGACTCAGGGGTCCCTTTGCTGATGAGAGTATCTCCTGCTGCCGTGGCCTCAGCAGCTGTGCCGCTTCCCTTCTTGCTCCCTTTCCCAACCCTTTTGTTCAACTTTGCTTCCTTTTTTTTAATTTATTTTTTCCTGTGCTCAAGTCTTCACTGCTCTTGCTTATGCATGATGAGGATCATCTTCCCACCGCCTCAGTTACACTTTTATTTCAGGTGTAGGTGTTGAGAATTTGCTCAGATCCACCTCTGCTAAAGCTCACTCTTCCCAGTGAAGTCATTTAAGCCTGAGGCAGGTGCTGATTGCTTTTGAAAACCTTGGTTTGACACTTGCATGTTAAATCCCTCATTTGAGAAGTATTTGCGGTTGCTTTGAGAACCTGTGTTAGCTCTCAGCCCACAGATACATTAACCAGTCTGGATCAATCAGTTTCCAGACAGATTATTTATTAATCGGGCCAAACCATCCGGGGGAGGAGGTAAACGGGATGTTTTAAAGTGCTGCTCCTTGGGTACGGTATTTTATCTGTTCTTGATGCGCGTCCAACCCAGCTGCCCTGTGCCAGGTCTGGAGCGTGTAGCACGCTTGCAAGCCAACATGCTTGCACACATTCCTGGGCCCCGGAGCCAAGGGCAACAGCAGGGTCCTTTGGCTCAGAATCGCTCCTAGGGAGCGGAGAGAGAAAGATGGGTTGTGATAGAAGAGGGAGGCCTTGGTTGTTCAGTTTTCCTGCGTCTCCAAGGGTTGCTTCTCAGTGGGTAAAAACTTCAGTTTCCTGCAGCAATGCTCCATGAGTCCTCTTGTCCCTGCACTTTTACCCTTGCAGGGGCTGGGTTTGAAGCTGCAGCTGCAAGATGAGCTTTTGGGTCAGAAATACTTAAGACTCAAACCACTAGTACTCCAGTATTTCTGAGTATAATTCTGCTGTTACTGTTTTTGAAGAAACATGGGAGTGATTAGAGAACCCATACTTGTTCTCAGAGCCATGTGTGCTTTTGGGCCTAAGAAAGGCCAAACCTATTTCTCCTTGGACTCCTCATGGCTTGGGGAGGAGAGAAGAGAATATCCATCCCAGGTCACTGATCTCTGCAGACTAGTTTGTAAGCGAGATAAGTGGGGTACTGGCTTTTCTCAGGTCCTCCCCTTCATGGTGAGAACCCTCCCCATATCTGTATCTCATGAAACTTCTGAGTACATGGTATCTGGTGGAGGAGCTGTAGTCATTTTCCGAGAGAGCACCTTATCCCAAACCTTGGCATAAGCAGACGAATCCAGATGTCCTGGCTTTGGGGTGTCAGCCTCCTCACCCAGCTCGTGCACAACCTCAAAGAGTTTGGTGCAAACTCCACAGTGGGAGTAGGAGAGAGCAGCAGAGAGGGAGACTTTGGCTTGCGGTGCTCTCATGTGCCCTGCAAGTCAGCTCTTGTGTGTGCTTGGCATGTTGCTGAGAGCAGGATCTCAGAGCTATGTGTGACAGAGGTTAGTATCAAAGACCTGGCCTCCCCAAACCATGTTTTTTTTAACACATTCCTTGTCCTGGGGGCAACCAGAAGCATTGCCAAGGTTTCCCTCCATGCTGGTCATACTGAGGGTCCCTTCTTCCACGTGGGTTGTTTGTCTAGTCTCACTTTGTTTGGATTTGGTGTTTTCTCATGCTGTTCTGGGAAGCAGCAGGCAGTGGACCACTGCAGCCTACCTTCCTGCTTTCCACCCATGGCCCTCACTTGAGACTGCTACAGTCTGTGGCTACAGGTGAAAAAACCACAACCCCCCCCACTAAAATTAATCCTGAAATGCTAGTGAGGGGAAACAACCCTGCACAAAACACCCATCCCGAGCAGGAGAGTTGTTGCATTGTCCTGGCTCCGTGGGGCTGGGACCAGCCTCCTGACAATACCTGCTCCCGGTGCAACAGGTAAGAAACTGCTGATACCACCTGTGTCCTGCAAGGCACTTAACGTTTTTTCTTTGTTTTGAATTAGGATGGAGAAGAAGAATTTAACCGTGCTAAACTGCTGAATATAGGATTCGCAGAGGCTTTGAAAGAGTATGACTATGATTGCTTTGTGTTTAGTGACGTAGACCTAATCCCAATGGATGACAGGAACACCTACAAATGTTACAGCCAGCCGAGGCACCTCTCTGTGTCCATGGACAAATTTGGATTTCGGTGAGATGCTTCTTGAAGGGGCATTTTGTTCCTAGTGCAGCCGCTAGCATTCCAGAGCAGGCACAGGATTACAGCATCCCCACCCAGCATTGAGAGCCTGGGAAAATGTCTCTGGCAGGAGACTGCCTTGGCATGCATGTTCCTGCAGGGAATGGATAGCTGCAAGGAGGAGGAAGTGGGGAAGACGGAGCTAGGCAATTTATAAAAATTCACAGCCCCTGAAAAGTGAAAAGCAGGGCTGGGGCAAACTACAGGCTGTCTTTTTACAGATAGCTGTGTGTCTCTTGTTGCATTTCAAGCTGGAAGCTGGAAGACCAAGAGTGTTTTTGGTTCAGCTCAAAGAATGAGACGTTCTTACACAGTAAGAATGGCTTGCAACTTTAAAAAGACTGCATCAGATGTTATTTTAAGATCAAAACAAATATTTTTGTCTGTTCGATTCTGGGCCACTCGAGGATCTGCCCTGGAGTTTGAGGGCAACGCCAAACTAAATGCCTTTCAGCATACGTTTTAGTTCTGCATTCAACAAATGGAAGTGTGGGGTTTTTTTTCTCTTTTTTTTCCCTCTCTTTTCCCCCCAATGTGAGATATCTCAAGATAAATGGTGCTGTGGATGTGCATTTTTTCCATCCCCAATACCCTCTTGGTGAATCATCCCTGGTTCGTGAGGTATTACTCCATCACCTCACTTTTGGGTTGCAAAGCTGATTTTTGGGGCAGCACAAGTGGAGGGCGAAGGTGAAGGAGGCCAGTTTCCAGCCAGGGGTCTCAGGGGTGACACCTTGATGAGCTGGGGCACAGGGGCCATCGCTCTTTACCCATATGCTCTTTGGCTGGGCCTCATGGGTCTTGCCTGCTTGTCCCCTTGAGGAACCATGTTTTTTTCCACAAAGATTTGCCCACAGCAAGATGTTCTCCAGACGTATTTGCACTCAGGTCTTCCCGTGTGTGTGGCCGGATGTTTCCTAGGCCGTACTTCATGTGGAAAAGGCAACGTCCCACATCTTGCCCCGGTGTCCCCTGCCATGTGGCGGGGTTGATAACATGGTGATAACATGGTGGTTCCCCACGTTATCCCACACTTGGCCTAGCCTTGGGTTGGCATGTCAGGAGGTAACACGGGCCCTTGTGTGGCGGGCCTGCCTGATGGTGAGGAAATCTGCCATTTCGCCGGCCGCGTGGCCCGCTGATGGCCTGTCCCTCCCGCCCGCAGGTTGCCCTACAACCAGTACTTCGGAGGTGTGTCTGCTTTGAGCAAAGAGCAGTTCACCAAGATCAACGGGTTCCCCAACAACTACTGGGGCTGGGGTGGCGAGGACGATGACATTTACAACCGGTAAGTGCCCACCGTGGCGCTGTTTCACCCGAGCGGGACTGGCGCCATGTCATGTCTGGTAGGGTAGAGCGTGTCCAACTGGATCTTCAAGCCGGAGCAGAGCCTCTCCGTTGCAAAATAATAATAAAAAAAAAAAAAAGAGCCCAAAACATGCTCTGCAGCTTGGCTTTTTACCCAGCAAGGCTGTGTTTGTCAAGTTTGAACCAGTCCTAAAGAGCATGGCGAGCTTTTGTTTCCTACCTGGAGCAAAGGTGAGCGCGCGGCACATGGAGCTGCAGGGTAGGAGTCAGGTATTTGCACAGCGTAGGCTGGATCCATTAGTGCCTGAAGATCAAGGGAGAGCATGTCTGCGGGGCTGGGTTACGTGCCCTGGAGAGGCAGGACCGGAAGAGAGGGATTTTGAGAAATCTTCATGACATCTTGGACCTCAGGGGCTTTTAATCGAGTTTCTTGGCTGCAGAATGGACTCTGCCATGGTCATCTTTGCCTGGGTTTTATAAATTATCCTGAACTCGGGAAAAGTCTTAATAAAAATGCTTCTACCTTCCTGAGGTAGATGTGGTTTTAAGCACTTCTATGCTGAGATAAATCAAGTAAGAGACAACTTCTGGTGGGCCACAGCATTGAAAGAAAAGTGATGGTCCTTTTTTTTTCAAAAAAAAATATTATTATTATTTGGTGGCATTATGATTTTGAAAGCTATGGAGGCCAAAAGGAGAAGAAATGGTGCACAATTTCAGCCCTGGTGTTCACAATCCGTGCACCGATGAATTGAGACAGAATTGTAGATAATCACCTTGCCAGATAATATTGAATTGAGAGAGCTGTCCTTGGGCCTGGGGGCACTTACAGGAGTCACTTATGCCCTGGGCATCTTGGTTGTGCAGGACTGGAAGGGGCCAGTTTTTTTCCGCCCACCCTGGAATGTCTCCCATTCCCTGTCTCCCAGGGAGGTCTGCAAGAGGAATTGCTCATGAGCTGAAAGTACCAGAAATTTTGAACTTGATGCCTGAGGGTGGTCGTGGGACTTTAATACTGATCTTCTGACCAACCTGAAAGTGGTTTTGAAAATGGAGTTGTTGGTAGAAAGAGCTGCAGGAGAAGCTCTTGGACCTGCTCTAGCTGTCCCATTCTTCTCCCTGCACATCCCATTTTACAGCCTGGCTTTACTGTATGGGTGCAGAGCTGGGATGTTTTGCCCATCCCTTCTACAGTATAGCAAGCAGCCTATAGAATTAGAGGTGAATTGGCCCGCTTGTCGTAAATTTTCAATGTACTTTTTTTTTTTTTCCTTTCAGGCTGGTATTTAAAGGTATGGGGATATCTCGGCCGGATGCTGTCATTGGGAAATGCAGGATGATTCGTCATTCCAGGGACCGTAAAAACGAGCCCAACCCAGAAAGGTGCGTGCACGAGCTTCTCTGTTCCTCCACAGATGAACTCAAGGGAAGTGTCCTTGCTGCCCTCTGAAATACGTAACTTTCTCTTGTTGGTGTAAAACTGATTGCAAGTCTGCTGCAACCCCTTCTTGCCGAGCTCTCTCTTCCACAGGCTGTAAGCTGCCCCTTCCCATAGCCAGTCATTTATTACCCTTTACCAATCTTTGTTGTCACCCCCAGGTTTTTGCTCTGCACAAATACCAGTTGCCTTTTCTTTCTGCCGCTGATCTCAACTGATACACATCGCTTTAAACTCTGAGCAGTTGTTCCCAGCTTTATCTTCGGTGTTCAAAGCCCTTGCTTTTAGTACAGACCTGACGAAGGATCTGCGTGCCTCCAGGCTTGGCTGTTTTTCCTAACTAAAAGCTATTCCCTCGGAGCCTTCTCAGGCATGCATGTGCCTGCTGCTCAGTCTGGCCAAGTTTATGGGATCCGCAGTGATGTTCGAATTGGATCTTAAAACACTAAAACCTCTGTAGTCTGTGAGGCTATAAAAATGTGGACTTAGGGTTGTTCAAACACAATTCTCTTTCTCTCTCTTTTTTTCTCTCCTTCCTCAGGTTTGACCGAATTGCCCACACAAGGGAGACAATGAATTCTGATGGCTTAAACACACTATCATACAAGGTGATAAAAAATGACAAATACCCTTTGTACACAAAGATCACAGTGGATATTGGCTCGCCAAATAGCTAACATCACAGACACAAGAGAGACCTTGTGTGTGTTGCCCTGGACATCTGGCCTTGCCAATGTTTTGTATCGACTGGTTCTTTTGCAGTTGCAATGAAGAAAAAGAAAGGCCTCCTCTGATGCCAAAGCCTCTCCAATTTGGTTGGACAAATGCAGGTTTTTTTATATCCCAAACTTGACTTTACACAACTTTCTAGCTCTCCATTGCTTTGTAATCCCAGAAGCTGAACATGAGCATTGTAGATAATCACATTGCCAGATAATGTTGAATCTGATATCTTTGCTGCAGTGCTCCCCATGTTAATTGCTGGACCAAAAATTTTATTGATTACAACTGTGATGCATCAGCAATTACTACCCATGTTATTCTGATGTTTTAAATTAGGTAGACAAAAACATTCCTTTTAATTTGTGCCTGGTTTTACCTTATGAAGGACTGTGAAATGCTGCTAAAATTGTACAAGTTTACACTTTGCATTACATTTTTTAACAGAGAGAATATAAAGTATTTTTTCTGTAATAGTGACCAAAACAAAACACCTTCTCTGTGTGCAGGGCAAGTTTTTGCAAAATATAGTCTAGATTAATTGAATGTCGTATTTCTTCTAGTCTCAAAGGAGGCTTTGAGTGAGTTGAGCCAGCCTTTGCCAGTGAGCTCTGTGTACTGCTTGAGAGCTACACAGTGATCTACAAAACTGCTGGCTTCAGATAACCTTACTTCTGGATGCAATGGTGACTTTTTGCCTTAGCACAGCAAGATCCTTGGGGCTTTTTTTTTTTCCCTCTGTAGTAAAAACAAATGGGTTTAATTGCATAAGGAAATTTGCTGACACTTGTTGACAGTGGTTACTAGACTGTTTAACCATTGTGTGAATCCTCCAAAAGCAAATTCGAGCTTGCCAGGCTGTGCATCAAAAAAACTTGAATTCACTATTACTTTTGTAACATTTTAGTAACTTTTAAAAGTAATTTGTGTATCATAAGCAGTATATTTAATACCTGAGTAAACTAAGATGCAGCATAATAGGATGTTTCTCAAAGCCTCCTTTATCTTCAGACTAGTAGGGATTTTAAGTGCATCATTATGTAAAAGCCATGTATTGTATTTCATCTGCATATTGTCCACGAGGTCTCCCACACTGTGAGGTAATAACAGGACATCCAGCAGGTTGTGGGTTTTCTTTTTCCCTTTTTTTTTTTTTTGGTCAGAGGCCTGTTGTGACCTCTGACCCTTAGTGGGAAATTCCCTTTTAATTTTCCCCAGCAGTGAGGAACATGCACATTTTTAGAGTGCTCATTGTCAAGGCACCGGCAGAAGCTGCACGAACACCTTGCTTTTCCTTCTTGTAACTGTAAGAAAGCCTCACATGCTGATTCCCTCGGAGCTCCTTTAAATGATTTAAAGCTCTCAGCCAGGGCTGAGAACTTAATCCCTTCTGGGTTTCGGTGAGCACTTTGCCACCAGCTCTGACCACAGCAATTTGCACTTCCTTGGCCTGCGCTGAAGGCTGTTGAAATCAGGGACACTTGATATATTGGGGATCGTCTTCAGCGCTACCTGCTCTTTTGTCACGACCTGAAGGTTTTGCCCAACTCTCATGTTGCAGGGGAAGGGACCTGGGCAAGGGGATGAGGGTCTTGCTTTCCACACTTGTCAGGCATGCTGGTACTGCCTCCAGGCTTCCTATTAAGCTAATAATAGCTGCAAGGACCAAGACAGGCTCTATTTATTAGAGACGCCCAGTTGCCTGGTGTGCCTTGTTTCCAAAACAAGCGTACCCACCTCACTGAAAGGCTGTTGCGAGCCGGGATTGCGGCTCGAGCCCTGCTGGGAGCTCGCAAGGGTGGGCTTGCACATCTGCTGAGCTCGGCAGCAGGCAACAGCAAGGACTGAGGAAGCAGCCTTGTGTTCACGAGCTGCTCTCTTCTGCTCAATGCCACGTCGAATAAAGATTACTCCTTTTGGGCAAACCAAGCAGAAGGGGCTACAAGAATAGGATGCATTCCAGAAATCAGGTGAAATTTCCAACTGTAAAACCGTGATGTAACCATAGGCTGTGCCAATAGCTAAGACATAAGTGAGGGCTTTTTTTTTTGTTGTTTTGTTTTCCAATGGTGCCTTAAAAACTGGGCCCCTGCTTCCATAGGTGGCAGATCAGTACCAAAAATCATCAAGGCTCCGATTAAAAGCCCAAGTCCCTGCAGAGATCTCCCCTGATGTCATTCTGAGCCTTTTGCAAGTTGAGGAGTTGGGACCTTCAAGCATATTCATGTCTGTCTGCTCTACAGACAGTGCAAAGGGGGTTATCTATCATATTTGATGTTTGTTTGTTTGTTTGTTTGTTTCTTCTTGCCTTAAGATTTTCTGAAGATCAGAAAAGGTTAGTGTAGTGAGTTTTTGTTCTGCTGTATGCTGAAATAATTAAATATCATCCAGGCGGTGTGAACACTGTTGCAATCAAAGTTTTCTGCAAATGTGCCTTGAAAGAGGGGGAGAGAAGTGGAAACTGGAAAATGTGAAAAGAAACCTGAAAACCATTTTCAGCATGGAAACTTCAGTGGTGCAAGAAGCTATCACGTAGTTTTTCTTCTAATGCTAAAGCCATAAGCTATTTAAAAGCTGAAGCTGTCTGTCCTTATTTGTTTCACCCTTTGGTGCTGACCCATGATCTCCTGAGCTCATTGTCCCTGTGTAAACTGTGTAGGTCAAACTTGTGAAACATTTTTGATTTAACCAGGTCATGAAATTTCTCTCTCTGGGATTTTCAGGAGCTTTTGCGACAGGGGTTGATGTTATACAGAAACAAATTCTGACCATGACCTGAGCTGGGTGATGTTTTTCCATTCAAGTACTGGCAGCAACACTCAGTGATACTGTGTATTAAGGGTTCAAGTCCAGAACAAATAGCAGCAAAGGAAATGCTAATGGTTGGTTTCTTTGGAATTGATGTTTAGAATAAGAGAGCGTCCTGGCATACAGCTTTTCCCCTGGATGTTACTTATTTACTGGACTGCTTATGGGTTTCCTAAAGATGGTTGTGCTTTGCATTTTTTTTATCATTTATATATCAACAGATGTGTAATCTAATGTTCCTACTTTACTGTCAAGGTCAAATAAAGTATTTTCATTTACAGTGTTTGGCAGCTTTTCTCCAAAGAGACAGCCTTTTCCATCTGTTCTCTAGCTGGCCGGGTTTGTAGCTGGTGAGGGGGTTGGGCCCGGCCGTTGCCTCCTTGTCTTGGAACTTATTCCAGCATTTTTCCCAGATGTTAGGGAAAGTGTCTGCACCCACTCCCCACTGTAAATCCAACCTATCACCGCTGGGGAACAGCTGGGCTGGAGCTAGTTTCTTTCTTTGCCCTGTGAACTCTTTGGAACCAAGAGGAGAAGTTGACCCTGTGGACAACCCCAAGAAGCCCCAGGGTCAGTTTATTTCCCTTATTGCTGGAGGGACAACATGCACAGCCTGCTTGAAGCAGGCAGGACAAGCCTGTGGAAGGACAAGCCCGAAGCAGACAAGCCCTGGGTTGTCAGCAATCCGGGTCGCTGCTTGTGGGTTTGGCTGCGGCGTCGGGAAATGGAGAAATCGTCCTGGTAAAAACTGATGCGAGTGCGACTGCAAGAACTTCGCCTGTGCTACTTGGCACTTTTTCATTTAAAAAGAAAAAAAAAAAGGAAAAAACAGATCTTCCTGGCTGCAAGATGGGGGCTAAGGCAGGCCGGTTGCATTGAGGTCCCTGTAGCTCTCCAGAATGGTTTTCCCATTCCTGGAGTAGGAGAGGGAAGCCTGGTGTGTGCCTGAGCCTGCCTGCCCACCACATCCGCAGCAAGTTCTGGTGGGGGGCGCTGACCTGCTTGGTTTCGTTGGTCAAGGGAAGGAGCCACGTGCCTCCAGGGACAGCTTTGGGGAGCAAGGACAGTTCAGATGTCTCTCAGCGAGGGCATCGTCACTCGGAGTGGGCACAGTACGGGGTTTGGTAAGGATGTGATGGGGAGCACTGTTGGTCCCTGTGTCATCTTTCATTACTTGTGTCTTCAAAGGCATTGCACTGCAAAAATGGGCTTTTTCTTCCCAGGGTTCTCTTTTTTTGAGTGCTGATGCACAGGAAAAGGATCCAGGAGGAACAAGAGAAATGCAAGGGGTTCTTCCACTTTCTGCCATTGCTGTGCTCATATTATGGAGCTATTCCTCTCCTCTTCTGCTTCAGAAGGGGTGCAAGGGATGAGAAAATGGCCAGGAGCCACCCCTCTGATGGGCTTTAAGATGTCCCACCTGGAAATCTTTTCCCTTGGTGAAAAGGAGAGCTGAGGAGCGTCGCTAGGATCTCACCCTTCTCTCCGCCCTGGGCCCTGTGTGTGGTCACCCGTGCTGCCAGGCCTTCCCGGATCAGATTGGCATGTGTGTTTGCAAAGGATCCCATTACTTTTTGTTGTGGTGAGAACATGTTTGCTCTAGCGCCGTTTCCCTTCCCACCTCCAGCTTGACCTGCGTGCCAAAGATCCAAGAGGGGCGAGCGGGCATCTCTGACGTGCATCACGGTTGTGTTTACCCTGCTGCACCTTCCTCCTCTGCTGCCTAGGCAAACAAAGGGGAGGCTGTTGTTAGAAGGAAAAAAAAAAGAAAAAGAAAGAAAAGGGACTAAGCTGAAGCTTGCTCACCCCTTTCACCCTCTTGGAAGGAATCTGAAGTGGGCATTTGCTCTTGCTCCGTGTGTTGCTCAGTGCAGCAGTGCTGGCATTGGATCCGTGCTTATCCGCCTGTGTCCTGTTTGCAGGATGGCTGTGTTCTTCAGGGTGATGCACCCATGTGAGATCTCTTCTTCTGTTTGCGCTAAGACAACCGTTCTGCCCCTGGAGTCTGATTTGTTTTCCCATTCACTGTTTTGAGCCTCGCTGCCAGCAAAGCAGATGTTAGCACAGACAGACAAGATCTTTGCAGAGCCTCTGGTGACTTATTTCTCAAGCCTGGTCTAGATCTTGGAAAGAAGAAGCTGCACAGGGAATAGTAGGGACTGGAGTTAAATTTCTCTTTCTGTTGTACTCCTGCATGATCTCATGATTGGTCTGCATGACTTCTCCTCCACAGCTGGAGTTGGGAAAAGATATGCCAGGCAAGATGAGCAACTGGCTAAAATCACACGTGTGTCTGTGATTGTCCATGTCTAAATGGATTAGAGGCTGTAAAGGAATCCTCGGACATCCAGAACCTCCTTGCTTTAGGCTTGGGAGTGGGCTGGGAGGAACATTAGAGCAGTAAGAAACGCCTTGAGAGGACGAGAGCAAAGCCTCCTCTTAAGGTA
Organism: Nothoprocta perdicaria; assembly: GCF_003342845.1. Lineage (NCBI taxonomy): Eukaryota > Metazoa > Chordata > Aves > Tinamiformes > Tinamidae > Nothoprocta > Nothoprocta perdicaria. The sequence goes on from NW_020455511.1 coordinate 658,369, forward strand.
GGGGTGTATGTGCAGCCTGTACTCCGTGGAACAGGTGAGAACGACCCACTTCTGAAGTCAGAGGTCATTCTTTTTGGTAAGTTCTCATCACCAAACCAACACTTCCTTCAACACAAAGCAAACTTACGTATATTTCTAATCTCTCTGTAACTGGAAACTCTGAACCTCTGTCTGAGGAGGGAGTGATGTGTGTGAGCAACACCGGTGTTGGGTCTCCTGCCAATCCCCTGCTCACCACAAGGCCATCCCAGTGCTAGGTGAGGGTGGCTGTGGCTTCCTTTGAGTTTCCCCAAGGGCCAAATGACAGCATTGGGCAGCATTTCCTCAAAAACTGGTGAGTTTTTCACCTGGTACTGCCAGGAAATGTTTGGCTCTGCGTTGTTGATTCTGTTTGATTCCCTTCCGCTCCCCTTGGCCAGACCAAGCGGCACCAGCTCTTCTCACAGGTCTGTGCCCAGAGCCTGCTGATCTTTGCTCGTCTTTCAAGAATCTGGAGATCCCCACATGGGTTTTCATGAGGAATTAGAGAGTTCTGCAATGTGCAGTTGCAGGACTGCGATCTCATTGCCTGATGTCATTGTGGTTGTCTGACAGAAAATGCCTGATCAGTAAGAAGAAATAGATGAGTCCTTCTGTAGACAACCACAAGAAGCCTCACAGAGGCAGACACTGGTGCTCATGGAGTATTTCAACCACCTCAGGATGGGTGGAAGGACAAAGCAGCAGGGGACAAGGAATGCAGAAAGTTTCTGGAGAGCATTGCTGGCAAGAGGAGACTCTCTGCTGGACCTGATTATTATAAATGAGGAAGAACTGATGGGAGATGTGAAGGTCAGGGGCAGGCTGCAGTGACTGTGAGCTGGTGGAGTTCCCAATCCCAAGTAGATGGAACAAGGCAAAAAGTAGCACGGCAGACCTGGACTTCAGTAGAGCAGATTTCGGCCTCTTCAGGGAAATACTTGGGAGAATCCCATGGGAAACTATGTGGTGAGAAGAGGGTTCCAGAAGGTGTTTAACCACCTCCAAATTCAAGAGTGGTCCATCCTGATGAGTAAGAAATCAAGCAAATGTGTCAGGAGATCTACACAGAAAACAAGAAGATCCTGAAGTGGAAGACAAGACAGACAACTCAGGAGGAACATGGAGACACTGTCAGAATGTGAGTGGGCACAGGAAAGGCAAAGACCACCTGCTGTTGAATATGGTGGGTCATGAAGGGCAACAAGGAAGGCTTCTGCAGGTGCATTAGAACCCAATGCAAAAGTAGGCAGTGGCCCTGCCATTAAATTGTAAATGGGGCTGAGGAGACAAAGGACATGCAGAAGGCTGAGGTTCTCACTGCCTTCTTTCCCTCCATCTTTACCAGTCAGATCCAGCAATCACAGGTTCCAAAGATCAGGAGAAATCCAGGACTAGGAGAAGAAGGATCAGGTTGAGGAAAATTAAACAAGCAAACTGGACATGAACAAGTTGATGGACCCTAAGGCATGTGTTACGATCCAGAGGTGCAGAGGGAGTTGACCAGTGTCACTGCGGGGCCACTCGTGATTGTCATGCTGATCATGTCAACCAGGGGAGGTTCCTGAGGACTGCAAAAAAGCAAATGCTACTATTATCTGCAAGAAGGATGGAAAAGCAGATTTGGGGAGCTAGGGTGAGTCAGCCTCACATTAATGCCTCAGAAAGCAAGGGAGCAAATCCTCCTGGAAACCATTTCCAAACATGTGAAGGACAAGAATGTCACTTGGAGTAAAAAGCCTACATTTGTGAGAGGGAAATCGTGCCTTGCCAACCTGGTAGTGAGATGACTGACAAGATGAACGAGTGCGGAGTGGGTGTTATTCATCTCGATTTTAGTAGGACTTCTGAGACTGTCTTTCATTATATTCTCATGATATCCTAATATCCTATATTAGGATAGGATCCCCTATCCTAAGGAACTGATGAACTCCAGCAGCAGTGAGCAGAGGAGATGGAGACAGGGTGCTCCATACAGCCACAGGGCCATGGGGTTTTACATGACACCAAAAATGGAGGCTCTGCAACCTCTCTGGACAACCTGTTCCATGTTAGACCACTCTCATTTGAAAGAAAGGTTTAATTCTTACGTTTAAATGGAATTTCTTGGATCAAAAGAAGCTTGCTGCCCCAGGCCACCATTTCCCAGCTGTGTAATGGATGCTGTGGCAAAAGAGCCTCTCAGACGAAAGCAGGGGGGAGTGTTCCTTGGCCAGAAGGACACGTCTGGCTTGGTTTGCCGAGAAATAATTCTCCAGGTGAGGCCAACACGGAGAAGAATCCAAGGCAGGGCCTGGGAAAGAGCACCAAACTGCTGCCTGTGTTCCGCAAACCCGCTTTTCATGGTGCTTCAAAAGCCAAAGCTCCAACTGTTTTTTCACTGCTGTAGGAGAGTGAGTCCAGTTGCAAAGATGAAGGGAGAAGTTGTAACGTTTTCCACACTTGGGTCCAGCTCAGCTGGGGTTGGCAAAGGGACTTTAAGCCCATGTCTGGAAACATTTCTTCCAACGGTCCATGTTGATGCTGGCTGCTGGCATGCAGGGCATTGCAATAAGAGCTCATTTTTTTTCCCTGGATTTTTTCCCCTCTCCTACCTTCTCTCAAGAGGGAAAGAAATAGCTTGGCTGAAAAATGTGAAATGTTGGCAGAATCCCATGCAAAACAGAGAAGGGCAGGAAAAAATCATCCAGCAATGCCCCATTGATCAAATGTACCAGCTTTCTTTCCAAACCACAGATGGAAATTGAATAATAATAATAATAATAATAACTTGAAACAAAACACAAAACAAAAGAAGCCGTCATCACCAATCCCATTTCCTATGGGATTTAGTAGTCCTTCCTAGGGAAATTCACTGGCAAGTCCTCTCAAGGCAAGAGCAATGCCAATCAAGGAGGGTTTTGGTATATGTTATCACTCCTTAGGCAAGATGTGATCCACCAGCCTAGTCAGAAAGTTCTCTGGTAACTATTGTCCTTCTCATTTCTAGAAATACTCTCCGAGATCTGCAGTATGTGGCTGGAGAAGAAAACAAGTACTGGAAAAAAAATTGTCTTTAAAAGGGAAAGGGATAGAAAAAAGAGAGATTTTTCCTGTGATTGTCCCAGTTTCTTTGGAATATCAGGCTGCAGCATGACCTTGTACTGAAATGCTGAATGAACGATGTGCCTGTTCGGGAAATGTTTGCCAGGATGTGCAAAGGGATGCAGGGTGCACTGGGCAGCTGAGCTTCTCGCAGGGACAGTGGGTCCCACAGCCCCACACCGACGCTGTCTCCCTTGCACCAGCAATCCGCAGAAATGCACCAAATTCAGAATCTTGACTTAAAAAAAAATACATTTTAAGATGTCTGAACTTCTAGACAACTCCTGGCACAACCTTCAGAGTTAGTTCCCCACACTGCAGCAGGTGCCTTATCCCACGGCTCAAATGTGCCTTTTATTGCTCACCTTTTTTATTTGTTACCCACAACATAGTCTTTTTCCAACTTTTGAGGCTGCACTTCTAACTGGTGAGCTATTTATAGTGCTGGAGCCTCTGGATTTGGCCTGTTCCGAGGCTTTCAAGGCCTCTGCCGTTCCCCTGTATTCAACGTGACGCTGATAACAGGAGGCAGGCGGTACCAAGCACCAGGTCTGCTCGTGGCGCTGGCAGGTTGCAGAAAAGCAACCCAGAAATCTCCGAATGGAAAGGAAATATTCCAGACGGTTGTCAAAGTCAGCACTGCAGCAACTGCCAAATCTCACTGGGAGAGGGATAGAGGGAAGAAGTTTTTAAAATGAAGGCAGTTTTACTCTCATGCTCACAGGATGGTCCAAGAGAGGAGCAAGCACCAAAATCCAAGCAGCTGGTCCAGTGACCAGATACTGGTCAGTGACAGATACCAGTGACCAAATACTGACCATGTATTTCCTGCAGGAAGATAAAAGGAACAGGAAAGGGAATAGCGGATCGCTTATGCAAACTTCAGTCCCGTGTACATAATAGCACTCAGGATCAACAAAGAGGCTGAAAACTATTCCTGAAGTCATCCTTGAGGCACAGTGTTGTCAAACTTGTTTTCCTTTGTTTTTCTCCTTTGAAAAACCAGAACAGGATTACTGCCGCAATCCAATAAGGGGAATGGTTCCTCTTACATAATCAGATTTCCCCAAAGCATTTTTTTTACTTAGTATCACCTGATGCTTTGGTAAGATTCATGCCTTATGAAAAAAAAGAAATAGGGCTTAAAGTGGTTCAATGACCTTTTGAAAAGCGGCTGTTATGAAATCACCCTGCAGCTTGCAGATGGCAGAAATGTGGTGGCATCGCACGTAACAAACAGCTCCTGTTGCAGGAGGCTCTGAATCCGAATAAACCAGTGAAATTACCCTTAATAAAGAAAAGACAGAAATGCAGCTGGAGGCCAGTGGTGCCAGAAGTGAGCTCTGCCTTAAAAAGCAGTTGTCTGGAGGAGGCTGCAGCATGTCTATGGGCAGCACCATGAGCTCTTTGCACCGTGGCTAGCAGGGCTGATGCAGCCTGCGGATGTGTACGAGTGGGACACGGCATTACGAACATGGAGAGCTGGATTCTGTGCATAGCTGTGGTGGGAAAGGAGCTCAGTGGCTGTCTGGACTTCCAGAGGGATGTGGAAACACGTATATCCAAAGGTGCAGCCCATCTGCCAGCATCAGGTGCAAGAGCCCCACTGTGGGATCAGCAGCAGTGGATAAAGACATCTGTTTCTAGCAAATGGATTCTTTTTCCTGAGCTCTGAGCCAAGAACTGTCCTTTATTTTCTCTGCTCCCAAAGATGGTGGGGGAGGAAGGTACTGATCCCTCCACTAAGGAAGTTTTCCAGCAGCACATTTATGCGGGACCTTAAATGGTCTTCAGAGGACTGCTGGGAGGCCAGGCAGAGAGAAAGCAGAGACAGGCTCTTGGTCTCCATCTCCATCATTAAATCTTGGACTGATGCTCCCGGGGACAAGGGAGTGGGGATGCAATGCACAGCACCCTAAAAGAGCCGGGGTGCAGCTGTTAAGTCACCTGGAGTTGTCTCTATCATCTCTGTTGAGGTTGTTTTTCCCCATGTTCCTCAAAAAGCACCACGGGGTTTGGAAATTCCCCTCTTGGGCAGTCCCAGGCTCGAAATCTGTGGGGAGAGGTTGCTGTAGCCCTGGTCCTGTGTGCCAGACTGCCCATATTGCCCTGCATGGAGGTAACAGAGCGGGCAGTGCTTGGTCCATCGCTCACCATCCGTCACTTGATCCAACAGCTCAGCCACCCAGCACTTGGGTGCACAGCAGCAATGACACATCCATGCAGCCCCCCTGCCCAACACCCTAAATCCCAGGGCTTAGCAGCCTTTCTGGGGCAAAATAGGGGAGAAAGGACATCCCCAGCAGGAATGACTTCCCAGTAGGGATGCAGGCTCAGTGTAGGGGATCACTCTGGTGTGGCTGCTTTCTGGGTACACCGTGTTGCATTACTCCTTATAGCCTGCTGGGCTTATATGTCATAGCAGGATGTAATGAAATCAGTGATGAGCCTGTGAGTTTTGAAGTTAAGGATTCAAACAGGTCTGATTGAACAAGCTAGGGGCAGGACGAGCGTTTGGGCTCAAGAAAGAACCCAAAAAGCAAGAATGGAGCAGGGAGGCTGTTGTGTGGCCACACGTCTTTCACACTTGGATGGCTTATGTAGTATCATGTTCTGCTTGGGAAATAGCTATAAGCCAAGCACACAAGGAGCAGGCTGGTCCAGGGAAGACTGGATGGAGGGATGAGTGACCAGAGCCTGGCAGCCGTGCCCTATTTCTCAGGCTGATGCCAGCAGAAGGTTGCTGGAGGGAAGAGCAGACCTCCACCATGGGTCAGGGATGGACCTGGGGCAGTGGGAGACACCAGTCCGTGCATGTACAGCGCTCCAGGACACTGCATGCAATGCCTCGAAAACCTGCATGGGATGCAGGTGTGCGTCTGAGCTTCTCGCATGTGAAGAGCCAGCAGACACTGCCTTGCACTGGCCTGCAGGGCAGGAAAGGAGGTTGCTGTTAAATTCTGGGCATGGAGGGAAAAACTCACACCCTGAAGGGCCAGACCTCTGCCTTAGAGAAGCAACACCCTGCTTAGTATCAAAACCCTATGGCAGAGAAAGCCTGAGCTGTGACCTTTTTCGGGCAATAAACACATTGGAAATCCTTCGCTGCAAGCACAGATTTTCACAGGCGCACCGTGGGGCAGACAAAGCATTTGGGGTCCCAAAGACGGGACCTGCCCCGGCCCCAGGACACGGCTCGCTGGCTGTGGGAACGCAGAGCGCAAAGCTGCTGGATCGGGACATCAGACACGAGCAGGGCGAGGAAAACCACTAATCCAGGGTGACTTTCCCTGGGAAGCGAGCACTGCTGACTCACGTCTCGCAAGAGAGGGGCTGCCAGCCCGAGTCTCTCCCCAGCGCCAGGCAGCCTGGCCAAAACGCATGAGTCACCTCAGGGCTGCCGGCTGCAGCGGCGAGATACGGGCACGGCAGCGCCGTGGAGGGGCAGGTTTCTCACACATTGCCCTTTATTTGGGCTGGTTCCTGCCGGTAACGCTGCGATGCACCTCGGAAATGCGTGACCTTTCCCAGAGCAGCATCGTGTTTCAAATGCAGCCTGTTCTGAGCCTGCCGGTGTTTACACAGCTCTCGAAACAGAGCATTAAGCAAACACCCGGGCACTTCCCCGTATCCCGCCAGCTTCGTTTATTGCCCAGGCGGGGCCACGAGCCGGTAGCTTGAAGGTGCCTACATGTTGGCCAGGAGCAGGAAGGGCCTCTGCCAGGGCTGCTTTCGCTCGTGGTGGGAGAAGGAGATGGATCCATGCGGGGACCAGACGCTGCCATGGCCCTGAGGGCTGCCCACGGTGCCCCCCGCATGCAGAGCTGGTCCGTGATGAGGAGCTCGTGGCCCAGCCGCCTCCTGATCCACCTGCTCTCTCCCTGTGTGGAGCTGCTCCTATGTGAGCGTTGTGTGAACACCGGCGAGCACTGGGCCCGCTGATAGCTGCGAAAAGCAGCGCACAGAGCGCGCAGTGGTGCTCACCAGTCCCCCACAGGCATTACCACTGCTTTTGGGTAAAAACGGGTCTTGCTTTTGGGTCAAAAACGGGTCCTGCTTCTATGCCACGGGGAGGACTGTGGTGGTGGCTGCAAGGACTCTTGCCTCGTGCCTTGACGCAGCGCGTGCCGGGTAGAGGAACCCCTCTGCTTGCACAGCCCCAGGCAATGCATGGCGAGAAGGCAAGCAGATACTGGTGGTGTGCCTGCAGTACGCTCAGAGGAGAGGGTAGCACCAAACGTAGCGTACGTCCCTCAGTTTCGTGTGCAGGCGTCCTTTATGGACGTTCTGCGGTCGGGATGCCCGCACCGAGCGGTCAGGAAAGCTGCTTTTGGGCCACGTTTCCCCTCCGCGGAGCGGCTGGGGCATCGCCGGGCCTGAGGCGAGCGCCGGGTGCCGCCGGGCATGGCCACGTGGGCTCACACTGCTGTGGAAACGGCCCTTGTCACCGCTGGGAACGCTGCCGCCGTGCTCGGTGCTGCCCGCGGCGGAGGAGAACAGGGAAAATCGGCCTCGCGTTACACCACGCCACTTGATATCCCGCTTGGATGCGCTGGCGTGGCGGGGCAAGCTGCCTCCTGGCCCCGCGGCCTGTGGGCCCTGCTGAGAGACACCCCTTTCCTGAGGCTCCCGAGCAGCGGCCACAGGTCCGGAGAAGCAGGCACACGTGAGCTCCGGGAAGGCAGTTTTCCTGCTGCCCACACGGAGCTGGCACTTGGTGCCACAGGTTTTAGGTCGGAGGTGCCTTCTCCCACACGGCCGGATACCTCCGCAGGCCCTGCTGCCATCCTGGCAGAGCACATCTAGCCGCCGAGCACGTCACGACTTTGGGCTGAACTTCAGCACAGCGTGCCCAAGGAGAGCAGGGGCACCTCTGCTCTCGGGGACCTTCCCAGTGCAGCCGCATGAGGCCTGGAGCAACCTGATCCAGCTTTGGAGTTAGTCCGCTTGGAGCACATGACGGGATTAGAGGCCCCCAGAGCTCCCTCCTGGTTTCAGCTTCTCCCTGATTTCGTAAGCACTGCTTATCTGAGCCAGCAGATGGTCACAGTCCCACGGAACAGCACAAGTCCTGTGGAACATGAGCCGTTTCCTGCTGTCACCTCAAGGCCACCCTTGCAAAGTGTCCAGAGGAGACACCCCTGCTCCCGAATCAGCTGAGCCCAGATAATACAACATTTCACAGTCAGAAAAGTGGTTGCAACAGCTCAATCCAGAGGGTCCCCCAGCTTTAGCTCAATCCAGAGGGTCCCCCAGCTTTAGCACCTCATCTTAGAGGTGAGGTGGTCACTCAGAGGTGGATGGTCAATGGCCAAGGCTGCACCTTGGGTCATGGGCTGCTCCTCACCTTCACGACCCACTGTCTAGCAAAGCTCCCCTCCAAAGAGCTCCTTGCAGGATCCCGGTGGGACGCAGCTGGCTTCCTGCTCTGGTTTCTGGGAATCCTGACACGACCCACCTCCTTGCTCCCGGGGCTGTCCCAACAAACTGTGATGATGGGTGTAATTCATTACACACATTGATTACACATTCCTGCCTGAATGAAAACTCCATAGGAACAAACGCCCTTCTGTGCTCTTGTCTGAACAAAGGCGCGTTTTTCAGACCTGGTGTTAATAGAGGTTACTGATCTGTCTTTGGGAAAAGAGGAGGAAAAATAAAGATGAGAAAAGGCGAGGTCTTTTTTGAAACAGCAATTCTTTTTTTTTTTTTCTTTTTTGTCATAAAAATGTCTGGATAGCTCTTCACTCCTCTTGGATCTGAGTGCAGAAAGGAGACAGATGTTGCTGATGCTTGGCTGCTTTAGCTATGGGTCCAAAACTTGTGCCTGGACCTGATTAAGTTGAAATCCTCCTCTTGTATCTTCTCCAAAGTATTCCATCTTTGGTAATGTGAATGCACTGCACAAATGAGACCAAAGAGCAAAAATATTCTTTATTCTGGTATTTTTGGACTAGGAACAGTTACCTAAAGAAACAAAAGCAGACAAGCATCCTTATTCTAGGACCAAAGTCCCATATCTTCCATCCCCCCCACTGTGGCTGCTTGTATCCAAGAACAAACACAAAAGCCAGAACAAAGGGACAAGTTTAATTAATTTGTTCATGGAATTTTGGTTGGAAAATTAAAACAGAGAGGCTCGTTTTTGTTTACAAGAGCTGAGGCTTCTTTTGTGAGCAGCTTCCATGTGGTCTTTGGTTGCACATGAGTAAGTGATTATCCTGTTTCAAGTAACATCCAGGAAAGTCTGAAAGAGTACTAGACATAATGACATTGTAATGTTTTAACAAATCTGATTTCTAACCCCCGCTGTCAGAGTTATAGCATTGCTAGGACTACAATACAAAATAAGGGCAGAGCTGTAATGATCCTCCTTTGTGGGAAATGACTGACTTTTGTGGGAAATGACTGACTTCTGTTAATATTTATCAAGCTGCTCCAACACCAGCAGCTCAGGGTGGATACTGCTCCAGTGTTTCTTGTTCCTCTGTCTTGGCTGACGTTAGATGGCACAGCCCTTAAAAAGCCATCAACCACTGCAGTGAAATTAGCAAGAGGAAAGACGCTGAGGACGAGGACCACACTATAATCCTGCTGCAGCCTCACCTTGCTGGTGAAAAGAGTCCCAATATCCCTCCATGAGGCTGGCCTTGTCCTCCTCATAGAGCCCCATAAGCAGTTTGCAGTAAGAGGGACTCCTTGACCCTGTTCAAGTTCATGTCTATAGTTACCATTCAGTTACCAAGTTACGACCAAGTCCTGTCCAGCAAATATGCTTCTTGGCCCATCACTTCCCTGTGCAGCAGTACTTTGGGTTTGTTCCGATGTGTGATGCTGTTGGGAGGATATGCGAATCAACAACTTCAATTATTTGCAAAATGGTTACCACAATTGTTGTCCAGCATTTGCTCTTGTATGTCCAGAGACTATAACTGAACAGTATCAGCACTGGATGCATGTACCCTAGTCTTGGTCTTCAGCCCCATGGTTGTCCTCAACTCCAAGGTATCTGTAGGTTGAATGTCTGGGACAGCAAGTGGAGTGGTTGGCACAGGGTCACAACAATATAGCTCAGGTGGGCAGCAAGGGCCAGGCTGAAACGCAGCTCCCCAGTGAAGAGGGGAAATCCATGGAGGCTCCTCCTCAACCTTGGCTGCATTCCTGGCTGCATGATCCCACTGCACCATTGCAACAGCACCCGAGTTCTAAATCTCTGTTCTAGAGAAAAAAAAAAAAAGGAACAAAAGCAAAAGAAACCTAAAACAATCATGGAATCACAGCAAAAAGGGGGGAAAAAAAAGGGATCTCTGGAGATGACTAGTTCAAACCTCTGGTCAAAGAACGGATGAATTTAAAGCTAGATAAGGTTACTCAGGAACCTTAAGACAGGAAAACTGTCCTTTGTCATAGGGACTGTCAATTAATGCATGTTGTGGAAGAAGTACAAACAGGACTGGGTGGCAAAGGGGAGGCAAGAGAAGGACCCAACATCAACACAGAACTACTGCAAAAGCAACTGCAAACCTGTCCTGGGAATGTCAACTGCTACAAGAAAGAGCAAAAAAGGGCAGCCCTGAGATGTTGGTCCTGGATTTTAGGGAAACCTTCCTCCCCGGGAGGCAATGGAGAGAGCACCAATGCCTTGGGCAGCAGAGGAAGAGCACAGCAACGTCTGTGTCATATAATTCTGTGGTTAAGTCACCAAGTAGTGCCTAGAGCTTCTTATGTCACAACAAATAAAACAAGACACTGCTCAGGTGGAAATTTTGGGAAAATCTCTCTCTCCTCAAGGGTGTGGGTGAAAGCTGATCCATCCAGACAGCTGTGATGTTCCTGGGGGGTCTTGTACAGATGCACAAGATAGCTCAGAGACAGCTTTGCTTTTATTGCCAAATACCAAGTAGTCACCTCCTCACTTTTCCAGGAGTCTGCAGGAGCTTGGCTTCATCCCTGACTTCCTTACTGAAATGGTAAGAGGAGGTGTCCTGGTAGGGCTCCCCACAACTCACGTCTCAGTTCAGTGAGGGCTCCCAGGTGACAGGGACAGGATCCCTGGGGACTCGTCCAGCACATCCACGCTCATTGTGAAGACCTTAATGTCCTTTCCAGATGAATTCCTCCTGCCAGCCCAGCCTTCCCTGCAGGAAGGTAGTGAGAAGCCTGTTATGTTCCTCCTGCAGAGCTGCACAGGTAGGTGAGAAGAGCTGCTCATTCCTCCAAACATTTTATGTGGGATAAAGTGTTTTTGGTCCATGTTCCTCTCCCCTTTCTCCAGTGGGATGTAGCTCATCCAAAGGGACAGCAGCAAGTCCTCCCTCCCCGTGCCCTCCAAGTGACATCTTGGGAGGGAACACGAGACAAATGAATGGAAAACAGGTCAGACATCTCCTAAGGCAAGGAAATAGCTGTTACTTGGAATATCAGGGAGAAACTGCCTGAAGAGAGGACTCTTGCTCATCCTGCTGTTTGCTGGGATAGTTGGGAACAGGCTACCGCTGCTTTGGTGCTCAAGATCCCCAGGGAGGGACTGGAGGTGCTAGTTCTGAGGAAAGGCTGCCATCTGCCATGTCAACAGCACCATTTTCTGACACTTTTTCTCTTTTTTTTTCCCTTGGCTACCTTTCAGGTTACCCAATCTTGCCTCATGTAAGACTATCCGAGAGCCCAGCCCAAGATTACAACCTGGAAACGCAACACAGCCTGCAAGTTAAATAGAATTAATTCTCTTTAACATCACCAGAGTGTCATTCTTCACGATTAGTTTCCAGTTACATAGAAGTTACTTTTCTCATAGTTATCATGGTTTCGTCCTGCCTGCGGTTTGCAGAAGTGAAAGGCACGCGTTTCCAAAGAAAAGCCCTTTGCCCCAAATTCTGATTTCTTAAAGCCTCGAGGCAATTCTGACTTAAAGACACATATTAGAGTTATGGTAACTGTCTGCAAGGCCTGGCTTCAGAAATAAAGTTGTAACGCGGCCCCTTGGCCCAGGCACCTGCATAAGAAGACGACACGGCCCAAGCACCGCGTCACGTCGTTTCAGATGGCCTCCTCTGCTGTAAGCGTGGGGTATTTTATTGCATTCCTTGCCAAGAACATTTGCAAAGGAGGCTTTGGGGCAAGCCCACAGCGAGACTCACCCTCGTCCCCACGGCAATGGGGTGGCTTTGGCGCCCAGGAGGATGTGAAACCCCAGCCCGAGCGCTGCAGGTGTGTGCGACCGCCTCGAGGCGCAGGAAATCCGCCACCGCGCTCGTGTTTTCCTTTCACCTCCCGAAAGGGGAAGCGAGAGTGGCTGCAGCTCTAGGCACACGGGGCACCAGCTGCCCTGGGCGGCGCTGGCTGAGCCTGGCTCACGAGGAAACACTGCACGGAGGAGGAAACGCTGGATCTCGTGGTGTCCCGTCCAGCCCCACCACCATCTGACCATCTGCAAGCAAAAGTCCATCATGTGCCCGTCAGGAAGGTGAGGGCAGTCGGTGTGCAGGGATCTGCAAGGGAAGGGTCTCCTCTCCAATGGACACCTGGATCCTCGCGATCCAGATCACCAGGTGTCCTTCGGCTCCCTCCTTCCCTGCCCTGTCTCCCTGTGCTCCGTTGCCCTCCACACACAGCGGGCACCTCTGCTCACCGGTGCTGCAGGACAGGACAGCACAGCACGGACCGGGACATCGGTCTGGCCTCCCAAAACAGACCTCGGGGGAATTACCTCTTCGGGGTGGTGTTTCTGTCTGCACGCCTCTGGCTTTATGGGTGCAGAGGGGCCGAGCAGGCAGAGGAGCTGGACAGGGGGAGAAGTGACTGCAGGCGTCTTGCGGAGCATCCAGCTCTTCCAGCTGGAAGAGACTCCTGCCAAATGATTTTATAAGGAATGAGGCCTTTTGCAGGAAAAGCGGGGCCTCTGCTCTCATTTCCTTTCCCCTCTTCTCCGAGAACTTCAAAGGGAAGACGGGTCAGGACGGGAGGCCAGGCAACGGGAACAAATTCCTGAGCCCGAAGGTCTAATTAGCCCAGGCCGTCGGCCTCTCTCCGGCTTCCCCACGTCCCTCTTGAACTTCCCAATCCACAGCACTGCAGCGAGGGCCCTCTCTGGAGCCCAGCACTGGAGAGGACAACGTCCCTGGAGTCCATAACAACATCCCTGGGGCTCCCAGTCCTTCCATCGCAGCCCAGTTTGCGCCAGCAGCAGCAAGGACCAGCGCCCCGGCTAAGCATAAGGAGCGAGGCCTGTCTTTATGGAGGTTTAAGCGGGGCTTAAATGGCAGATTGAAGATACTGTCTCTCTCTGCAGGGTTTTCTCAAGACTCACAAAACCTTTCTCAAGAAAATTTTCTCAAGAAATGACACAGATGTTTTTTTTCCCCCCCGTTACATTCTCACCCAAGCTGGCGGCCTCTCATTTCGAGGCTGACTCAGACGAGCCTCGACGGGACTCGCTTCCGGCCCTGCGGCCAGAGAGGCGAGAAAACCCGAGCCCTCCTGCAGCTCCGCGTCCGCGGCGCGAGCTGCTGCCGCGGCGCGTCTCCACGTGCAGCGGGATCCGAATTTCCGCCGAGGTGCCGGCATGCCGAGCTCTGCCTCTCCATGCAGGAGGACGTAGCATCTCCCTCCCCCTGGATGCATGGAGATGCATCCACGCATCTCCCTCCCTGTGGAGCTACCGGGAAGCGGGCGTCACGGGCAGGGCTCTCCGAGGGCCCAGCGGCCCCTCCGGCTGCTCGTCCACGTTAACTCGCTTCCTTCCCTGCTTCATTCCCTGCCATTGCTCCGCGCCGTCACTCAGGCCGTCGGGACATGCTGGTAATGACTAAGGACGGGGTGATTTGTGCGCACATGTTTATTAATGCAGGGTGACAAATGTGAAGGGCTGAGCTCGCACCGTTGCGGGTACATCCACATTTCGGTCATGTCCCTAATTGGTTCCTTGGGAACCAAGGGATTTGGTTCCTTGGGAATCAAAATTACCACGCCAAAAAAAGAAGCAACCAAGAAGGTTTCATCTCCCAACAGCACCAGTTACCCCTCCACACACCTACCAGTAACACCAGTGACCCCCATACACCTCACCGTGACACCAGTGACCCCCATACATCCCAGTGACACCAGTGACCCCCATATAGCCCACAGTGACACCAGTGACCCCCCATGTTCCCCTGTGACACCAGTGACCCCCATACACCCCACAGCGACACCAGTGACCCCCCATGTTCCCCTGTGGCACCAGTGACCCCCATACACCCCACAGTGACACCAGTGACCCCTATACATCCCAGTGACACCAGTGACCCCCATACACCC
>NW_020455511.1:673201-717406 GCF_003342845.1 Nothoprocta perdicaria
CCCGCCCGCCTCTCCGGCCACGTGACGCCGCCGCTGCCGTCACGTGGGCAGTCGGGGCGGACCTGCGGCCGGAAGTAGCGTCCGCGTGAGGGCGGAAGTGGCCGGGTCTCTTTGGGGCCTAGTGACCGCGGGGCAAGATGTCGATCGAGATCGAGTCGTCCGAGTGCGTGAGGCGGCGGCGGGGCCCAGCGCGGGCGGGCGGCGGGGCCGGGGCAGCCCCGGGGGCGATGGGGGCCTCGGCCGGGCGCGGCGGGGGGGGTGGGTGGCGGCGCGGCGATGGTGGCGTTGGCGGTAACGGTGACGGTGACGGTTACTGCCCCTTGTCCCGCAGCGTGATCCGCCTCATCATGCAGTACCTGAAGGAGAACAGCCTGCACCGCGCGCTCGCCACGCTGCAGGAGGAGACCACCGTGTCGCTCAACACCGTGGACAGCATCGAGAGCTTCGTGGCCGACATCAACAGCGGCCACTGGGACACGGTGCTGCAGGCCATCCAGTCGCTCAAGCTGCCCGACAAGACCCTCATCGACCTCTACGAGCAGGTGCGGCGGGCCGCGCGCCGCCGGCGCCGCTGCCGGCGCTCCCCGGGCGCTGACGCGGCCGCCGGGGCCCTCTCCTTGCAGGTGGTGCTGGAGCTGATCGAGCTGCGCGAGCTGGGCGCCGCGCGCTCCCTGCTGCGGCAGACAGACCCCATGATCATGCTGAAGCAGACGCAGCCCGAGCGCTACATCCACCTGGAGAACCTGCTGGCCAGGTCCTACTTCGACCCGCGCGAGGTGAGGCCGGCACGGGCCCCTCCCGTCACCCCCTTTCCTTGCCACCCCTTGGCATTCGGGTGGATATCGAGGGTTTGGTCAATTCCGGCGTTTTACAGGTTTGGTGAGGTGTCTGGGGGGTGATGGCCGGTGGTTTGTTACAAGGCAGGACCGTGCTGTATAACCCTAGTGAAGCTGGGGGTTTGGGGATTTAGTTCTGAATCTTGCTGCAGGATGATGCTTTCCTCCTCATTGAACATCTTTGCCTTGTTTGTCCTGCCTTCACGGGACAAAGACTGTTTTTTTCTTCTTCTTGTGATCAACACTTACTGTATTCCTAGTATAATACTGGCAATAATACAGCTGTAGCATTAACAGTATTCATAATAACAAGTTTAATAAAATTAGCAACAATAATATTAACAACGGTAACATAATCTCTGACTAAACTCTGACAAAATAAACAATAATATTAACAACGGTAACGTAATCTCTGACCAAACTCTGACAAAATCCCCAGTGTTTAAAGGCTGGAGAAAAAAAAATAGGGCTATTTTGAAGGCCTCAGCAAAAATCTGAAGGAGACTCAGCTAAAAGCAGTGGAACTTTCTTTATCGATTACCTCAGAGTAACTTCATAAAAAAATAACTTTTTTTCTAGGCGTACCCAGATGGAAGTAGCAAAGAGAAGCGGAGAGCTGCTATCGCACAGGCTTTAGCTGGAGAAGTCAGTGTGGTGCCTCCCTCTCGTCTCATGGCTTTGCTGGGCCAGGTAATCCTTGGGGAAAGGAGAAAAAAGAATGTTTTAGTAGCTACGTGAATGTCAGTACGTGAAGGAACTGATTGCACTGTGTGATAGCTGGTTCTTTTTACAGTTGTGTAAGAAAAAAGCTTGAATACTGCACACTTACATATATTTACAGAACAGTGTTTTATTCCATTAACAAGAATATAGCAGTTTAAGAAAATTGTTCATTATAGGGGCAGGTTTCTTCTCATTGAATTGGTTAGGTTTAGAATGGGTATTCTCAAAACAAATATTAATGCTTGCAAAATGTGTTTTAAGGTGTTATGTTTATAACTACTGACTCCAAGAACATACTTATGCCATGCATAAGCGGTAATTTAAACTCTGTCATTTTATGTTTTTTTGTGTTTTAATTTTTTAAAACTAGTGAATATGCCAGAAAAAGTTGTTTTGTCAAAATAATGTGTCCTGTGACACAAGGCAACTAATCTTTTCAAGAGGTTTTACAACAGCTTTGCCTTTTGAATCAAGTTAATCTGTTCTAAGAATGTTTATGTATCCTTTTAACTTTAGTTCTTTGACACTAAATGGCAAATAGACAAATAACTAGCAAATAGGCAGATAAACAGCAAATAGACAAATGACCAGGTAATTTAAGTAAAAGCAAGATCAAACTCATTGCAGTGTGTCTACGCTATATGCTAAGTCAAAGACTGACTTCAGACTTGCTCTTCTCATTCTGTTTCACTCATTCTGTTTCTGTTCCCAGTCAAGATTTGGGAAGGATAACTTAGGAAATATTACTTGTGGTTGAGTCAAGTCACAAACTGTCCAGCGTACACTTTGTGTGTACGAGAAAATACTGCTTAATTTTAGCTTTTTTAGTGAAATATTTATGAAGATTTCTGTTAGCTGATACCTAACTGTGTGTTGAATTTCAACTTTTCCAAAGGCATTGAAGTGGCAGCAGCATCAGGGCCTGCTTCCTCCTGGTATGACAATTGACTTGTTCCGAGGCAAAGCAGCTGTGAAAGATGTGGAGGAAGAAAAGTTCCCCACACAGCTGAGCAGACATATAAAGGTGAGGTTTTTATTTGCTCTTTTTATGTATTATTGTTGCTTGTTCCTTCTTCTGAGAACCCCTGAGGTTTTGATAATAACCTGTATAATGTAATTTGTATTTCCGTTAAGAATTTAATCATGCACATTCCAAAAAAGAAACAAAATAGTGCATTGCAGTGGTCTCACACTGCTTGCAATGCAGAGTGGGTTCTGTTTCCTGTGAAGGTTTTTCATGTAGGTCAAGCAGTTCCCTGATGCCAGAAACTTCAGCCCACTGCAGTAGCTCTGCCAGTTCTCATGTGAATGGAAGATGCTACGTTTTAGAAGCTGTGAATTGATGTTTGTGAAATCTTTGTATGTAGTGGCAGCTTGACAGAAATAATTAGTACTGGTAAATGAATTAGAAAAAATGGGTTTGGGGTTTTTATGTTAATTAATGAAAACAATTTTTATGCTTGGTTGTCATAGCTACTCGTCTTTTTTTTTTTTTTTCCTCCTGCTGAAAAAGACAGAATATCAAACATGTTTGTCTCTTAAAAAATAACTGAAGAAGCCTAGAAAATATTATTTTTTTTATTACTAGAATAAGTAATTTGCAGAGTTAAAACTGTGGTTTTGTTAAACTTTAACTTGTATTCTTCTGTAAAACAGTTTGGTCAGAAGTCGCATGTGGAGTGTGCCCGGTTTTCCCCAGATGGCCAGTATCTGGTCACTGGCTCTGTGGATGGTTTCATTGAAGTGTGGAATTTCACTACTGGAAAGATCAGGAAGGTAAGTTACTTCTTATTTCAGTTAGATAGCTCATTGGCCAGTGTACCTAGTTTTATTCTTTGAGAATAAGACTTCATTTTCATTCCTCTGGGACAGTGAATCTGAAGAGGTTTCTCCTTTTTATTCAGGAGAATTGGCCTGGAATTATCTGTTTTGTCATAGGTTCCCCATGCAGTAGTTTTTTCCCCTCGTGAGTTCCTAATTCTTGCCTCTAAAGTCATGATAAAGTGATGATGTTTTCCTGTCGTTTGTTTGTTTTTAGTTTTTTCTTTTTGTAAGGCTCTGGGGAGTATGTTTGACCATGAGCACTAGGATTCCATCCCAGAAACACTGCATAATGTTCTGCATGGTACTGTAGCCTGCTTAGCCCAGCATTCGATGCCTAATGTATGGCATTGAGTCTGATCAGAATGACCAAACTGCGTATCGTACTTGAGGATGGACACTGAAGTGTACAGACCAAAGTTAAAACTGCTAGTTCTTTTATACCTTGCCTTAAAATCCACTTCTGCTTCATTCTTGTGACTGCTGGATCTTCCGTTTTCTTTTAGGATCTGAAATACCAGGCGCAGGATAACTTTATGATGATGGATGATGCAGTGTTGTGCATGTGCTTCAGCAGAGATACAGAAATGCTAGCAACTGGAGCACAGGATGGAAAGATCAAGGTACAGACTATTTTTTGGAACTGGATAGGTGGCAGTCATCGGAAAGATTCACTTGCAGTCACAATAATGTTGTGTTCTTGCATGGAAATAAGTTTAGTGTGATCCAGTAACTAGGATACACGTGGGTTTGGATGTTTATACTTCAGTGTTCTCATAACTTAGTAACCATCTCTGTGTCATTTGCTGCCTTGTTTTCAGGTGTGGAAAATCCAGAGTGGTCAATGTCTGAGAAGGTTTGAACGAGCACACAGTAAAGGTGTTACCTGCCTCAGTTTCTCTAAAGACAGCAGCCAGATTCTTAGTGCTTCTTTTGATCAAACAATCAGGTAAGATTACCTGATAAATTGGGAAGAGGTTGACAGTATGGCAAGGAAAACAGAACAGAGATTTCATATTAGACCGTTAACTTTAGCATTTTTTTTTTTTTTTTGAGACACATTTGATCCTTCTATGTTTTATTTTAACAGGAGAATCTTTTGAGGTTAACAGAGCATCAGTTGGAACACTTGACCTTTCACTTTGTTTTAATTTGCTTTATCTCAAGGTTGAGGTCCAAATATGTCATTTGTGGCATCTTGTTCAAATTGTCCAAGTGTGTGGTTTTTTTTTCTTTCTTGTTTTATTTTCTTTTTGGAAGTCTCCTAGCTTAAAGAGTTGAGCCTTTAGAAATAGTTATATTTATAATAGGCTTAGAGAGAAAGCAAATAATCTAGGGATAGCAGGATGATAGCCATTGTTTGAGACAAAATGAGCATCCTAATCACCAATACTTGGTAGCTTTTTATACCTGACAGTAACTAATACAGGGGTGAAAAGGTCCTTGCCTCATGTTGCACCCTGAGCCCATACTGTCCTTAAATACTTGCTCCTAGATCCATTTCCTTGTGTCTCTTAGGTACACGGAACCGCCATTTAGCATAGGGACCAAAGCGGGAGGAATCCAAAGGAAATGTTTTATAGCCCCCATCCTACCCTGCAGTCTAACATGGACTGACAGAAATCCAGCCCTGGATGACACCAGACTGATGGACATGGGGAACTGCAATGGCAACAGTTTCAGTCTGTATCTGGAACAGCCTTCATAGCCCTCTCCTTCCTTAGGATGTTTATTTTTGTCTTAAGTATCTCTTCAAGACGTCCTTGAAGAAGTGCAGAACTAAATTGGCAAGTCTGAGTGAGCTGATCAGACTTGAAAGCCTTGCTGTGAGGCTCCTGAAGTCCCTTCAGTCTATTTTTCTGTCTGTGGTATTCTATATACCATTGTTTTGGAATTGCTGTTAGATTAAAGGAATGTGGCTATACTGCTTATACTACTGCCGTGCTGGGTTATAACTTCTTTCAATGATTAAGAAGAGCCACAGAGAAAGAATCACATTTCTTAAAACAACAATAGACAATCCGCTTTCCTGCAGGCTTTCTCCACAGCTCTGCTTTTGGACATACAATCTCTGAAGCCCCCATCCAGGCAACAGTGCTTCCTTCCTCCTGCAGACCTTGCCCTCCTGGGCAGCATCAGCACTGTGCTGAGTTAGATTTTCCTGAAACTTAATCTGTACAGTTTAACTTCCCAGTGGCTGTGGTGGTCCTGTGTGGCAGCCAGGCTCTTTCTGATATGGGATGTTCACAAGCTGAGTTCTGGAGAGCCTGGAAAGGAGGAGTGATGATTTCTGTGTCCTTCAGAGTTCCTCTGGAATGCAGGCTAGTTAGCTGAGGTGCAAATAGTCTGCTGGGCTACAGTATCACAAATGCATTCCATGATTAATGGGTTGGTGTCACACAGGCACAAAGGTGAGTGAGTCTGTATCTGTTGTCTGAGAAAGTGACTGTGAAACCTTCGTATAAGGCAAACTAGACATGCACTTATGAAATAGTGTATTTCATAAGTGACCTCTGGGGAAGTCTAGACCAATATGCTTCTGAGAACACAGCAGAGCTCATTCAGGGACTTGTGCCTCTGAGTTTTGAAAATCCCTGCAGGTGGAAACTCTGCCATGTCTCTGTGTCCCTTTGTCCTAGAGCTGTTTGCAGGGAAGTTCTTGCTTGAACATAAGGAGTGTTCTCTGTCATTTTACTGCTCACTTCTGAAAAGAATCTGTCGTTACAGCTGTCTACTCTTTAAGTCCATGTTGGGCAGTGGTGTTGAATTGTTAGATTTTTTCAGATGACCAGTAAGAAATTAGAATTTTGACAAGCTTGCCTTTCTTTTTCAGATATCTTTATGGAGTGAACCAAAGAAAGAATGAAAGTTGATTGTGCTTTTTAAGATTTATTTATTTGTTTATTTATTTAACTAGGATTAGACACTACAGTGGCTTATCTCTGTATTAATGTAAGTTACCAGATAACCGGCAACCTTTCCTGAGCTAGGGCTCTTCCAGATGCCAAGAGCTCTTTCTCAACTCTTGTGTGGTAATTCTGACCCTGAACCTCTTTGGCATCTTCTGCCCAATTCTTATTCCCAAGTTGAAATGGTTGCTGGTGGGTTCTTCTGAAGTGCAGCAAAGCTCTTCTGTTGTTGCTACACAAGCACTTTGTCACAGTTGAAAGCCACTCAGATTAGTTTTAGTTTACAAATTCTTTTTCTTTGGGCTCATTATGATTTATAATACATCCATGATTTGAGTTTTTGGTTTTGTCTGTAAGAAGGAAGCAGTTCAGCCCCGCTGAGCTTCTTTCCTGGGCTGAACATGCCTGTCCTTCCTCAGCTTTTACTCATGAATTCACGTGGGCTCTTGGTAGCTTTCTGGCTGTCTCAGGCTCTTCAGCTTGTCCATGTCTTTCATGAACATGAAAGACAACATGAAGCTGCAGGACATGGGATTTGTGCTGCAAAGCAGATGGATCCAGTGATTGTGTATGTTTGTGTATGATTCTTTAAGTTGATGGTGTTTCTCTAAGCCTTTCTCAAAAATGGATGTTGTTTTTGAAAGGGGACTTGTAATAATTCTGTTTTACAGATTTCTAGCACATAATATTCTTGCCTTTGTTCTCAAAGATAACTCAGCCTTCAAATACAGTTAGGCCATGGGCAGGTTCACACTACATCCATTCCTTGCTCACTTGTGACCTCACTTGTGTTACAGGATTCATGGGTTAAAATCTGGCAAAACCTTAAAGGAGTTCCGTGGTCATTCCTCCTTCGTCAATGAAGCTACTTTTACCCAGGATGGTCACTATATTATAAGTGCATCCTCTGATGGCACTGTGAAGGTAAGACAGCCTCTCCTCCCTGTAAATAATGTGTGTAAAGTGTTTGTGCGTTCTAAAGGTTTATTGCATATACCACAGTACTTGGAGAAACTATTTCTTGGGCTTATCTTCATAATATCTCATAATAATCATACAGAACGATTTAAATGAGAACTGGTGAGGTTTCCTTCACCAGTTCTGCACAGTCTACTTCTGCTGTACTTACAACAGGAGCAATACCAGCCTGTTCTTCTTTTATTCTAGATATAGAATTAACTGTGAAACCACTTTTCCAAGAAGGTGGGGGTTGCTTGTCTGAATTGTTAAGGTTTTTTTGTTTGTTTGTTTGTTTTTGTGCTCACTGTGTTGTCTGTCTGTTTTTTGTGGAGCTTAAGAGACCCTAGCCATATAAACTAGGCAATCCGAAATTATATCCAACACTCATAATGAAACTGATGGTTTCTGCTTGTAATCTCAGCCAAAAAAATAGATCTACTGAGTATAGAATAGTTTAGAATTTACTAACCTGACTACTGCTGACTAAATAGATGAACATAGAAGTAGACACATTAAGCACAGTGTAGATACGGCGTATGAGAAGTGAGTGAAAAACCCAACTTCTGGATGTTGGAAATGATAAAGCAGCAGATCCTGCTAGCTTTAAATAGTGTAACTTTAAGCTTGCAGTGTTTTCTGGGCTGCCACTGATGATGAGAACAGCATAAGAAGATGGTATCTCTCATTTTGATCACACTGGAATGTAGTATGTAAAAACCTTCTGCAGATGGTTGGTTATACTGTTATTTTAAATAAGTTCCATTTCCTGTTTCCGAATGGCTGGAACAGCCTGCTCTAGCTCTAGTGCCTGAAATGGCTCTAAGATCAGGCATCTCTCCTGTTCATATCAGGCCTTTTCGTTTGAGTAAGGCCTTACTTTGTCACCAGATTTTCATTTAAATTTGGGTAGGTTGCCTGTGCAGGAACCACATAAGTATTTACAGATGCTACCTAAAACCAGAAGGCAAATCTGGACTTATCCCTAGCAACAAGGACTTAGTGAGAGCAATCCAAGCTGCATTTGTGGTGACAGAAATTCAAATTTGATTTAATCATAACTGAAATTATTCATGGTATGTGTACTTCAAAATAAGTGGGATAATTTTATATTTTTAAAAGCTGTTTCTAACTACCTTATTTAGAACTCATCTATCTCTTCCAGAGCCTTAAATAAAACTCTTAATCCTGCATCTCCACTCCTCTTGAAAAGCAGTCTGTTTCTCTAATCCTAATTATTTTTGTGTTTATTTTTTATGCTAGGTTTGGAATGTGAAGACAACAGAGTGCTCAAACACCTTCAAATCCCTTGGCAGCACTGCTGGAACAGACATTACTGTGAACAGTGTCATTCTGCTGCCTAAAAACCCCGAACACTTTGTCGTTTGCAACAGATCAAATACAGTTGTCATTATGAATATGCAGGGACAAGTATGTTACCTTTCACATAACTTTCAAAGTTACCCCTTGGTCATTTTTAAGAATGTCAGACTTCTGGCATAACTTAATTTTGGGTTAAGCCTATTTCTCTGTTTTGCTTTCATGGAAACTGCTAAATTTTCAGCCTTCTCAAACAGTTTGAGCTATAGCATATAATTGCAGACACAGAGAGATACTGTTTTCTAAACAGACCTTGTTCTCGCTGCATTTTTTTTTTTTACCTTGGACATAGTACCAATACACAGCAGTTTAATTCTGCAAAATATTTCTGTGGGGGTGTCTTTACAGATTGTGAGAAGCTTCAGCTCTGGTAAGAGGGAAGGTGGTGACTTTGTCTGCTGTGCCCTGTCTCCGCGTGGTGAATGGATCTACTGCGTTGGTGAAGATTTTGTGCTCTATTGCTTTAGCACAGTGACTGGCAAACTGGAGAGAACTCTGACAGTAAGTCCTTAGCTGGAGGCCTTCTGCATCCTTAGAAACAGGGGTTTGACCTAAGTGATGGTGGTGTTTGTAGTCTGTAAGGAGGAGCTCTGTACTCGTGAATCTCTCATCTCAAGCAGCCATGATTGGTTACAAACATGTCCCTGAACACTGGGCTGTGGAATATGTTGGTTTTTTGTATACCTTTTCAATTTTAAAAGTTGAGAGAACTTCTACCCATCAAGACCACTGAGTGAATTTGCTCAAAATTAGTGAGTTTAGTTGAGCTAGAGCAGATCTTGACGTGGATTCCAGCTGATGGAGACTCACGACCAAGCTCTTTTCAGTTTGCCTTGGATTAAATCAGCTAAAGAGAGATACCAGTTGAATGACTGAATATAATAGGCAACACTGAGATGTGCATTTTAGTTAATGTAGGTGGTTATTAAACTCCCTCCCCCATAACTAGTAATTGCAAGGGAAAATTGAACTTGATATTGAGGCATTGTCTTCCCCTGCTTTTCTTCTGTGCATAAACATGTTAATCTCAGTTCTGTTTGCTTGTTCGTTCTCTTCCTCTTTGAAGAGACTTGGGTTTTGCGTGATGAAACGGCTTAGTCTGCCAAGCGGGGAATCTGCTGATGCTTCTTCCTGCTTCTTCCCTAGGTTCACGAGAAGGATGTCATCGGCATTGCTCACCACCCCCACCAGAACCTCATTGCCACCTACAGCGAGGACGGGCTGCTCAAGCTCTGGAAGCCATAGCTTACACTTCAGTGAGCTCTGAAGCATGCCTGTTGTTTGCAGGGTACTGATGCTTGTGCTTCTACGAGGTCGAAATCCACTGAGCTTGATACTGGCTCAATTTTCAGTTCAGGTTTCCAGAAAACACCTTTTTTTTTTTTTTTTTTTTTTTTTTTTTATTCTTGGTCTGCTAGAGACAGCATTGATTAGTTTCAAGTACTTTTAGCAGAATAGCTGAAACAACTTCTGTGGGAATGATTATTCTGTCTCCTGAAGTCTGTATTCTTACATTGTTTATAAAGTGATTGAGCTAGAAACTCTGTATTTATAAGCAGCCCCTGATTTCCTAGAATGTAGCTTTTTTATTTGAGTGAATGATACAGAATAAGAAGTCTGTCCCTTCTCCCAGAATGAAGGGAATGTAAGTGAACCTACTTGTCCTTAGCTTTAAGGCAGACACATTTCTAGTCCAGAGTGTTTTGCTGTGTTTCATTTTTGCTGTACTACTTCCTACGTGCATCAAGCAGCATCACGCAGCTTTGTCATAGTGGAACCATTCCTCATCCTCTTTCCCATCACCCAGCACTTCCCACTAAACATCTGCCATATGTGGCAGGGAGCTGTAATATTTTTTTTTCTTTTAATTTTTCTTCCAGGCAATAAAAGAATTATCTGAGCCTTCTTCCTATGAATGCACAGTATGTTCAGACCAACTTTAAGAACAGGCCTAGCCTCAAGGGAGCAACATTTTAGAATCTGCAAAGGCCTGTTTCAAATGGTTCCCAGTGCTGAAATGAGGCACTTGCATTAGTACTTGGAATTTAAGTTTATCCTCATCCCCTCTTCACCCTAAAAAAGGGAAAAGCACACTGGAGCTTTAAATAATATTTGTAAAAGTGTGTTTAGTTCCGCATACCCATGGCCGTGGATGAAGGTTACACTAAGTGATGCTTAGGTCCCATGCTATGATAAAAGAAGCTTTTAGCCCTGATGGTTCTGAAGCCTGAAGTTGATGTTTCTGTCTGAGGTCCTGGTTACTGCAGAAAACTGTGCACCGGCATCTTCTAAAACCCATCCATCGTTCCTCTAGGATGCAGCTGAAGTCAAGATTTTGTGTAATGATGAGACAGATGCATGCAGACCTGAATCTGGCGTGCTGTTTTGTGTCCTTATTTCTTGTAGAATGCTTTCCTACAACAGTAACCTTTCCAACACTGATAATTTCTTTGTGAGTTAATAAATTCCAGTTTAAATAACCTCACATTTATCTCAGCTGATGGAATTGGTCCTAGAGCCTGTGATTAACCATCTTTCAGCATTGACCTGTACACTTACTTGATCTGTGTTTATGTCCAAGGAGATGAGGATTTTTTTTTTTGGCCATAAATTCTTACGTAGTATTGCTCGTTCACTATGGCTGTAGTGTTTAGTTCTGCTTAAGCTGTAATGTTTTAGTTCTTAAGTTGTTTTTTTATTTCCTGAGGTATGGCAATAAAGTTATTTTTTAGATAGCAAAAAGTGATTATTTCTTCTACATGAAAATTTGCTGATTTGTCAGAAATAATTCACAAGCTTCGTTGGCAGTTTCTACTTTCCATACAGAAGAGGATCTTGACAAAATATTTTCGGTATTATCTAATGTGTGGTTCACTTCTGCTTCAGATTACATGGAGCTGTCTGTTCTTGGTGTAAATAAGATCTTCATACTGCTCCTTAAAACAAAGCTAGTTATAGAATAGTCTGTCAAAATTCTCAACATTTTAAGATTGAAATAAATTTTCTAGATTAAAAATGTGAGACAAAAAAAAATCTGGCATATTCTACCTTTTAAGTTTTTCAGTCTGTCTTGCCTTAAGTTCTCCAGAGATAGGACAGGGAAATAAATGTACTCTCTAAATGGAAGTGTGGTGGAAAGATTTTATCTCCTTGAATGCAGCCATAGTTTGTAAAAGAGCTGGTATTTGACACAATTGCAATGATATTCTTAATGGTCTTAATTTTTTAACATAGTTTAGAAAAAGATTTTACCTCTGGAAAATATGCAAGGTGTCATGTTGTTTTTATCTGTAAGATCTGAATATCTATATTTAATGCTGTAATTAGCATTAAAATATATTATTCACTACTTGCATATTGGCCTTGCTTTATTGGTGGATCATCTCTCTTAGAGCTAGCTCGTTCCCCATGTAGTGTTGTAAGTGTGGGCAGAACTTGATTTTTATCTTATTTTTGTTTATTTAAGGGGAAGTATTTTACCCAAGTAGGTATCAGGTCTAGCCCTGCTCTGGTACTGAAGCCAGGTTGCCATCTGTGAAGAAGGATCAAACCCTCTGTTGATCCTTAATAACAGAGAGTTCAGCTGAAGGCTTAATGACTTCTGTGGAAACTCCTGGGAAGGAAAATCTGCTGGAAGTATCTTTTAAAGCAGCTAAACTCTCATGAGGTAAGAGAGGAGTGTTTCTACGAAGCCCAGGATCATCATGAAGCAGCAGAAATAGGAACCTAGGTTATGTCTGCCACTAGAAGGGATAGAAACTGTTAGTGATTTATAGAGAAGGAGATACTGAAGATTCAGCTATAAATGTTGTGTTTCCAGTAGAACTACCTGTAAAGATAGTTAAAAGATGGCTATGGCATAACTGCTCAAGCAAAGCTTCTCTGTGCTTAACATGTAATGAGTATTTTTTTCTTGCTGGCTCCTAGAAGCGTCTCCTGAGCAAAAGGAAGAGCAGGGGCAACACATGCCTACTGTTAAATGGGGCTGCAGCACTGGTCACCAAAGAGAGAGAAAAGGGAGAATTCTTCACTTTTAGGGGTCAGACCAGACCAGCTGTCAGGAATCCCAAGCTGGAGGGAGCAGGCAGAAAGTAAGTCTTGAGAATGGAATATTTCCCTCTGTGGAGAAGTGGTGTGTTATGGATCAGTTAGGGTGTTCCACAGAGCAACCTGACTGTAGATG
The DNA here is from genome assembly GCF_003342845.1 of Nothoprocta perdicaria. Taxonomy (NCBI): domain Eukaryota; kingdom Metazoa; phylum Chordata; class Aves; order Tinamiformes; family Tinamidae; genus Nothoprocta; species Nothoprocta perdicaria. The sequence goes on from NW_020455511.1 coordinate 686,011, forward strand.
AGGCCATAGGTGCCAGTGAGAAGTGTAATGCGAGCTGGCTGATGTAAGGCCACTGGCCATCATCCCTGAAAGGTCATGGTCTTCCATTCCTGAGGCGTGGAAGAAAGCAAATGTCATGGCAGTCTTCCAAGGGCAAGGAGGAGGACCCAGGGCAATACAGGCCCATCAGCCTCACCTCCATCCTTGGAATGGTGATGGAGCAGCTCATCCCATGACAAGAACATGAGAGGGAGAATCGTGTTCAGTCATGCAGCCTATGAGGGGATGAGTGGCTGGGTCCCTGTAGGGCTTTTGGCCCTGTCTCCCGTAACATCCTCCAAAGGAAGTTGATGGAGCGTGGCTGGATGAGCAGACTGTGAGGGGGATGAGAACTGGCTGCAAGGCAGAGCTCAGAGGCACAAACTCTACTTGGAGGCCTGTCGTGAAGGTCAATATTGGCTCTGATCCTGGTCAATTATTCATCAGTGACCTGGACGGAGGGTCAGAGTGAACCCTCAGTAAGTTTCATCGTGATAGGGAGCTGGGAGGAGCATCTTCTAGAGCAGAGGGCCAACAGTGTCCTGAGATCACTGAGAGGTGTGTGTGGAAATAGGAGGCCATGGCAGGAGAGCTGTGTCCTGTTCTGGGCTCCCGAGCACGAGACGGACAGAGCTTTGGGAGTGAGTCCGGTGAAGGGCCACAGAGATGACTAAGGGACTGGAGCATCTCCCCTAGGGCTGACAAGAGCTGGGGCTGTTCAGCAGAGAACAGACCGGGGGTGGAGGAACCTTATCCATGTGGTAGGTGACTGAAGAGAGGTTGGGCTCGGACTCTTCAGTGCAGGGGTTACTGTCAGGGTTAGAGGCACTGGGTACAAACTGAAACACAGGAAGTTAAGGTTGATCCTAAGGAGAAACTGTTCTGACTATGAGGGTGACAGCACTGAAAGAGGTTGCCCGGAGAGGTTGTCAACTTCCTCTTTTGGGGATACTTGGAAGCCATCTAGACATATCACGCTCAGCTTGGGTGACCTTGCTTGAGCAGAAGGCTTGGCCTAGATCACCCTTAAAGGTCCCATCCACCTTCAGCTGTTCTGTGATTCCGAGTCTTCCAAGTGTCTCAACCAACCAGCTGCACTAGGTGCTAGGCTGCCCTGCCACAGCTAATGGCAGCACCCAGTCAGCCACCCTTCCACGGCCCCGACTGTGCCTGCCCACCAAGCACAGAGCTCGTCTACTCCTTGGAAACAAAGGCAGAGAGAAATGTTACCCCACTCACAGGGATGCAGCCACAGGTCGAGTGAAAGGAAAACAGCTCTGGGAACAAAAAGCCTGAGGAATGAGCTCTGCTCTCCTGGACAGCCGCCTGTGACAGAACAGCACCTGGCATCGGCCCTCGAGCCCCTGCATGCAGCTTGCTTGGCACCACTTGCTGTGATCACATCACAGCCCCATTTGATTTTTGTGACCTAAACAACAGGTTAGATAGTTCTCAAGCAGGGTGGTTCCTGGACTGGGAACAAGCCTGCTCAAGGGCCCTGTGCTCTTAGATGACACTTCTGAAAAGTTGAAGTCCACATAATGGCTTCCTTCCCTTGAAGGGCTGATGAAGCCAAGGCTCCCGCTCCTCACAAGTGCAGAGCTGGTTAACAAGCTCCAACCTGGAATGGAGCCTGGCCTGCAGAATGCAACTCCCACCATGACAAAGACTCTGGGAAGCAGCAGCTGAATCACAGCATCTCAGCCTTGGGAAGGGAACTGCATTTTCAACATGAGCCACTCCAGGAGCTGTCTCCACAAAAGGAAGCCTACACCATTCATAACAAGGGCTGGTGGAACAAGTCTACCCAAAAAGATTCTTTGTAGAGATTTTCCATCTTCAGAGACTTAAAATACAAGACAATGTCCTTGTGCCAGGCTTTTCCACCAAGGAAATGTGAAGATAGGAGTTCTCCTAACTTCTTTCCCTTACAGCAATACAAACACACACTGCAACCCAAGGCATCTCATAACACAAGACCAAACCATCATCACACTGGTGGTTAAATTTGGGCATGTTGCAGCAGCACTTTTTAATGAAAGAGCATTTTTGAGGGGATTTGTCTGTCACTATCAGTCTAAAACACAAGTTGACAGGTTTTAGAAAGGACACAATAAACAATTCTGTAATTATATTGGAAATGTTTCATCTATAATAATTAGAACATTCATACAGAATTTTCCAAGAGTCAGCTTAAATTAATGCACAATACATGAATTTAAAAACAAGCTAGATGCACCAGTTGCTTGCATTCACTGACATCTACGGCTCTCTCCTCTGCAGGCTCCTGTTCTCACAGCAGCAGGGATGCTGCTGCTTTCATTTCCATACAAGCTAAGCCTATGTAATTTCAGTAATCAGAGGGGAAGTCGAGCTTCGCATGCTGGCAGGCTGAACCGCTTCCAAACAGCAGCACTGAGTCAATAAGCCCTGGAGGTTTTTAATCCTGCGTCGTAGGGAAAGAAGGTCTTGCAGCAGCCAAGCAGCCACAGAGAGGAGCGACCATGGAGCAGTCAGTGCTGAAACAGGGCTTCACATCTAGCTCCGGCACCAGGACAGCCACCGAGGGGCTGTTTGACCTTAAGTGCAGTAACTTGAGACAGCTGGGGAACTGCATGACTTCAGCAGGCCTGTGAAGACTGTCCACATCCTTCTCAGGTTCACATACTATGTGGTTACACTGGAGCCAGGCCTCGCTAGATAAACACCAGTACAAGCCCAGAACAGTAACAAGTTACTCTAATTAGTACAAAATTTTAACTACATTTTACCATAAGTACTTGTGCATACTTCATTAACAGAGTATAAGATCTAGAATACCAAAAAGAACACGACAATCTTAGTCTAAGCCTGGGTAATTGCACACGTACAGGAATTACAAGGCTTGAAATAAAGACAAGCAGGGGAGTTTTCTTGACCAACAGGCAGGGGTGAAGTGCAATCAACTTCGTCTGAGTTTGCCTCCTGGAGCTTCAAATTGTAAAGTCAGTTTAATTACTTAGTTTATTTCTTTTTGCTTTAAGAAACAACTATGGCTGAATAAACAACAAGTAGCAGGAAGTGAGGGTTAACTGCTTGTAGTCCTTCACTCATCCACTAGCGCATACAAAACAAGCATCACAAGTTATTCACTGGCTCTTTTACGATGTCTGACATTGAACACCACCTCTGGGGTGATGCTCATCATCTTCATAGGCTTCTCCGTTATAGTGGTGTTTCCTTTTTTGGGATGGATCAAAGTCCACTAAATCCACCTGCTCCATTTCCTCAGTCACTTCTATCTCCTGCCTTGACGGTAGCAGTTTTTCCAGTAAAGACAGCTTATCCAAGGACAGGAAGCCATTCTCTGGAAAGATCACCTGAAATCATCAAAAGCTGCAGTTACTCTTTGCCAGAACTGACCTTTCTCCATCCCACTACAGGTAGTTTTTTGTTAGATTATATCTGACTTGTCAGATGCATGTGGGATATTCAGTGGTAAGGAACAACACGAGTCAGCTAATGCACTTACCCTGAAGTCTATGAACAGTCGTCCGTTCTCGTAGGGTCTGCGATAAATTGGCATCCCTTCGTTCAACACATACCTAACATCCCCCTGCTTGACAACCTGGCCTAAGGAAAAAAGGACAAGTCAAGGGCGAGAAAGGGGAGGATTCGCACAGGGAGCACAGGCAGTTTTAACATTAACTCCCTCCAGCATGTATTTATGTAGCCTTCTGCAGGGTGTTTAAACAGCTACACTGATAAGTCTATCAAGGACACACTGCCTGTTAAGTTCTAAGCAGGCTGATATTGACATTACATTTTTAACCTCATTATGCTTCCCAAGGGAAGCATACTTACAAATATGTAAAGTCCTCCATCAGTTCCAAGGCTGAAAAAGTAGTTTTCAGAGACCTTCAATTCTCATGAGGTATCCTCAGGATATATGTCCATGAGGTAAGGTCTGTTACTATATCATGCAAAAAAAGAGTTAGCTAGCACTCACCACTATCCAGCAAATCCTTATTTGTTAAAAATTTCGTACTGCAAAGACTACAAAAAATACTTGGCACCAGCACATCTCTTGTGCAAAGTTGGTGAGTTGCTTCTGTTCCCCTTAAATGTGCTGTTTACTGTCCAGACCACATTTGCTGGATGCAGGGGCATTTGGCAGAAAGCAAACCAACACTTACCAGGATGGGAAGTAATGATTATAGTCCTGTTATCCAGTGTTGTGATAGGTTTTTGAAAGCCACATAGTGCTTCAACCAGTTGTAGATCCATAGATAACAGAAGATCTTCATCTTGTCTGAATGAACCAAACAGAAAGTCACAGAAGGAAGTAGTTAAAGGATCATGCCCAAAGAAAAATAAAGCTATTGGTACTTTGCAAACACACCTATTCCAAGTCAAGAAATTTTTGAAGTTACTAAATAAAATCACATTGATCCATTTCATTGCTCTTTCCCACTTAGAAGTTCACCTCCCAGCCTGCCAGGAAAGATTACATAGGTGGTGGCAACTCAGTGATGTGTTATTATGAAACCATCTTCTTGATAACACCAAGAAACATCTTGATCAGTAAATGCAATTACTTAAATTGCTTATTCTGTCTTCAGTATGACAATGCAAATGATATCTTTATGTGTTCAAGGGCCAACAAAATGGCAAGTTTCTTGGAAAGGGCCTAGACTACCTCATGTACCCTATTTTAAAGGTCTCTGGAAGGAGACTCGCCTGGAAGGATAATATTAGACTGAAGGCAGAGGATAAACATTCCATCTGTCTCAGAACCAGCATGACTTCAGCGTAATCCCATAAGATCAAAAATACCACGGGAAACTTAAAGACACTGGAGCTGAAGGCAGTGGGCAGGAAGACAGACAGCAAATACACAACTCCAAGTCCCAGGCACCATGCACAAGTACAGCACAGAACAGCTCCTCAGCACAGCTGATTTAGGATGTAGTTTAATGCAGTTAGGAAAAACAACTCACTAAAACCAAAAGTGGTCAGAACTGACTTTTTAACTTCGGTGTTCCACAGCTTAGCACTATGCAGGAAAGTCATTCACACAAGGTACATGTTTCATAAGAACATCTGATTTCTCATCTGCACTTGCAAGGACAACCAAAGGGAGTCAACTGTTGACACATGGGCCCCTCTCCCACCCCTGAAGGCACAAGTACCTTCACAAATCAATGGACCTTGGCACTGCTCCAAACAAGCATTAACATACCAAGTACCTGCCACACAAGAAGCTTCTAAAGCAACCAGTGTTTTTAATCAGAAAAAATACTCTATTAACTAATTCAACAAACAGTAACTTGAAGAAAATGTTGCACCAAGATGCATGGATGATTCTGCTTGGGTTAATTTCTGTTTTCACAAGAAACTGCAGATTAAACTTACTATCCTGCCCAGTTCACTCAGGTGATGAATGAATGTGGAGCACTACCTTTGTCAGCACATGAGCCCACCTGACTCATCAGAAGGGAGCTGTATGCAGATATTTGCAATAAACAGGATACCTGAGGAAAAGTGAAGCACTGGATGCTCCTCCTGACCTGAGGCTAGATGAGCACTAATCAGCTATCTATACTGAAAGATTTTTTTTTCCCCTAAGTTACATGATGCTATCTAGAAAGATTACAAATTCTTGATGACAGCAACTTTTGCAGATATTCACAGCTATTAAAAAATGTCTAGGAGTCCTTAAAATTCAAGGTCTGTAAACTCTCAGTATCTGAATGTTTTCAATTTGCCTCCCTTCCTCTTCTACTGCAAAGGCTCACAAAGGAGGTTTCTGCTCTCAGAACACCAAGAGTTTGACTGCACTTTTGCAGGCACACTGGGGCAACATTCTTTTGACCAACAAAAAGAACAGATGAATTCTAGCTTATCCTAAATGCAGAAGTCTCCAGATAACTAAAAAGTCAGTAGTCACCAAGAAAGCTTTTGGACAAGCATCTCAGATGTAAATATAAGAGACTTGTGGAGGTTTTACCTTCTAAACGTAGGGTGATCTTTTTGATCCAAGACAATAATTATATCCCCTGGCTCTAGTCCTGGCTCTTGGTCCCCTTCACCATGGAATGTTATTTTCTGACCATCCTTCATTCCTATTGCAGGAAAAAAGTATATTAGCATTTTAAAACCAAAGTAACAAAATAAACTATTTTAATAAATACAAGCTGCCACTGGATCTCTAGATCTTGAAACTGTAACATCAGGACATTCCTCTCCAGCATTACATGTTTTTGTAAACTCACAAGTCCTAAAGATTAGCACTGCCATCCTGAGCTACATCTCATGATCATTAAGCTTAATTGCAGTTTGCAAATCACCTGCCAAGACAAAACCCTTGTGGGAAACATTATCAAAACAACTTCCATTATACACACAAGCACTACAAAGGAGGCAGAGAAACAACACCGCATACAACACTTACTTTGAGAATAAATGACCCATCAGTTTTCTAAGTTTTAAGTATCCTCTATTTACAAAAAACAATCTCTGTGTCTGCAAAGGGTAAGAAGCACTCTTCCTAGGAGTTATCACTCAAAAACATTTTACCTACAGATAAATCACTGCACCATAAATTCTAGCTGCCTCATACTAGCTTGCAAAATCTAGTTTTCTACAATGGGAAAGTTTTTTTTTCCATCATTTCCAATTTTTAAGTGATCACAATATATTACTACTGCTTTGCAAAACACTGCAGCATTTTTCCTTCTGAGACGAAAAAAGAATCAAAAAGGCACATAAGATACAGCTGTGCTTACACATAACAAGTGAAACTCGGATGATAATCAGGTATAAACCCACAGCAAGCCACGTGCATGTCTTAGAAGTCCGACCATTCCAGAGACTTCTTGCACCAGTTCCTGAGTAGCCTCCTCAGAAGAGATGTGTTTGACATCTGACAGTTCACGTTACCCCACAACTGCGTGAGTTTGCATCTTGAATTACATTTTCAGAGAACACTTGCACTGAGTAGCACTGTCAGGGTTGCACAGCAAGCTCAGTTCCAAGCACTGCAGGCTTAGCACTGTTTTTGCACCCTGTTACTATAGCAGACCTGGTTCCCCTTCACACTGTATCACAGTAGAAGTGATCGGAGTCTGCAGAATTTCCTAACAAGCTATAAAGGTTCTTCAGGCAAGGTGAGCCAACAGGGCATCTCTCATTTGTTTGATCAGCCTAGTTACCTGATGAAGATTTTTGCTTACAAAGCTGTACTATACAAAAGCAAGCCCCTACTTAATATAATATGTACGAATAGAGAAATAACCTCTGAAAACAAGTCCCCCACTTTTTAAAGGTAGCAACAGATTACTTTTCTTAACTCGCAAGCAGTGATGTTGCTTACTACAACATTAAATCTATACCATGCATTTACTAAAGGTCCTATTTTAGTGCTACAAGGTCAATGCTGATACAACCCAAGTGTAGCACTCCACGTGGCACTAACACAGCTCTCACCTTTGTCAATGTGCACCTCTAGTATTTTCTTTTCTCTGACGATTTTCCGCCCGTTGCAGCTCTTACACCGGTCCTTGGGGCTGATGCGCTCCCCGTGCCCCTGACACTCCATGCACACGGACTGGATTTGCTGCACCATTCCGGGCCCAATCTGGTGGATCCTGATCTGCATGCCCGTGCCTCGGCAGTTGGGACAGCACTCCACTGCGCCCTTCTTACCACCACGACCTGGGGAGAGCAGGGATCGAGGCGCATTGCTGTGCATGGCCAGAAGAAAGCACACAGGGAAAAAAATAGCTTGCAGCTTCAGGAGTAGCCTACGCTTAGTTTCAGTGTTAGTTACCTTCACATTTGTCACAGATCACATTCTTTTGCAATGCTAGTTTTCTTGTGGCACCATTGTACATGTCTTCTAAGCTTACTGACAACTGATGCACAACGTTTTTGCCTGTAAAAGAAAAAGCACATTTACTCACATTTGAAAATTCAGCCTTCAAATAAAGCACAGCACCCCATGCCTATACCCCAATCAAATTAAAACAAATCTTTACAAACTGAAGTCAGAAGACTTTCTTGAAAGGTATGAGGAATAGCAGAAACAAAATAGGGAAACTCACTGGACAAAATTAAAAAGCCTGCATATAAAGTGACTGACTGAACAGAGCAATCTGTTCAACTATAACAAAGGAGGAGAAATTGTTTACAGACAGCAAAGCTGTACTTCCCTCTCACAAGGGTATTTCTGGAAACTGAATTAACTAAAATTTCCACACTCAGTAATAAACTAGAGCTGCACTTACTATAGACTTTTTTTCATAAAACTTAAGTACTCTGTCTTTTCAGGAGCGTCTTAACCACATTAAAAAAGGAAAAACAACATTTTTGTTACAGAAGATTTTTCCTCCCTGTTCTGCCAGGGGAACTGAAACCAGCAAGTTTCAGAGGGATGCTGCTTCGCCTGCCTTGCTACTCTTCGACTACAAACCCCGCAGACATCCACATTTGCACTTTTGATAACCGAAAGTATGTTCGGACATGCTACCATCTGTCTTCCTGGTTATTCGGGGCTGGGCTTATACTTAGATAACGCTTCCCTGGGCTGACACCTAGTTAGATATTAACATGAGACGAGGCAAGAGGCTGAAGGGCTGCGATACGGGCTGCGTGACCTCTCCCTGGCTGTCCCTGGCACTAGGGCTTGCTTGCCCTCACTTTACACGTGGGTTTGGCCGTATTTAAGTGGTTAGATGGAGAGCATGCCCTCGCGGGGTTCCTAACACAGCAGACAGGCAGCGGGGCTTGCGAGAGCGCCTTACCTCGCCTCTCCCTCTGCATCCTCCCTCCGCCGCCGAAGAACATGTCGAAGATGTCCATGGGGGAGCCGAAGCCTCCGCCGGAGCCGCCCTCCTTGATGGCCTGCTCGCCGCCCTTGTCATAGAGCTCGCGCTTCTTCGGGTCGGACAGCACCTCGTAGGCTTGGGAGATGTGCTTGAACTGCGGGAGAGCCGCGTGAGCGCGGGCCGCCCGGCCCCCGCCGGGCCCCGCGCCCCCCCCCGCCGCCCCGCCAGGCCGCGCACCTTCTCGCCCTCGTTGGGGTTCTTGTCGGGGTGGTACTTGAGCGCCAGCTTGCGGTACGCCTTCTTCAGCTCCTCGGAGGACGCGCTGGGCTTCACGCCCAGCACATCGTAGTACGTGGTCTCCTTCACCATGGCGGCGGCGGCGGCTCCGCGCCGGCCTCGCGACTTTTCTGGAAACTTCCGAGCGCGGCCCCCGCATCCGGGGCCTTTTCAAGCCGCACGCTCCCCCGGAAGTCCCGCCCCGCCGGCCCGCCGCCGCTCCAGGCGAGGGCAGCCAATGGGGAGCGGGAGGCGGGGCGCCGCCCGCCAATCGCCGCGCGCCGCCGCGCGCCGCCGGGGTCACGCCGCCCCGCTCAGCGCGGAGCATCCGCCGCTCCCGGCGTGCACCGCGCCGGCGCTGACGTCACCGCGCCTGCGCCGCAACGGCCGTAACGGCCATAACGGCGGCGGCTGCCCTGAGGGGAACGCGGGCGGTTGGAGGGGGCTCCGCGTGACATTAGGGAAATAATTTAATTTCCTTTAAGCGTGGTGCTTAATCAGGATATAGAGAGGGGTGAGGTGAAAGGCTGGCTCCTGGGCGGGAGCTGCACGGCGGTGCAGCGCTGGCCCGGCCTCCTCGGGGGCGGCCGGCGGTCTGCCGCTCTCGCGGGGCTTTCTCGTGGGGGAAGCGCTTCATTCCTCTCCCCTGCTGTCTAGCAGGAGGGTGTTTGTGTGGGAAGGTGGGAAGCGGCCGCTGGCATGGAGTGGGAGCTGCTGGCGGCTGCAGTTAGCGTGGTGTGGCAAGGCCTGGCACTTACTGCGTGAGCTGTTAGGTGGACCACCGCACTCCTTGATACACCACAACAGTCAGTGGCAAACACTGCGCGCTGGAAGACGTGCACAGAGGCGGTATGGCTGGGGATAGAGCTGCAGCGTTAGTGCCGTGCCTCGCAAGCGCGGGTACCGTGTTGCCTCAAAGGGGACGGTGCTGCTTTCCATTTTTCAAAGCAGTGTTATCTCAGGTCAGCACCAACCGGTTTGAGGCGTTGCCACTTCCCTACAAGTGCCTTCGGTTTAAGAAACGCCCGAAACGCGCGAGTTTATGCGCAGCCCCTCCCCCGCCGGCACCGCACTGCGCATGCGCCCTGCCGCGCGCGCGCCCCGCGCTCCCCCACTGCGCCTGCGCGCCGCCCTCTCCCGCCTCCCGTAGCCCGCGCGCTCTCCGCGCGCCTGCGCACGCCTCGGTTTCCGGTGACTTTGCCGGCGCGCTGCGCTCGCCCTGCTCACGTGAGCGGCTGGGGCGGCGCTGATTGGTCGCGCGCGGCGCTGGCGGGGCCCGGCGCGCGGTGAGGGGCGCGGGCGGCGTTGCCATGGGGACGGGCCGCGGCCTGCGGCCGCCGCGAGGCCTCGCCTCGAGTTCCGCGGGGCGCGGGGAGCGCGGCGGCGCGGCCGCTCACGCGCCTGCTCTGCCCCCCCGCAGCGCCGCGATGCGGCTGTGCTGGCTCGTGGCGCGGGAGCCGAGCGGAGCGCGCATCCAGCTGCCGCACTTGCGGGCCGTGGTGCTGGGCCGCGGCCCGGAGACGGGCATCAGCGACAAGAAGTGCTCGCGGCAGCAAGGTAAGGGCAGCCCGGCGCTCCCGAGCTCGCCGAGGCCGTGCGCGCCGCGTTGGCCTCGCTTCCAGGCGCGCTCTGTGCGGTGCTGAGGCGGAGAGGGCGGCCCGGCCCGGGCCTTGGTGTGAGCCATCACGTCCAGCTCCCTGTGCGGCCTTCGCTCTCGCTTGGTGGGAACCACTGGCTGCATCCCCCGTGCTCCCACAACCAGCCTGCAGAGTGACTTGGTATTTTGTGGATACACTGGGAGAAATGGTGCGCTGATCTGTAAAATGCTTCCCTTGGCATCTTCCCCGCTTTGCGTTTCTCCCCTTCTGGACACGGCCCTTCTCCACTCCATATGGTGACAGAACAGCAGGAGTTTGTAGATTATTTCAGTAGAATTTGCCTTTATCCTGGCGTACTTCTTTGCTCATCTATGGTATCAAATGTGCAGCTATGACTCTGTCATATGGGTTAGTCACGTCTTACCAGCAGTTCTGCAAACACTGAGACAGCATGGCAAAAGCCTGCTTAAAAAATACTCAGGGATTTTTTTCTGAGAAAGTAGCACCTGCTCAAAATGCAGTAGGATTTTAAGTCTTTTGGTCTTATTTTTATTTGCATTTCTTTTTTCTTTTTTTTTTTTTCCCTTTCCAGTGCAGCTAAAAGCAGATTGTAACGAGGGGTATGTCACCGTCAAACAGGTATGTTTCCAAAAGGATATGTGATGTTCCGATATTTACCATGGTGGCAAGCTGTGACTCTGAACATGGGCTCTGAAGGGCCGTGAGCTGTTTGTTTTATGAAGAAGGTGACGTTCCCTTCAGAAGCGGTGTCCCCTCTCAGTGCAAGAGCTGTGGGGCTCCTTCCAGGCAGCCAAAGCTGCATCCAGGGCGTTCTGCTGTAAATCCTCAGCCTGCTCTTCCTACAGGGAATTCATCCTGGAAATTGCACTGTTCTTTCTCCAATCGAGAGCAGAAAAACGTGCTCATTTTCCTCCTGACCCCTGTACTTCTAAAGACGAGGCAACCCCTCACTTAAGGCCCAGATGGTGCTTATTATGCTGGTGGGAATGGGCAGTTCTCCAAGGTTTTTGTTTTGAAGGCTGATAGGGCCAAAGCCATGGTCACTTCTGGGGATTTGGAACATTGCTGAAAGATTTCGAGTGTTGTTAACTGTGCAGACGCAGGCCTCCTGCCCCATTCTTAGGGGTCTGGTATCCCTGGGATAGCACGAAGGAAAATTCTCCAACTTCAAGTGCCAGGTATGTGTGTGCCCACGGCATCAGCATTCAATTTATCTACTGATGAGCAACAGCTTCCCTCAAAGTGTCCCAAGAGCTCAGCAGATGCTTGTGCCACTGGTATATGGTGGATTCTGCAAGAAACCCAAAGACATGATTTCACAGAAATCATCCATAACAGCGGTTTGGATTCTGCAGTGCTGGAGTTTTAGAGCAGAGAGTATCTGCTCGCGGCAGCAGGCAGCGTGTTCCCACAGTCTGCTCTGTGGCTGCTGCCCCTGTGCTTTAATTTGATCAGCTGCTGAGGGGCATTTTGGTCGGTGGGATGTGAGTTGTGCCTGGTGTGAGCAGAGATTTGTGGGCTTTAGACCAGCAGTGGCTCTGCCTGTTACCGGGGTCTGTTGGGGCAGTGAGGAGAGGGGCAGCACCAGGCGGTGAGACAGGCGGGGGACAAAGCCAAAGACTGTCAGGGTTCATCAGCCACAGGCGTGATCTGGTTTCCTAAGGTTTGCACCATGTGTAAACATTAACCAAAGCGTTTTGCTGAAGCTGGAGAGTCCTTACTTCCCTCCGGTCGCTCCCGTGATCAAACAAGTTGTATCCACTGCAAACACCACAGGTTGCCTAGGCTGACATGTGCTGGGGTGAACGGCCTCAGAGGCTTAGCCTCCCTTAGAAGAATGGTGGTATTATCTCCAGCTTTGTTTAAACACAGGCTTGTGTGGGCTGCGGAAGGGTTAACAGGCATGGCTTGTCAAAAAAGAAGGAATGAGAGGAGCAAAGAGCTGGTTCCTTCAGTCCTTCACATTGGATATCTCCGGGGGACTCTTGTAGAGTGGGTCAGTGCCAGGAGAGGGGTGCAGTGGACACAAAACACTTCTCTCTACGGCTGTGATATTTTGAGGACAACTGAGTTAACTGCTGGTGATGGCATTGACAAGATCGTCTGTGTGCTCTCCTGTTTTTTTTCTCTCTGTCTCTCATCAAAGATAGGCGTTAACCCAACTACCGTTGATTTAGTTGATATTGGCAAGGATAAAGAGGTAAAAATGAAGCCAGGCCAAGTTCTGCATATTGTGAACCAGCTTTACCCATACACAGTGCAATTTTCTGAAGAATCGGGGAAAACTGTGACAAAAGAGAAAACACCAGCTGAGAAGAGACCAAATGAGAACAGCGCAAGTGGTGATGAAGAAAATGTTCACAGAAAAAGTATGAAGACGGAGGAAGTGGATGCACAGGGCAGTTCTGTAGATCACAAACTGAGCAGTTCCAGTGCATCTCCAAACGAGGGGGTTTCTGGCAAAATGGTACGTGTATTAAGATTAATACTTGGGCTGTTTCTCCTGGGGTGATCTTCTCCAGTGGTGCTTTTTTACTTCCTTCTGTGGAAGGAAGAGGATTCCCTTTGGGAGTGTTTGCTCCTGTTTGAAAGATTTACTTTGAATCTGAACAGTATCTCGTTAGGGATTTGTATAAGGGCTTCGGGGAGGGGAGATTGCATCTTACAAAATATCAGCTGTCATTTTAGCTGTCCTTTATTAGAACTCCAATAAAAGGTTTTAGCAGAATGCTTTTTAGTATCATTAGATTCCTAATTATCTTTTCAAAATGCTTTTTTTTTCTGTGTCTTAGGGACACTCAGGACACTGGAGTCAGGGTCTAAAGAGCTCCATGAGAGATCCAAACATGCAGGTAGGAACTGTACACACTTACTTTGCAGTAGTTTCCATTTAACAAAGTGAAATGATAATTTTTGCTGCATGCTTCAATGATCTGAGGAACCAATGGGCTACTACGTACGAACTGAATTGTGCTTGCCTTTTTATTCTGTGGTATTGTGAATTTAGATGTCTGCTCTGCTGACTTCACAGGATGTCAGACCTTCGTTATCCTTGATCTCTCAGCTCTGCCAGATTTGTCCGGAAGATTTGGGAAAGGTTGTTGGGAGAGTAGATGAGCAGCATGTTGCTTTGTTTTGTTGGGGAATCCATCCAAAAGGATGGTGTGAGTTGAAGCCGATCACGTAGTGGAAGCTCATGCTTTCTTTTCCAGCAGTTATCTTGTTTCTGAGCATGATGCAGTTTCCTGGTTTCCAGTAACTCTGAATTGAGGAAAACCTGTGATCCTGCTGGCAGGATGTGACCACTGGTTCCTGATCCACCCTTTTTGCCTACTGGAATTCCTAGGTGATTTCTGCTTAAGCTGCTGTGAAGGCTCCAAATGCATCTTGCTCTATCTCTGCTTTCCTTTGGTTACATAATCCTTCCTCTTCAGCTCTGGGCTTGTCTGACGTCTGCTTTCTGAGACGTCAGCTGAAGAAGTGGGTCGCTGCCAACTCCTGTTTTTTGAGGTTCTAGTATATATCAATCTCAGAACTGTTCTGGCTTTCTTAGAGCATCCTTACGCCTGAAGAAAAGCAACTTTAAATTTGTTTTTAACCTATGACTAATGCATAGCCTGCATCTTCTCAAAACATGCCCTTAGAGCTCAATTCCAGAATGCTCTCCATAGAGCAGCACTCATACTTGAGAGAAGCAGGTTACTTTAAAGGCTGATGGGAGAGCTCTACTAGAGATGAGAGGAATTCAGTGATTCACTATCTAACGTTTCTCAAAACCTTATTTACATTTCAAGTGTTTGTAAGTAGGTGACATCATTCAGATTGCACCCGTCTGGGAAAACGGAAGGGAGGATGGCTGCTTGTTCCTCCAGCAGTGTTGCATCAAGATGCAGTTTTCCATAGCTTTCCATGTGACCAGGCCACCCGGGCAGGGGTGGGTTGGTTGGTTGGTTGAGAGAAATTTTTGCTGCTTTTCTGCTTTGTCTTAGAGCAAGGTCAGAATCTCTGCAGCTTGGCTTTGGGCTGAGGGACTCTGCTGTGTGGCCACCTTAGCACTAGAGAAGTCTGTGGGCTTTTTTTTTCCTTCTTCTTTGCGCTTTTGAGCAATTATAAGTGTCTGAGAGGATAGCTAGAAACGCATGATCCTTGTTTCTCAAAACCACAAAACAGTTTTGGTCGTGCAGCCCAATCACTTGCATGGGTTTAAGTTGCCCTCCTCTCTTTGGGTTGGGATATTCTACAAGGATGAAGATCCCACAGCCTTACTGAACATCTCAAAGTCATGATCTACTGCAGTGTGGAAATATTTTCCTGGATACCTAATCAGAATTTCCCAATTTCTCGATGGGTGTCCAAGTCTAAATTACTAGATTGTATCATATTTTGAGGGAACTGAACAGCCATTATCCAGGAAATGCCATCAGTTCAAGTATGTCTTTCTCTGAGGGACGCTAAAGCTATTGAAGTGCTGATTTACCTTGTAAATCTGCTTAATCTTTATTCTTTAAGCAGAAGCTCAGATGTGCAGAAATGGTGCTTTCTTGAGTCAAAAGATAGTCTGGTTTTAAATCTGTTGTTTGAATGTTAGAGTATGAATAACTATCTGTGACTGAGTGATGGCTTTATTAGGTGTTTTTAGAAGCTCAGTGCACAATAGAAGCCTATTTTTTATTTTTTATAGAATTTTATACTTCTTTCCTGTAGAACAAGACTGCTCCATTCTGTATATAAACCTGTGAAAATAATCAACAAAGATGAGAGAGAGAGAGAGAGAGAGAGAGAGAGAGAGAGAGAGAGAGAGAGAGAGAGAGAGAGAGAGATCTTCCATTTCTTACTGGTAGACATGCTGCTAGGAGGTCACACACATGGAACATAGTTTCTGCCTCAGAACTGACAGATTCAGTAACCACTAACTGTCCTGTGCCCCTGCTCTGCGCTTGTTTTGCTGCTTGGCCCTCAATCAGCTGCACCAGATTCTTGCAGAAGGCAGGTGAGGTGAGAACAGGGCAAGGACAGCGGGATGGCAGAATCCCGTTTGGAATGATCTTCCCAAGCGGTGCGCTCACATGAGCTCCGAGTGCCCGGGCCCAGATGTTTCCTGTCTGATGCTGTGTTGCACTGTGCACGTTGTCTGTGTTACCCCAGAGATTTGTGTTTCGCTCCAGGAATCCTCAGGGCATGAGCTCCTCTCCAGGGCTGGATAAGTCTGCCCTGCACTGCTAACCCTTGGCTGAATGTTAACATGGACAGAGGAAAGAATATGTTTGTGTAAGTCACAGGAAGGAAAATCTTGATAACCTGATTGTGCTCTTTATGCTGCAAGCATCATCAGCCACAGAGGGCGTTTCCAGTTCTGTTAATGCCTTTGTGTTAGTAAGTGCAACTCTGTGTTAAACTCATGCAACCTCACTGGATCCAGGTGGTTAATGACCCACGGTGTTTATCAGGATAAGACATTTAACTTCCACTGAGTAAATCTAGCTTTTCTGTTTGACAGGTTTACAAAGATGAAAAGACTGTGGTCATCAAAGACAAGTATCCCAAGGCACGTTACCACTGGCTCGTCTTACCGTGGGACTCCATCTCAAGCCTGCAGTCCGTCACAAAGGAGCATCTTGAACTCCTGGAACACATGCATGCAGTTGGGGAGAAAATGATTGAGCAGTGCCCGGATAAGGAGGTGTTGGAGTTCAGACTGGGCTACCACGCCATCCCCAGCATGAGGTAAGACCTAAATGAGCCACGGGTCGTAGAGCTCAGCGCTGCAGAACCTGTTCTTCTGGACATGCAGATTGGAGGTTCATCTCCTAGCCTAGCTTTGAGTCACTGATGCAAAATCCCATTCAGGAATGTCCTCTGGTTTATTAAAGCTGCTTCTCTCTCTGGAAACTGGACTGTCCTTGAACATGAGCGCAGTATGTAGAGCTGCAATCTTGACTTTTTACAATCAGGTGAAACATAAAGTGAGGGAGGCTGCTTCCAGAGCCCAGGGGGTTCCTTCTGTAGCAGGATTTTGGGTCAAACATAACAAAATGAGGCAGGCAGACTCTCTTGCCTGCAACTGATAATACTGTGAAAGAAGTTCAAGCATTAACATATTTTTCTTTCTTCTAAACATGCGTTGTTTCAGTCAACTGCATTTGCATGTCATCAGCCAGGATTTTGATTCCCCTGCCCTGAAAACAAAAAAGCACTGGAACTCTTTTACTACAGAATACTTCATAAACTCCACAGGTAATGATTGCAAAGTACTGTCCTATAAAAATACTGCAAAAAAAGTATACAACACTGTAAAAATACCAAAGTTTTGGCTTTGAACTTTTTTCCCCCCCGCCAAATGAATGTGTAAGCCGCAAATTGTATTCCAATGAATGAAAGGTTTTATTTCATTTCAGAATTTCAGATATTGGGGACAAAAGTTAGGAAAAAGTTAAATAAACTCAAATGGTGTGACTGGTTTAAATTAAAGATCAGGAATGCCAGGCTCGTGCTGTCCTGAAGAGCAGTGTGCATAGGTCGTACTGTGTTAACAGCATGGCATGGTGCTACGTGGCTACATTAGCCCTTCTTTCTTATTTCAGATGTGATAGAGATGGTGAGAAGCAAGGGGAAAGTAACACTGAAGGAACACACTGCTGAGCTCCTCAAGTTGCCCCTCAGGTGTCACATCTGCAAACAAAAGCTATCCACTATCCCACAGCTAAAGACTCATCTGTCGAACCATCGGTCAAAGTGACTTTGTAGAAACTTGTGTACGGATTTGAGGCTAGAACATAGAACTGTTAGGGGTTGTGGGGGTTTTTGTTATCCGTAATTTGGGCACAGGGTAGCCAGGATGCAGCAGCACATTAACTTTGTAATATAGAGAAAAATAAAAGTGATTTCTTAAATTGGAGTTGTATCTGCAGTTTCTTTGTGACAACCATACACCTGGAGTACTGTGTTCAGTTCTGGGCACCCCAGTATAGGAAGGACGTGGAGCTTCTGGAGAGGGTTCAGAGAAGGGCAACCAGGATGATTAAGGGAATGGAACATCTCTCGTATGAAGAGAGGCTGAGCGAGCTGGGCCTGTTTTCTCTGGAGAAGAGACGGCTCAGAGGGGATATGATTAATATGTATAAGTTCAGGAAGGGAGAATGCAGGGAGGAAGGGGACAGGCTGTTCTCACTGGTGGCCAGCGATAGGACGAGGGGTAATGGCCACAAGCTGGAGCACAAGAAGTTCCGTCTCCAGGTGAGGAGCAACTTCTTTACTGTTAGGGTGACAGAGCAGTGGAACAGGCTGCCCAGGGAGGTTGTGGAGTCTCCTACTCTGGAGGTCTTCAAAACCCGCCTGGATGCCACCCTGTGCCACATGCTCTAGGTGTGCCTGCTTGAGCAGGAAGGTTGGACTAGATGATCTGTAGAGGTCCCTTCCAACCTTAAATATTCTGAAATATTCTGAAATATTCTGAAACCATACGTATGTGTGTGGTGAAGTCTTGAGTAGAAGGATTTATTTTAATTGAGAAGTCTAGGTGCTTTTCCAGACTTGAGCTTGGGCACAGAAGGGGAAGAAACAAACTGTGACTGGGCATCTCTTGCTGCCTGTGCCCACCACGGAGAGAAGCCGTCAGAGATCGGTGTGACCGAGAGCAAAACCACCGGAGCACCATGCGAAGCTTCCCCAGTTGCAGGCAGCGTCCGTGCTCCGTCGCCACGAGCTGCATGGGGCCGTGTCCTCCAGGAGCAGCGCAGAGCAGCGGCAGCCCCTCTGTGCACACAACACCCGCAACCCCTCTGTGCACGCTGCCCTGCTCAGCTGCCCGTGTGGTCGCACCCGGGGTGCAGCCCCGAGAACCCTCTGCTGGGGCCACGCTGGCCTGTTGCCATCAACTGGTGACAGCAGCAGGGAGCCCCCAGCGCCACAAGAAGCCCCTGCATGGTGGTGGCATCAGCATGAGGAGCACGTCCAGCACCAACCATGGAGGAATCGCAGTTGCAAGTGCAGCCCTACCAAAGCCCCGGGCCAGGGAAGGCGCCAGTCGTGCCCCATCAGCCACGGGAAGCCCCAGGCCAGGGAAGGAAACGAGAGCCGTCATCGTAGATGTGGGCACCGCTGGCTCTAAACATGGCCTTACGGGGCAGCCCAGGTCACCCCACATCATTCCAACAGTTGGGAAGCACATGCAGGATGTGGCTCCTGTCTGTGAAGGCTGAATCTTGCCTATGGTCACTGGGAGGGTAGATTACGCTGGCTTGGACACCACACACTACCTCATGAAGCCACTAAATGAGTGCAGGACCTGAAGCTACTGAATGAGTCATGGAAGATCAGCTAGGTATAGAAGATTTTAAGGAAAAATGCTGTTACAGCTCCCTGGAGCTCAAGCAGGACCTGAGTTTGTCCCTTGGGAAGAAGCTCATGGATTAGGAACCTCATGGGTTAGGTCAGTGCGGGCATGGAGCGGTTCCCTTGTGGAAGCTCTTGCTTGCAGAGCTGGGGCTCTCCCACCTGACCTGTCTCTGCAGGCGCAGCCACAGCCTCTGGAAAAGGCTATGGGGCAACATCTTGCGTGGAGGCAGCACCACAACCACCAGCTGCTTCCAGAGCGAGGTGACCTCCACGCACCCAAGCGACCACGTCCTCCCACAGGAATTCCTCTGTCTGGGTTGGTGGCTCTGTTCTGGCCTCACTCCAATCCTTCCAGCAGTCTGGGTCTCCATGAGGGAATATGAGGAATACGGTCCTCCCTGTGCTTTTAGCAAGTGCTTCTGAGGATGGGATGATGAAGGCACAGCCTTAGGAAGGCCCATGTTAAAAAGGGTACCCGAACCAAGGCAAGAGCCTGGCTGTTAACAGGACAATAAGAGACTTCTGCTGCAGCTTTCACAACAGCATCACAACATTGTGCATGGATTTTTTTATTGTGTTTAATGAAGCAGGGCAGCATGCAACATGGGAATAGATTTCATTGTACGTCTCATTAGAATCAGGCTTTCATACTGCAGTATTTGCTCAGGCATCGAGGCACTTCCTAAGCTAAATGCATGTTTTTGTTGGGGTAGCTCATCTCAATTACGGATAACCACATCAATTTGCAGGAGCTTCCACAAAACACAGAAAGCAAATTCCACATTCCTGTCACGACAGCAGCTAATGGAGTGCATATTTCATGGTGAAATGCACCTCTGAGGATGCCAAGGAGCATTCCTGTAGAAATACCATCGAAGTTAACCTGTTGCTACTGAAACAGAAACTAAGGTCCAGATAATGGTATCAGCTGGGGGCATCAACTGACAGCATCACAGCTGAGCACATCAAGCAGTTGCCTTGTTTTTGTCTTATTCAAAGCAGTGTGAATGTCTGTGTTCTGAGCTGGCCAGACCTCCATGCAGGTCTGGCTACATGACTGTATTTCTTTGAGTTTAAAAAGAGAAATAAGAAGTATTTTGAAGATGGCAAGATGGCAGTGGTCTCGAACTAGTTTCAGCCCACATACCTTGATCCTGGCAACTGTGGGTGCCCAGCACAGTGAACACATCATGAAGACCATACCCTGGTCCCCAACACTGTGGCAAATGCCCTGCTTTGCTAACTCTGACTTGACTTACAGTGTGGCTTCAGCACACTGCTGGATCACTCTGCTCAATGAAAAGCACATGTAACGCAGAGCACCTTCAAATAAGCAAACCTGATGCTCAGCAGTAAAAGAAGCTGCTCAGAGTGGTTCTTCATGGGCTACTAGCTATTTACTAGGTGCTGGCTCCAGCTCTAAGGCTCCTCTGTCAAAGCTCCCTCGAAACAGAGACAGATGAACCTATTCAGAGATGGCTTACAAGAGAAATGATTGAGAAATTCATCTTCCACGAGGAAAGCAAAAGATTTCAACTGATCTATCCTTGAAAGGCCAAAGGTTCTTCTCCTTTAACCATCACACGATGGAGAAACAGAAGAACCAAGATAAACACATTAACAGAAATGGAGCACCTGGAAACTACAGGCGCAGCTACCTGAAAGAGACAGGAATCAGCTCCTTGTGCTGACACTTTCCAGTGCCACACAAAGAGGTTTGTGTGGGGCACAACAGCTGCCAGGACAAAATAACGTGGCATGAAGTGGGGCTGAAGCCTGTGAAAGTTCTAGCTCCAGAACTTGTTGCCTCCCTTTACAGCAGTATTCTGGGGTAAAAGCTAATGCTCAGGTGTGAGGTCAGGGCAGTTTCCAGGTGAAACACTTCCCAGCTGCTCACAGTGCAATCCCAGGACAGCTGCTGAGCTGACACCGGCCTAAGTTACCTCCACTTGCTTCAAGGTCAGATTTACTTGGGCAGTGCTGCCCAGCAGGCTCTGAAACGGATTGATTTCCCCTCCTTTTTGTACGTTGCTATGAACCCAAGACCACCCTAGAGCCAACAGACCTCATTTCCAAAGCAGCACTGCCCTTAGTGCAGTAAGATTCCTTCTGATGCTGCAAGCGACTTTGCTGAAAACCTGCTACTGACAACCTGCAGCCCACGGAATAACCCAGGTCAGCAGATGTCCAGGTTTGCACAACCCCGAGAACAGTGAGGGCATCACGAAAGCCAGGACAACACAGATTTCTGTAAAAATGTAATGAAATTAAATGAAAAGCTAGAGTTCAGAGTCCACTGGGAATCCTTGGCTGTTAACTACTGTAGCAGGTGCAGCTTCCACTGGATGTTTTTATTGAGTTTTGGTGGAATGAGTAATTCTGGATCTGAAAGGCAAGTGGGAAATGAGTGAGTGCAGAGGGTAACAGTGATACAGCTTCAGGAACCACCCACTAGCTGGTTTGCCATACACTGCATATCCAAGGAAATGGAGAATTCCATCTCAGACTTGAAGTATTTCTCTTTAGTCACCGACCACCTGCCTGCAGCGAAGGATGCCCAGCACCATTCCCCACAGAAATCACTCTCTGGGGCCCCAGTCACGTCAAAGCCACGACTTGGACTCTTCTGAACCAAAGAAAACTTCCCGCAAACCATCCAGAACAAAGGATTTTAACTTCTATCATCTAGTGTTAGGAAGAATTTCTAGTAGAAATTGCTAATCTGTTGAAGTATAACTAAGCTATTAAAGCTTCCCAGTCCCTCACAAGAGACAGCCTACACAGGAAGCCAGGAACACATTTCAATCAACAGCTTTTGCACAAGAATTCAGGGCAAATAAAATAAAAGCCTCCCAATACTTGCTTGCCAGGAGGAGGGAGAAGACCCCATTAAAAATAATAAACTCCTTCAGCTGAAGAATCGGTACAGCTGCTGGCAACCAGCAATACCTGGTGAAGCCCAGGGCCCTGGATTCACCTGCAGACCCAACACCAATGCCTGAGCAAGAGCCTAAACTAACCTTGCACAACGGGAGGCACCATCCTCTTCTGCTGGTAGGCAGCCATAATGCTGTTTGCAGTTGAATTGGGTCCCAGGACCTGCAGGAAGCAGCAACACACACGTTCCAGCACAGGCAAACCAGTATTCCAGTATATAAAAGCTGCACTGACACTTCAACCATTACTCCTAAGAAAGGAAGCAGCATTCCTGTGTTTTACCAAAGATGAAGATAGGGTGTACAGGGAGAAATCACAAGGACAAGAAGACACAAACTTGATGAAACCCAATCTTGTCCAATGTAGTAAATCACCCCTAGAGAACAGGCTATGCCTCTTTTTACAGATCTAGTGCATGGCAATTCAGAAGGTGCATCTTATAACATATGGCACAGGACATCTATTTGATCTCTGCAGAAAAGGTCGGATCTGGGAAGCCAGAGGAAGTTTCTGGCAGTTTCCTAAGGAATGACAAACATGGATAAACACTTGGGGTTGCCTGGCAGGCCACAAGCACGGACCGGGTTGAGGGGGCTCTGCAGTAGCTCGGGACTCCAGATCTCAGGCAGCGAGGTCTCCATCAGGTGCAAAACCTCTTCCAGGACTCGCTGCAGTTCTCCAGCTTGCTCATCATATCCAAACAGCACCAGCTGCTTCAGGAGGACGTGTATTTCTCCTGCAGCAGGGAACAAAAGCCCCAGCAATGGGAATTAAGGCAAGGATACTAAATAAAGAGCTGTATTGCCCTGGTGTCAGGGCAGTGACAGGGGAGCAGTGACTCAGCACTACAGCTCTCTGCCCCTACCCAGTGTCCAAGCAAAAACGTGAAGCAAACACAAAGTCTCCCCTCTCTGTGCTCCCCAACAACAGCCCTGGAGAGCTCACACTGCTGGGTGCCTCCTGCAGCACAGATGAACCAGACCAAAGCCTGCCAGGGGCAGCACTCTACACACTGTATAGTTCATCCTTCCAGCCTACCCACCTCCTGATAGGAACCTACTGCTTTGGCTGTTTTGCAAGCTCTGGGGCGGATTAAGGCGACCCAACTGTCTTACCCTTCACAGCCTCGACCGCACGGATACTTTCTCCTAGGGCTTCCAGAAGGGCCACGTCTTCAAAGGGGCTGCCCTCCTTCAGGCTGTACCTCTTGCGCTCGGCCTTGCGACGGTTCTTGGAGGATCGGCTGGAAAAGGAGGACATTTCATTCCATGCAGACCCAAGGATGAGCTGTAACAGGGCAGACTTACAGGAAAGCAAACAAGGCTGGGCAGAAGACACAACTCTGTGGAGTTGGCTGCCCTCCCTGCTCCAGATCTGCATTCATTCAGCGTTCACTTCCACATCACTCCTCAAGTCCTTACTGTCCCCAGTAAGAGGGGGCTGCCTGTAAACTGATATATCCAACGTGAATGTTTTCTGGGATGCTTAACCAGCAAACCTGTGGTGTCCTACAAAGCCCGTACTTCTTCCACAGCTGCATCCTGGCATGATATCCAAATTCAGGAGTGTTCCTGCAAACCACCCCAGCCTATAACACAACCACTCACCACACCCCAAACCACTCATATTCCAAAGAGTACTCAAAAGCAACACAGACAACCCGGGTGGAAAGACAACAGAATGAAGCTGCAAGAATGATGCAACATCTATCTATCAAATGTAAAATACGTCGAAGAAGAAAAAGCCTAGCGCAGAAACCGTGAATGTCTGAGGAACTACTCCTGCATTCAGTGTGAAGCCTCCTGCAGCTATTCTGACAACGTGCCTGACACTTAAAAAAGCTCCTGCCCAGAGTCTGTGCCCGCAGCTGCTCGTGTGGGCACTCAGCTCTTGCTGCACCACTAGACCCTGGTGTTTTTTTGCTCTGGCCCTCCCAATAAGAGCCAAATTCACCATAAAATGGCTGTCATTAGAAGTGGATTCAAAGCATGCACAGCTGCTGGGAGGAGCATGCCAAGCACGAGCAAGCTGCCCTGCCAAATGAGGGCTGACGCTAGGGCAGCCACCGCCTAATTTAGAGGCAGATACCTACGCTGATATTCTTGAATTGCTGTGTGAGTATTTGCTGTTCATGTCACTGGCTGTCACAACACTGCTGGTTTCGGAGATTAGATCCAATTCTGGGCAATTTGGCATTTCATAATCTGCAAAACACACAAACAATTGTCACAGTGTGGAAAAAGGCCACAGTTATTCAGAGATTTTTTTTTTCAATCTGGGTAATCTATGCAGCTTGCTAGAGATGCAGCTTAGGCAGAGTCTTCCAGCTAATGCCACTTGTGGGCCTCATGGCTCTGAGCCAAGCTCAGCCAGCACACAGGGGGAAACAGCAACTGTGAGGAGAATGCTGCTTCTTGGCCCTGCTGACCACTGAGATCACTAACCAGCAAAAACAGCATCTCAGTGCAGCAGATCTGAGAGTAAAACGCTTCGTCAGGGTGCAGCGGCTGTGTAAGAGGGCAGAAAATGCACCTGGGGGTAGCCAGCCCATAGGGAGTGCCTGAGCCAGCCAGGCTGGCACCGTGACAAGGACAGTCTTGGAAACAACTGCATTTACAAAACAACCATGGCCAGGCAACCACAGGCGAGGTACAAGGTGCGCATGGAGGGAGAATGGGATGCTTTATAATGTTGGTGTTGTCCATGTCCCTGCCCGCTCTGCACGAGCTATACAGGGCAAATACCCATTCTAAAAATCCTACAGCAGGTTCCAAGGATACTACGGGAGCTAGAAGAGAACAAGATCCCCAAGACAAAAAGAAATCACACAGGAAAAAAATGATGATATTTATGCTGGAGAAAGTCATATGCATTTCAATACCAACCCTGCAGGCCCTCACAGGCCTTCTCTTTCAGCTCTCGGACTACTTGCAGTCGGCTCTTATGGCGCAGGAAGGCTGTTTTCTGAGAATCCAGGAACATCATCTGACTTTTCTGAGCTGTTTATGGAGACAACCAGGTCCAAGAGCATATGAACGTCTTTATAATTGCACTAGAAGACCATTTCTGTACAACTTAAAGCATTCTGCACAGAAACTCTCCTTCAGTAAATTCATAAATCAGACACAAAACACATAAAAAAGACTCTTAAGTATAAGGAAATTCAAAGTTTGAAATAAAGGAGTCCATCAAACATGGAGACAGATGTAGACTGAACAAAGGTGGCAAAAAGCACGTGGAAAACAAAAGCCTGTTTGTGATAAGAACAGAGAGGTTCATGACCAACCTCTTTGCACTGAAGCAGGCTAAGCACTTCTCCCCACCTCATTTCAGAGCTTACTGTCCACAGCACAAGTTGCTCACAGAGACTAAAATTTCCAAGAACATCACACTAGCCTTTCTAGAATGAAGGGGGAATACAGTACCAAATGGTACTTTAAAATATATTCTCATAAAAGCTTCTAGGACAGTTTTCTCCACCCAGAGCTCTGCCTCCTTACATTTGCTCTGGAACAAGGACAGTCCTGCTTGTTCGAGGACCTGTAAACACAAATCCCATTGCAAGTTGTGATCTTGAGCCCTGGAAAAGCTCAGAGGGAGCTCAACTAAACTATAACGTATCTGTGGAACTGCCAAATGTGGCTAACTGGTCAGCACGAGTAAGGTGGAATGAAAGGAGCCATGCACACAGTTTCCAACAGCGGAGAGATGCAGGTTCCCATAGCCCCATGAGGGACCTGCTTCCTTCCTCCTCCACAGCACAAGCAAGTCTTTGGTTCCTGTACACTCACCTTCTTGGAGAGCAGGTTTGAAGTTGGTTTCCAAGATATCCAACCTACCATACTTGTGAATCTGGGTAACAAAGATCAGAAAGAGCAAAAAGGGTGTTATTTAAGGATGTAACCCACGTCTCATCTCCCTACTTCTGCACTCCAAATAATCTTTTCATGCTAGTTTTCCTGCTCTGAAATATCTTACCAGTCTTAAAGCCTCTTCCCAGAGAGCCCCTTCCAGGAGCAGGAGAACAGCCTCTTCATAGTTCTGGAAAGAAAGGGCAACCATTTGCTGTTTACTATCTTCTATTGATGCTGGTGACAGACATTCAAGTATCATTTGTCTTGATGCTGTCTCCCATGCACGGTACTCCAGTCAGTATAGGGAAACCCTACTGTGCCAGGTACTTCTAAAGGGCTGACATTAAAAACAAAACATCATAACACTTTTCTGTTTTCCCCTTCCCTCTCCCCTTCTGCTTAAAACTACTGTGCAAAAACAAAACCTTGGCCACCCAAAGGATGTTCAAAGGGGTAGGAAGAAGATAAGCTCACTATATGGCCAATAAGCATTAAGCCAGCTTCTCAGAGTCTGCAATTTGGGCTTAATTTGCAACAAAATACACAGCAAGTGCATCTTTCTGGGAATTACTCCTGTCTTCAACTTGGAAGTGGCCAATTTCAAGGTCTCTTCAAAGACCACCAGGAGCCACAGCAGGTCTCTCCCTTTCCTCTTGTCCTACAGCTTCTGCAGAGCTCCATTGGTAGCCTCACCTGTATGGCACACATCATGAGCCCAAGGGCAAACAGACACAAATATTAGGCAAGGCATAAGGCAAGGCATTACAAACTCCCGGAGTAAAGCTCTCTCTGATGGAGCTCATGGCTACAGCAGTCACTGCTCTGCTCCAAAATGGCTCTGAACAAGCCTTCCTGTGGCTTGCTTCATCCAAGCAGACAGTGCCAGCTGCCTGTTCTCCAACATCTATTCATGCAACCAACACTATCCCCTAAAGAAACACAAAATCAAGTCACTTGGTTATGGTATGGCTAAGGGGCTATGACTATTAAGTCTTCCTTATTCTAAGATGTGTGCTTGAGTCTCTGGTACAAAATCTTTTGCTACCAAAGCCGAGACAGCTACATGGACTTGACAATGCAGGGACACAGCATCCTGCAACCCTCTGCTTACTGAACAGCTCTGCCTTCCCCAGACCTGACTGCATGGACTCTTCTTGGGTAGCACTCACAGTGGGCAAGTCCCTGCTTGGTCACATGCAGTCCAGGAGATGGCTTTGCTTCTGGACAGCAGATATTCCAGGGACATAGGCAGGAGAGTGGTTACCTTACCTGAGTGTATTGCTCCAGAAGTAAGGCTGCCTCTGCATGCTTCCTCTGTTCAACCAGTTTCACTACAAAAAAAAAATAAGGTCAGAGTTCAGATTTTCAGGAGTTGTTGAGCTTTATGGCAAAAAGGAAGTACTGAGGTACTGGAAAATCCCCCTGTCTGAGGCACATTCTACTTGCTCACACACTTACACAGCCTTGCCCCTGAAGAGAATGGCTGCCCAAAGCCAAGAATTCCATTAACCTTCATTTTACCACCCAGTTTCTTGTTAAATTGCTGATGCATGTCCCTTCAAAGTCAGCTGAAGACCCGCTCTCTCACACCCTGACATAAAAGGTAGTTTCTTAAATGAAAGGTCAGGAAGTAAAGAGGAAATATCTCTTCATGGAATCACAGTCCTGCTGTTTGCTGGGAGCAGCTTGTTCCCGGCTCTTTGTGCTGTGGACATCAAGCATCAAGTCTGTGGGATTCAGGGCTTCTAGTTCCCTAAGTCTAGATCACCTTTGGCACTTGCTTGTCTATTAGGGTAAGTATAAGTGGGACATTGACAAATAGGGTAAGAAAACGAACCAAAACCAAGTCCAAAGCAAAGCACTCCTTATCCAAAGGAGTCTGTATTGGTTCTTCTCACTAAATTACATTTATATTTTAAGATGTGCATTGGGAAAGTTGTTAAAGGCAAGAGTGCTAACATAAAAAAATGAACCATATACCTTCCATTACATATAAACACTTCAGAATTCATTAAATGACAGAAAAATAAGACACTGGAGTATCCAAATCTGTAAGATGACATTCCTGGGAGTCATATTCTCCCAGCTTAAAGTGGGCTTTGTAAAATCTGCCTCAAAATGAGACCATTTCCCTTGATGAATAAGGTCCATGACTAGTATCTCATGCATGTGGATCACTGCGCCCAGCGAGCACAAGCTCTTTTGAGATGAGGCATCTTTTACCCTGCAGTAGGACCGAACATGTCCCTACAAATACGAGGTGGCCCTGGTTTCTAGCAAGCTTTAGGAAGAAAACATGAAAACACAATTATCCAACAGTCTTTAAGGACAGTGTCTAGTGTATCAATCTTTGTCAAAAATCTGCATCAACCACGTCTAGAGACTTCAGTCATATCAGATGCTTCACAGAGTGTTTCCATCCACTGAGATTAACCAGGCCAGGCCTGTTCCTGGTGCAGGAAGCATTTTGGAATGACAATTCTGCAAATGGTTGCAAAGGCCAAGTGTAAGAACGAGCGAGCCTGGGGTAGCAAAGGCTACAACTACATTGGCAAGTCATGGGTACCCAGCACCTCAGCTCATGAGCAGGTGATGTGCAGTGACACAGACCTTTGGGAAACAGGGACCGTTTTTTCTCCTTGGGAAAATAAAAACCATCACACTGAACCAAAACCAGCAGCATTGAGCTTTGCTGCCTTTACTGACTTTTTGCATCCTTTCCTCTTCTCAGGTCCTACCTGCCATGCTCTGTGCCAGGCTGGAGAGCTTATCTGCTGTGTAACCAAGCCGTGAAGCCATGCACAGGGCTTGCTGCCAGCTGCCACTGCTCAGGAAGGAGTCCAGCGCTTTGGCAAAGATGCCAGCACGAGCAAATATCAATGCAGCCTGTTCGTATAGCTGCTTCTGGTTCAAGTAATCCCCATAGGCATCACTGATGTCCTGCAGGACAGAAACAAATGAAAGAAAAAAAAAAATAAGAAAAAATGATCAGATGGAAAGTTAGCAGCAGTTATCCATAAGAAAAAAAAATGGCTCTCAACCCAGCTTTTGTTTTTTCCTCCAGGAAAGAAATCCGGGAAGAATGTCCCTATGGGTTTTCAAACTGTTTATCAACCCTAGTGTTAATGGCCATGGAAACATTTCACATAGAGTTGAAGCAAGAAATGGGAGGAGGTATCTAACTCTCTAAGCCAAAGGCTGGGCAAACTACTACTCTTATCTCCTACACTTTACACTTCTTTATCAAAGCAATGTTTTCATCTTCTGTAAAGCAAGCAAGTTGTTACAGTTCTGGAGCAGCCTATGTTTCAAGGTTTAAGTGTAGGCTGGAAATCCGCCTTCGGCAGCCTCTGGCTTTGAAGGTTTGCTCTCCCTGGCACCATCTGAATGCATGAGACCAACCTCTTCCCCCTACCCAGATAAACAATTTTTGAATATCTTCCTGAACAGCTTATCCCAGGAGTTAAAACTGTGGTAGAGAAGAAGCAACCCCTGCAACCGGAGAGGCACAGGCTGGGCTGCTGTGGGGCTGTTCAGAGCTCACAGGCTTCACCAAGGGGCAGAGGGACACGGTATCACAGCCTACATAGGAGAGTAACATCTTGCAGAGCTGGAACGCAACCAGCTTCTGTCTTACTCCTGCCTTCACTCAAGATGCTGGAGATGTGCACACACACAAGGGAATTAAAAACTCATTCACTGTAGGTTCACTTAGCTCATGCACCTTGTACTCCTGGCTGCCGGGTTGGTACAGCTTCAAAGCTTCCTGATACTGATTCTGATCCTTCACCAAGTTCAAAAATTCAGAGAAGTGCTCAGGACCTGGGGAAACAATTCATTTTTCTGTAGCAACAGGTAAGAATACACACGGTTCTTATACTTCCTTATACACACGGTTCTTATACTGGGTTCATTACACAAACAAGCACCTTGAGGCTTGTTTTAACTGGGTGCAACAACACATTTGTTCAGATTTGTCTCCTCGAGATATGTTTCCTCAAGATCTGCTTTGCTTTTGCCAACAATACCAGCTAGTAACAAGTCGTCCCCAAGCAGAAAAAATCAAGACTTGTACTTCAGGATCACCTCAATCACTCTTTCTCTGTTCCTAACTATGCTTAAATAACATGGAGCAGAATAAAGTTAGCTATGCACTAAGGGGAGCTCCCTTTTCAGCTATTTTATTCCCAATGTCCTGTACAAAGAAATGCCCTACTGCAGAATTTCTCCTTAGAGATATTGCACGTGAAGGACAACTTACCACACTTGCTAAGGTGACCAAGAGCTTTGGTATATCTCTTCAAGTGCCTGTCTATTGTGTATCGCTGATAATTGGTTTCCATTTTCTGGAGGGTATTTAAGAAGGGCAAGTACTCTTTTGGATCCTGTCAAGGATAGTTAAAAACAGCAGTTGAGCTCATCTGATAACATCCTTGGTCTGCTGACAACTCCATAGGTGAAATTATTATGCAATTATACACTACAAAGACTATTTTTTTGGTTAAAATATAAGTCATCCCGAAAGATCAATGCTGTATACATACTCTTGCCAGGAAGGCCTCCTTTTAATTAACAGGCTTCCATCTGGACTTCAGCTGTATCTAATGGTCAATGGTATTTTAAATTGAAGTATCAAAAGAATTCATCTATCAAATACTGTTTTCTATTACCCTTTTTTTTCCTATACATTTGAAGCTATCAAGCTGATCAATTTAATCTAAACGAAAGGTCGCAAAAGCACTCCTTACTAACACAAATAGGATATTCTAGTTCATGACCAGCAAGCTCTTCTCCAACATCAGAAGATGGATAAATTTGATCTGACTGGTATTTCCACAGAAAAATTGCAAGTTAAACCTGCTGGAAAATACACACTATTGTCAGAGCCACTATCCAACCAAACTCCCCACGAAGTACAGAACCAGGGATGCCAAGGCAAAGAGCCATAATGCTCTGGATCACAGCCTCCTCCTTGGCTAGTGCTGTTCTAGAACAGCCCTGCTTCACCTTGAGCATGAGTAAGCTTCCCAAGCTGCAAGAACTGCTAGGTGGTGCACACGCCTGCCAAATTCCCAACATCTTTCCAAGCAGACATGGGCTTCCTAGGCAGCCTGAATCCTTCCTAAGCAGAGAGATGTGCCTAAAAAAAATGGTCTGACGCATACATTGCAAAGAACTTTGGGGTAAGTAGCAAAGTGATTTAAGCAGGACCTTTTGTGATTTTTCAGCCACCATGATGACTAAATCAAAATCGTACGTCCCCAGGGAATAATCATACAATTCATTGACGTCCACAAGGAAAAGCAGGTATTTCAGGGCTTCCTCTGCACTCACAGCTCTGGCATCTGAGGAAACATTCTCTGTAATGAAAGAAAGAGAGAGACACAAAGGGGGAAAGAGAGAGAGAGAGAGAAGGAGAGAGAAGAAGAGAGACAAGGAGTGAAAGAGAGAAGGAGATAGAGCAGGAGAGAGGGAAGGAGAGACAGAGAAGGAGAGAGAGAGAAGGAGAGAGAGAGAGAAGGAGAGAGAGAGGGAAGGAGAGAGAGAGGGA
>NW_020455511.1:717847-721163 GCF_003342845.1 Nothoprocta perdicaria
GAGAGAAAGGGGGAGAGAAAGGGGGAGAGAAAGGGGGAGAGAAAGGGGGAGAGAAAGGGGGAGAGAAAGGGGGAGAGAAAGGGGGAGAGAAAGGGAGGGAGAAACAGAAAGAAAGAGAGAAAGAAAGAGGGAGAGAGAAAGAGAAAGAGGGAGAGAGAAAGAGAAAGAGAAAGAGAGAAAGAAAGGGAAAGAAAGGGAAAGAAAAGGAAAAGGGAAAGAGAGGGAAAGGAAAAGAGAAAAAAAGGAGAAGGAGAAGGAGAAAAAGAGAAAGTGAAATAGAAAGAAAGAGAGAGAGTGAAAGAGAGCACGCGAGAGCGAGTGAAAGAGGGAAGGAGAGAGAGAAGGAGAGAAAGAGAGAGAGAAAAGGAAAAGGGAAAGAGAAAAAGAAAGCGAGAGAAAGGGAAAGTGAGAGAAAGAGAAGGGGAACGAGAAGGAGAGAAAGAGAGAAAGAGAGAAAGAGAGAAAGAGAGGAAGAGAAAGAGAAAGAGAAAGAGAAAGAGAAAGAGAAAGAGAAAGAGAAAGAGAAAGAGAAAGAGAAAGAGAAAGAGAAAAAGAGAGAGAGAGAAAGAGAAAGAGAAAGAGAAAGAGAAAGAGAAAAAGAGAGAGAAAGAGAAAGAGAAAGAGAAAGAGAAAGAGAAAGAGAAAGAGAAAGAGAAAGAGAAAGAGAAAGAGAAAGAGAAAGAGAAAGAGAGAAAGAGAGAGAGAGAAAGAGAGAGAGAAAGAAAGAAAGAGAAAGAAAGAGAGAAAGAGAAAGAGTAAGAGAGAGAGAAAGAGAGAGAGAAAGAGAGAGAGAAAGAGAGACAAAGAGAGACAAAGAGAGAGAAAGAGAGAGAAAGAGAAAGAGAAAGAGAGAGAAAGAGAAAGAAGGAAAGAGAAAGAGGGAAGGAGGGAAAGAGGGAAAGAGAAAGAACAAGAAAGAGAGAACAAGAGAGAATAAGAAGGAAAGAGAAAGAGAGAGAAAAAAGGGGAAAGAGAAAGAGGGAAAGAAAAAGAGGGAAAGAGGGAGAGAAAGGGGGAGAGAAAGAGGGAGAGGAAGAAAAAGAGGGAGAGAAAGAAGGAGAGAAAGAGGGAGAGAAAGAGGGGAAGAGGGGGAAGGGGAAGAGGAAGAAAGGAGGAGAGGTGGAGAGAGGGAGAGGGAAAGGCAGGGAAAGATAGGGAAAGAGAGGGAAAGAGAAAAAGACAGAGAGAGAAAGAAAAAGGGAGTGAGAAAAAGAGAACAAGAAAGAACAAGAAAAAGAACATGAAAGAGAAAGAAAGGGAGAAAGAGGGAGAGAAAGAGGGAGAGAAAGAGGGAGAAAGAAGAAAAGAGAAAGAGAAAGAGAGAAAAAGAGAAAGAGAGAAAGAGTGAGAAAGAGGGAAGAGAACAAGAGAAAGAAAGAGAATGAGAAAAAGAACAAGAGAAAGAGAATGAGAAAGAGAACAAGAAAAAAAACAAGAGAAAGAGGAAGAGAAAAAGAAAGAGAAAGAGAAAGAGAGAAAGAGAAAGAAAGAGAGAGAGAAAGAGAGAAAGACAAAGAGAGAAAGACAAAGAGAGAAAGAGAAAGAGAGAAAGAGAAAGAGAGAGAGAGAAAGAAAGAAGGAGAAAGAAAAAGACAGAGAAAGAGGGAAAGAGAAAGGGAAAGAGAGACAGAAGAGAAAGAAGAAGAGAAAAAGGGAGAGAAAGAGAAGGAGAAAGAGAAGGAGAAAGAGAAGGAGAAAGAGAAGGAGAAAGAGAAGGAGAGAGAGAAGGAGAGAGAGAAGGAGAGAGAAAGAAGGAGAAAAAGAAAGAAGGAAGAAAGAGAAAAGAAAGAGAGTGGAAGAGAGGGAGAGAGGAGATGGAAAGATAGGGAAAGAGAAGGAAAGAGAGGGAAAGAGACAAAAGAGAAAGAGAGAGAGAGAAAGAACAAGAGAGAAAGAGAGAAAGAGAATAAGAAAGAGAAAAAGAGGCGAGAGAGAGAGAAAGAGGGAAAGAGGGAAAGAGAGAAAGAGGGAAAGAGAAGAGAAAAAGAGAAAAAGAGAAAAAGAGAAAAAGAGAAAAAGAGAAAAAGAGAAAAAGAGAAAAAGAGAAAAAGAGAAAAAGAGAAAGAGGAAGAGGAAGAGAAAAGAGGAAGAGGAAGAGAGAAAGAGAGAAAGAGGGAAAGAAAGAAAAAGAACAAGAAAGAGAGAAAGAGACCAAGGAGAAAGAAAGAGAAAGAGAGAGAGAGAGAGAGAGAAAGAGGGAAAGGGAGAAAAAGAGGGAAAATGAAAGAACAAAAGAGTAAGAGAACAAGAGAAAGAGAACAAGAAAGAGAACAAGAAAGAAAACAAGAAAGAAAAAGAAAGAAAGACAAAAGAGAGAGGGAAAGAATGAGAGAGAAAGAGGGAAAGATGGAAAGAGAACAAGAAAGAAAGAAAGAAACAGAAAGAGAGGGAAAGAGAGAGAAAGAGAAAGAGGGAGAAAAAGAGGGAAAGTGAAAGAGGGAAAGAGAAAGAATGAAAGAGTAAGAGAAAGAGAACAAGAGAAAGAGAAACATGAAGAGGGAGAGGAAGACAGAAAGAGAGAGAAAGAGAGAGAAAGAGAGAAAGAAAGAGAAAGAGAAAGAGAAAGAGAAAGAGAGAGAGAGAGAGAGAGAGAGAGAGAGAGAAAGGAGAAAGAGAGAAAGAGAGAGAAAGAGAGAGAAAGAGAGAGAAAGAGAGAGAAAGAGAGAGAAAGAGAGAGAAAGAGAGAGAAAGAGAAAGAGAAAGAGAAAGAAAGAGAGAAAGAGAGAAAGAGAGAAAGGAGAAAGGAGAAAGGAGAAAGAGAAAGAGAAAGAGAAAGAGAAAGAGAAAGAGAAAGAGAAAGAGAGAGAGAAAGAGAGAAAGAAAGAACGAGAAAGAGAGAAGGAGAGGAGAGAGAAGGAGAAAGTGAGAAAGAAGGAAAGAGGGAAAGAAAGAGGAAGAGGGAGAGTGAAGGAATGAGAGAACAGAGAACGCGGGAATGAGGGAATGAGAGAAAGAGACAAAGAGAGAAAGAGGGAAGGGAATGAGAGAAAGAAAGAATGAGAAAAAGAGAACAAGAGACAACGAGAGAAAGGGAAAGAGGGAAAGAGAAAGAGGGAAAGAAAAAGAAAGAAAGAGAAAGAAAAAGAAAAAGGGAAAGAAAAGGAAAGAAAAAGAGAAAGAGAAAGAGAAAGAGAAAGAGAAAGAAAGAGACAGAGACAGAGACAGAGAAAGAGAAAGAGAAAGAGAAAGAGAAAGAGAGAAAGAGGGAAAGAAAAAGAAGGAAAAGAGAAAGAAAGAAAAAGAGAAAGGAAAAGGGAAAAAAGAAAAAGAAAAAGAAAAAGAAAAAGAAAAAGAAAAAGAAAAAGAAAAAGAAAAA
>NW_020455511.1:721395-740184 GCF_003342845.1 Nothoprocta perdicaria
AAGAAAAAGAAAAAGAAAAAGAAAAAGAAAAAGAGAGAGAGGAAGAGGAAGAGGGAGAGAGAGAAAAAGAGAGAGAAAAAGAGAGAAAAAGAGAGAGAAAGGAAAAGAGAGAGAGAGAGAGAGAGAGAGAAAGAAAGAGAAAGAGAAAGAGAAAAATAGAGAGAAAAAAGAAAAAGAGAGAGAAAGCGAAAGAGAAAACAAGAGAGAAAGTGAAAGAAAGCAGGAGAAAGACAAAGCAAGAGAAAGAGTGAGAGAGAAAGTGAGTGAGAGGGAGAGAGTGAAAAAGAGCAAGGAAGAGAGCAAGAGAGCGTGAAAAAGAGTGAAGGAGTGAAAGTGAGAAAAAGAGTTGTGTGCAAGAACACGAGCGGGCGCGAGAGGGCGAGTGAGAGCATGTGAGAGAGAGAGAGCACGCGAGAGGGCGCAAGAGAGTGAGCGAGAGTGCGAGCGAGAGAGTGAGAGAGCGAGAGCACAAGAGGGCACAATAGAGCGAGTGAGAGTGTGAGAGTGAGAGCACGAGAGGGCGCAAAAGAGTGAGCGCAAGTGAGAGCACGAGAGGGCGCAAGAGCGTGAGCGAGAGTGAGAGCGAGAGCGCGAGAGGGCGCAAGAGAGCGAGAGCGAGTGAAAGAGAGCGCGAGCGCGAGAGGGCGCGAGAGAGTGAGAGAGCGAGCGAGCAAGTGAGCGAGAGAGCAAGAGCGACAGCACGAGAGGGCGCAAGAGAGTGAGCGCGTGAGAGTGTGCGCGAGAGGGCGCAAGAGAGTGAGCGAACGAGAGAGCGAGTGAGAGCATGAGAGCGAGTGAGAGCGCGAGAGGGCGCATGAGAGAGCGAGCGAGAGCATGAGAGCGAGCAAGAGCACGAGAGGGCGCACGAGAAAGTGTGCGAGTGAGAGCGAGAAAGAGCAAGAGAGAGCATAAGAAAGAGTGAGAGAAAGAAAACATATGATTAGCTACAGCAACAGTAGTGAAACACCTCTCTGAGGGAGGGACAGAACTATCAAACATGTTCTTAGTACCAGGTAAAGACCAAATTTATTTAATCTAACTGCTCTTTCTGTCCTACAGGAGAGTTATTTTATCTGTGCTGCTTGTTGAAACTTTCCAGGCATCTGGCAGCTTCAAGGCCGTGCCCAAGCACAGTAACTCACCCAGTGTGCAGCCATGGCAAGTCAGAAGCACCAGGACAGGATAAAAACAGAGCCTGCCAGTTGTAGAAACAGGGAACTAAAACAGAAAGCTGCTATTCCTGTCTGGATAAAAAACACTGAGCCCTGATGGAGAAAACAGCTCAAATCTAGGGCTACTTGCTGATATTTCTAGAGCAAAGTATCAGCTGAAGGCAAGTACATAACCCCTATCTTCAAAAAAGAACTTTAAAACAACCTTCAGAATAATCCCGGTCCATATAGAATCTATCACAAAGGATGACTCATTTTCAACCCCTCTAGGTTCCTGATACTATACCTCGAAGGTCATGAACTTTCTGGAGAGCAGTTTCCAGCTCTGGAGGACTTTTCTTTACGTAGGCTGTCAGTATCGACA
Organism: Nothoprocta perdicaria; assembly: GCF_003342845.1. NCBI lineage: Eukaryota > Metazoa > Chordata > Aves > Tinamiformes > Tinamidae > Nothoprocta > Nothoprocta perdicaria. The sequence continues at coordinate 722,932 of NW_020455511.1, forward strand.
GGCAGTATCTGAAGAAAACGGAAGTTGTAAAAGAAAATGATACAGCAGAAAGACTGTTTATTCCTATTTTTGTATAGAAAAACTACTCAAGTTACTGTTTCCCCACCCCTGACACACTTCAAGGAAGGGCAACAGATCACATAGAAGAAAAAAGAACTGAATAAATGAGAAAGAAAACTTTACTCAGAATGTTTCTCCTAACATATAACGTGACTGGAGGTGTGTTTTGAACACAAGTGAGCTGCTTTACCATGCTAGCTAGCATAGAAGAACATATGCTGAAAGAGAGTTTTCCAAATCAAGTTTTGCTTGAAAATAGTCTCTTTTTTTTTTTTTTTTTTTTTCCTAGAGAGAAAAGCTTTCAGGAAGTTCTTTCCACTTTCATACATCCTCTAGCTTTTCTAATTAAGAATATTTTTTTATCTTGAAACTTTCCAGGGAAAGATATTTCATATTACCAGGATTCAGTAGCACTCCACTCTCTTTTGCTTCACTATCTATTGTTTCAGATTTAAAGTTGAAAATGGTTTAACAATGTATTTCCATGTTTAACAATGTATTTCACTCTGCCCTGGAAAATCTTGATTTATCTAAAAAAGATGGAAATAAAAAGCTACACTGGCATTCAGAAAGAGGCAGAAAGAATGTTTACACCAGGATTACAGAGGCAATCAAGTTTCAGAGGAAGCCTGTGAGACTTTTCAGAAAGGTCTCTCTAAAAAGCCAGCGTCTCCCCAAGATGATCTCACTTATATCTCTACCCTCCATCACACAAAGATTCCTCCTGCAATTTTAAATTGTCTGCTGTATTTCCTAAATTCTTGTAATAACCCCACCTCTTTAATCCTTAGGGGAAAAGCTGTTTTGCTGCCTGTGGAATCATTAATCATGCTTTCCAGGAAAGCAGCAGCAGCACAGAACCTCTGACTAAAAATCCCCTCAGAGGATCTGAAGCAAAGTAACTGACAGCAATAGCAGTTTTCCTTTTCTACAAATGACTTCCTTGAAGTCCCTGTTCCTTCATCTACAATAAGAAATTGCTCACTTATGAGGGTCAATGCGTTCCATGGCAGCTCTCATCACATCACATATGAGGTTTACTTTTTTTGGATTTGAATGCTGCTGTGGCTGAGCATTACTGCTACCATTCAGAGATGGGTACATGCTCTTCGTGAAATCTTCTTCTCTAAATAAAAAAAAAAGGCAATGAAAGAACCACATTATATCACACAATCCACCACAAAGCAAAGAACACATACCACCGAGTTTAACTACACAATAATATAGTTTATATACTTATTCAGTACAAACAGGCAAACTGTCACACTACCTGACAGAACCAAGATGCTCTCCACTGTTTTTCATTCCTGCCAGCTGAATCTCAGTTCACAATTGCGTTGTGAACACAAAAAATTAGAAGGCAAGATTGTCAAGATACAACTGCTTTCCACTAAAATGGATATTCTTCCATTGTGGATAAAGATAAACAGGTTAATTTTCAAGCTGTATTTCTTGTGCTTTCAGAATAAAAGTTAAGATAAAAAAGAATAAAATAGAGAAACTGAGTGACAGTGCCAGCTGTTAAAAGAAGTATTTAATTCAGCAAGCCTAAGAAATCCTCAGGCTAACAATGGCTTAAAGTCACTGGTTTCTATGTCCTTGAGAGAAAAATGTATGGAAAGGGCGCCCCTACAGGAAATCCAAGCAACTACCTGGGCTCAGATTTCAGACAGGCAATGCTGTCTTCCTCTCCCTTCCCTATGAGGGTGCAAAACCTTCTGTATTCACATTTACCGTTGTACAGCAACTTGGAGAAAAATAAGACAAAAAACAAAACAATCAGATCCTGATCTCCTGCTAGCAGAACATACTGAATATCTGCAAGCTGGAGTTCACCAGCAAGACAATGATTGTACCTGAAACTTCTGAATTTATTGAGGTGTTTGTGACCCATCATGCCAGATTTCTGGCTGAGTCCTTGCATCCACACCATACAGCTGTCAGTACATAAGCAAAGGAATCCACAATCACTGACTATATGCATGCCCCCAACTGGAGAATTATACTCACTTCAGTTCAGTGAAAAACAAGTTGATGTAATTCACAGAATCTATTTGCTTGATAAAGGTTTCTACATTTTCCAGAAATACCTGAAACAAACAAAATATTACTACTGTTATTCTGAACTAGTAAAGTAAGGAGAGCAATTTTAAGGACCTTCATTCCAATAAGCAAGACAAAAGATATGCTAGACTCAACCTGCCTGTGTAAGAACATCAGTTCAGAGCTGATCATCCCTCCTGAAAGCAGAACTGTCAGCACCACCTGCTCTTTTGGAGTCTATTGCTAAAAGCCAATGGACTTCAGGTGATACAGAAAAGTGTGGAAGAGAGCTGAGCATACTTGCCTTGGGGTTGTGATCATATAGAAGATTGAGGTTGATTCTCAGCTTCCTCATACATTGAAATGCTTCCCAGAACATAAGCCTGAGGGAATACATTAAATAGTGCAGTTTATAAACTGGATAGGTACAATATCCAAAAACAAAGACAACTCTTTAGAGGAAAGGAGAAACACGGTGGGATGTGAGTAACAGGTCGGGCAAGAAACCATTTAAATTGCCTTATAAGATGTGCAAGGCTAATCACAATGGTTCCCAGCCCCAGCAATGGGACAGTGAGAGACAGGCCTTTCACTTCAGAGGAAAAAAAAAAAAAAAGAAAAACAAAACCAAAAGAAACAAAGAAAAGAAAAACTCACTACATCTCAATCTTGTGGGGCAACTTCCATTTCTGAAAACTTCAATGTAAAAAAAAAGGATTAAACAAACATATCATGAAAAGTAGCATGTTACTTTGTAAAGTGCCCTAAATGTCCAGAGAAGGGAGCAGACTAAGGTATTCCTTCTGTCCACCCAGTCCTGGCACACATGTAAACCCTGCAGTGGCAGTGGCAGCCAGCTGGGACTGCTGAAAGCTGGAACGTTGGCTCGTAGTCTCAGGAACAGTTTTCATTTCCACTGAAAAGTCTATTCCTTCAGTCCAGCCTCCGTCCCTTCTCAGCACCACAGCTCAACACGACAGAAACAGGCCAGCTGCCTCTCAAACATATCGGAGTGAGGAAAGGAAGACTATAATGAACAAGTGCCACTTGCCTGTTCAGCCACTTCTGAATTTGAGCAAGAACTAGAGCTCGGTGGTGAATGGTTTCCAGATTCCCTCTTGGCATCTACAAAACAAGATTCAAACATTTTTTTCTTGCAATTATTCTACCTAGTCCAAGGCAAAGTAAGAACAGATCAGTTCTTCCAGACTTGTCTGTTACTGGTGGGTACAGGGGTCTCTTTGCTCATTTTAATGAATCTGGGAGAAATATATTAATATTCTCTCAGCTTAGAAATATTTTATCTTCAGGAAACTGCAAGCGTAAAGATGTCACAGTCTGGAAAAAACACTTAAAAGCACAGAATTCTCCAAGTAGAGGAATTCAGCAGGTGTAAAACTTGTCCTCAAACTATAAAATCCAGCCTCTGAAGAATTTTCTTCCTGTGACCCAAGATACTACATTAAGGGCCAAACTGTACAGACACATTCTAACGGGTCGAAGGCATCTATCTGAAGAGCTCCACTCTGCTCCTGCTAGTCTGCTGCCCACTGGCTCACTGGGATAGTTTCTGGCCTTTTTGAAAGGCCAATTGTATAATGGTAGAAAATCTAGGGTGCAGGTGACCTGGCAGAGAAAACCCCAAATGAGTGGGAAAAAAAAAATGTCTACACTGCTTTTGTGCTGTTTTGCTAGCAAAGTTAAATTCCAGGAAGGCAATCTGCGAGGATATCCAGATTGTTAATTGCCTGTTAGATTACTGCCAAAGTGAGTATTTCTCTTTCCTATGAAGACTATACATATATTTTTAAATTCTCTCATTAAGAACCACTTTCTTTGAGAGAGACAGAGACTGGAGAACACTGATGGAACATCTTTTAATTGGAAAGAATCAGAATCAACAGAATTGGACTTCTGAGAGGTGCCTGGCAAAAGGCCAAGAGGTATGACTACAAGTTACACAAAATGTTCTGTTTGGACAGAAGAATTTTCTGGTGTTTTATCCATGTTGAGACATGTATCACTGCATAGACACAGCCTTGAATGCTAGATCAGGACAAGACCTGATGTAGCCTTCCTATCAGCCCTGCTTTGAGCAGCATGCTGGACTGCAGACTTCCAGAGATGCCTTCTAAAGAAAACCCCTTCCTGTTCTAGGAACCTCTCCTTGTTCTCACAGCGAGCAGACTGATCTGGCTAACCTGGTGCCAAGACTAATGGAGGGCTGTTAACTCACACAAACACCAAGATGGGGGACTGAGATTCACAAGGGGCGTTGTCAAAACGTGGCACTAAGTGTTGACAGTAGGAATGTGTATATCCCTCCCCAGCTCTGGCTGGGGTTCCCCTAACTGCCAGTGTGAATCTCGTAGCTCCCGCGGACATGTTCAAATCATTCCAGACAGCTGGAGACTCGCAATGTGGCTCCCTGCAGTGGGATAGGACAGGACTGCACGTGTTGCAAACTGAGACAAACCCCATGCACCAGTTCACGGCAGAGGGGCAGGACACTCACCTGCAGAATAACCTTGGTGTCCTGGGGCACGAGGGTGACGATGCGGGAGCCCCGCTCCACATTGCGCACAACCTCACTGCTGGGCACCACAGCACTGCTCAGGCCAGTCTGAAGGGCTGCAGATAGCACAGTTATCGCACACAAGGCACCTGCTCCTCCAAGCAATGCTCTGCGGCTTTGAAAAGTCCTACTGCATGAACAGATGCTCCCAAACATTGTCACACAGTCAAAAATTCAGTCAGTGGTGCTCAGTTGTTCCAGATCCCTCAGGACCGAGCACTGCTCTACACAAAACAGAAACGTCTCCTCCTTGCCTCACGAACTTAAAGCTCAAGAGACAAGATGATAGCAGCACTGGACTAGTAACTTGCCATTCTGCTTTTCCTAAGGTGTCTGTATTTCTCAGAGCCAGATACACCAAAAACTGTATGTACTTGGTCACCCTTTCCTACTGTGCACCCTCAAATTGCACAGAGACTTTTCTTGGCTATGAATCTGAAGGGGAGTGAGGCAATGTAGAATTAACCCGTTAAAAAGAATGGAGAAAGGGACAACAAGTTGGGGACAACTCCTAAGAAGAGCATATGGCATACAAACCTGTGCTCCTATGCTCTTTGCTCTCTGTGAGACTTTTAAGAGCAACCTCCCTCTTCTGTCATTTAAGTAGTTGGTTTAAGTGACCAAAAGGCAGTTGGTTTGGAATTGAAAAGTAGGGATATGTTGTGGTTGAAAGTTAAGGGCCACAAGCTGTCAGCAGCAGGTAGTCAGAGCTATCTTTACCTTTCACTGTGGTGTCCTTCAAAGAGAAGCACTGACAGGTGTGGGAGTTGGTTGTCACCAACAAAAACTCATTGTATGTTGCAAATGAGGTGATGTTGGAAGCTACCTGCAGAAAGGTAATTAAGTTTATCATTGTGCAGAGCAGAACAGGAACAATTAGCAAAGGACAAAGGGATGCAACAAAGGGCACACGCTTTGGTACCTCAGTATCGTTAATAAAAAATCGGCATCGATCTGTAAGGCCTAAGATCACCTCCTGTAAAGAAAAAGGATGACAATTACAAATGGTCACAATTTTCATCATCACCAGCTGATAACCATTAGACTGAAATTTCCTTATGATAAGGTACTCAGCACTTCACTATGAATTACTGTGAATTAGGTGAATTAAGTGAATTACTGAAGAGAAGCTGGATAGGCAGTCATCCAATCTCTGCACCAGGACTGCTTCTTTGTTAAGCATTGTGCTTAAAAAACAGTTTCATCTATGCTGTCACATCAATTCTGCAGTAGCAGAACAGAAGTCATACCAAATCACAGCTTTTTACTCAGCAGCATTGGTTCCAGAGCACCAGAGGAAAAGCATTAGTAAACTATTCACTTGGGTGTCCACGGATGTTAAGAAATCATAGAACTATCATTGCAAAAGCTAGTCATTTCTTACAATTATAAGAAGCAGGAACAATCACTAACAGGAAACAGCAGGAATAGATCTGGTCTAATTTGGTGCAGATTTAACTGTCAATGGGGTAACTTACATAAAATAGAACAAAATACTCTTTTCACACATAGGAGAGCAGTGACTGCTGGTAACTTTACATTTGCAATTCCTCACTCTTTAATCATATTTATAGTACTAGTAGGAAGGAGAGACTGTGTTAGCCATAAGCCATGACAAATGCTCTACAAGACAAGGAAAGATCATCTCTCTGCTCTGCATATGTCTTTATGAGAAGAACAGTTAAGCATCACTGGAATATGGCCAGAGAATGAGCAGATATTTAATACAGGGACTATTAGGAATTCAAGTTGCTCGCTCTCTTACTTACTTCTCCATTGATTCTGGTGAGAGAAGTCTGCACACAAGGGTGAGGGAAACGAACAGCAGAACCGTTCCTGGTTTGCCAGGGCTCAAGGAGTGGAGTGGAAGCCTCTAAACAAGGAAGATCAAAATTGTTTTCCAGCCAAAGCTCCAGAAATTACACCAGAAGACCTGTACCCCAAGGGAACTGCTGCCAGGTATACTTGCAGAAGCTACAATATTTCAACATCTGACAGAAAGGAAGACCAGCACACAACAGACAGGAAGGTGGTAACTTCTGTGGGCCCAGCAGCATCATTGTTCCACTGTGCAACAAGGGAGAACTGTCAAGGACTTGGCAGTCAGTCAGCATTACTTAAAGTACTAACCCAGCCATCTTCTTTTCAAAGCACACAGTCAGAGCTACCATTCTTAGCAATATTAACTACTTGCAGGAACAAATCACTAATTTTAACCTGATTCTGGGAGCAAAAAGAACATGCAGCATCAAATAACAGCAAGAGCCACCCATGTCCCTGAAAGCAGAATCATCTCATTAAACCTTTGGAGGAATCTGTGACTTTACTCTGTTCAGGACTCTGAATGGACATCAGCTCACCCCAGAGGTACTTCAGAACCTGCCCATCAGCCAGCTGTAGAGCTACAGTTCGGGTCACTGGGCTGCAACACAGACTGATCACTTCTCCATCTACTGACACAGACAGCCTAGGATAAGGCACAAAAGACAAAGAACATCAGAGTGACAGGAGATACGTAACACCCACGCTCTGTATTTCCCGCAGCGAGGTGGAAAGGTGCCCCTCTCTAGAATGGACACACACCTTGCTGATTTAAGGGTCTCTGCAAAGTCTTTTCACACCTCTCTAAGTTGATACCGGCATTACAGAGAATCAGCAATCTTAGTCAACATGCATTTGGCCTAATAGTGCTAGTTGCTCTCTGCACAACTCACTTTTTGCTCTATAGCTCTATAGCAAATCAACCTATATCCACTGACTGCATTAGAAAGGGCCTCTCAGGATCCCTCTAGAAGCAAGCAGATTTCTGGAGCCCAAGTGGCTTCTTTTTGTGCTCTGGTTTTAGTTCAACTGCAGACACAAAGTGTGGCAGGCATTGAGGGCAAGAGGAATAACAAGGGCAGCAATCCCCTCTACATTGGCTTGGTAATGATAGTCAAAGGGGAGAACAGAGGAATTAAGTCCCCTTGAGGGCTTCATATTCAGACAGAGAAAAAAAGACACCTGACACCAACACAGGCCTGCGGGCATATGACCTCTCATCATGCTGGACGCAGGCATTAGGACTACAGGGAGATGCTGTCCAGTAGCTAGTTTCATGACGTACGTCGTATATTCTGCAAGAACAGAGGCCAAATTCCCCACTCCTCAACCTCCAGGCTGCACTTGTGAGAGATTTACTTGCACCTAAGCACAGTATGGAGGTGTCTCAGACCCCACAAACAGTAACAGACACATTTCTCTAGTACCGTAAATCCAGGCACTGCTCTTCAGCTCCAGCCACATGAGGTGGTGCAGTCAGATGGTGAAGGACAGACCGAGCAGCATGTTGCTCCTGACCAACCACCAGAAAGCTGTCATCTGGCAGCCAGGTGAGAAATCGAAGCCCCAGGGGATTCATCGCCTCACCGGTGATGCTGCCCACATCAACTCTGCCACATAATAAGAGAAAAAACAGAAATAAAAATAACCTAATTTCTGTAGGCTACCCCAGAAACTCTGCTCTGCAAAAGGCCAAGATCTTCTCAGCACAGCCTCCTATGCAGACACACGTCTTGAAAAGCTTCAGGTAGAGGTCAGAGCTGTGATCTCTGAATCATCTAGCCAGGTACCCTCACTTCCCTCCTGGGCTAGTTCTGTATTACCTGTATGTTTTATCCAGGGATGGTGTTTCCACAGCTGCTTTAAATCCGTTTCCACCTACAGCTCCTAATCGGACAGAGGAGTCCTTCACTGTGTCCTGTCCTGATGAAAGGGAAAAAAAAAGGTTAAAAAAGAAAGGAAGAAAAAACAGAAAGAGAGGAAAAAAAAAGAAAAAAAAAGACATCAGAAAACAAAGAAAAGAAAAAAAAAGCTAAAAAGAAAGCAGAGTTACAGGAAGATATTACAATCATAATATATTATGTTCACATGCTGTATGATTAACTCATTAATCCTAATTAATTCACACTGAGGAACATAACTACCTCATAATGTCACAGTACAAAACTTAAAGGTAACAGTAACAGCCTCTGGTCCTGCTGGCATCCAGGCAGATGGATGTCACCAGCGTGAGCACAGAGTCAACTGCTGGACGCGGCCATCTCACAAAGTTAACTCACCAACAAGATGCTCCTCTGCTGCCCAAGCTGCTGGGAATATGATAGAGATTTGGGATCTACGCCTGAGCCCCCTGTATCTGCTTCCTGACTACTGAACATTCATGTGACCAGGACCACAGTTGTCCTTGTACTCTCAGGGAGAGCAAGTTTCTTCTAACAACACACTGCAATATTCTCTCACCGTATCTATACAAGGTGATCCTGTTACCAGCATCGAGGACAGCCAGGTCCCCACTGTGCTTGGGATCTGTGTGAAAGGCAATCTGATTCACTGCCTGTGTGACCTGGAGCTGATAGGTACACATCGGTGGGGGCACCACAGCGTGCTGGAATGCTGTGACAAGTACTTTGTCTGTGGAAGAAAAGAGAAAGAAACCAAGCTGTTTCCACCAATTCCATGGTCCTTCTTACTGACAACTTTGTGGAAACAGAAGCAGCACAGCAGTCCTGGCTGGGCTGCAGCATCCCCTCTGATTCCAAAGCTCCAGAGCATTCCCAGTGCTTACCTCCATCTATGACAGCCACGTTTGCCACATGCTGGCTACTCTCCCCCATCCCGTGGTTTGTGGTCCAATGCCAGTCATAGAAGAGGTAGTGCCAACCCTGGCACAGGATGTGCAGTCGATATGGGATTATGGGGTCCCACAGCAGCGATACCAAGCGGTTTTTCTCCAGGTTGCCAAAATGCAGGCTTTGCTTCAGGTACCAGTGATAGTTTCCTGTGGTCCATAGCTGAACTGCAGCAAACAAATAGTTACCAGAGATTACTGCTTGAAAGCCATTTAAAGCCTTCCCTTGCCACTGCTTTCTTGGGGAGTGTTAAATGCAATGGAAAAGATATTCCCTACCCTCCAGTCAATAAGCTGCTTCAAGAAGCCTAAAGAAAATCTTAACTGCACATTTCGTTTAGAAAAGCCAAAGCCTTAGAATCATTCAGGTGCTTTGAGCTCAAGTTGAATTGCATAGGGGTCCCTGAGGTGCAGGGAAACCTCTCCACAGGTCTGAACTAGCCAAGGAACACCAGTGCTGACCATGTTATCAAAAAAGCCGAAGCCTTACAGAGCGCTCTCACCGTAACAGTTTGGGTTGCAGTTCTCATCCTTCTTAAGGTCTTCCAGCCATATAGCCAGGATCGTAGAGTCTGCGTTCCAGAGCAGTTCATTAATCTGCAGAAACAATCAGGAAGGGAGGGAGTGCTCCAGACTGGTTTGCAAGATCTGACTCACTCATCTTTTAAGAGTGTAAGGAGCAAGGGTTAAAGGGCTGAGAAAGCATCCAAGCTTCTGAGAGACTGAATCACGGAATATCCCTCTCACAGAGGTTCTGCACAGCTGAGGAGGTGATAGAAGGACCGACATGACTGCACAGTTCCTCCTTTCCAGTTTTTGCACTGACAAAGCATCTGCCAAAAGGGCTCTCAGCATCCAAAGGCAGAAGCTGAAACAACAGCCCAGTAGTGAGAAAATAATTCTCACTTGCATTGTTTCCAATAGGGTATTTCAGCTCACTCCTGCACTAGCTGACATCCTGGACAGCAGCTGTGAAGCTTTTGCCTAACAGAAGGTATGCACAGCCAGAAGAACCACTACAAATATCTGCCTCTAAAACCATACCATAGTCTACTAAGGAGATTGCATCCATAGGCTTCTTCCCCATGAAAAGACTGGCTTTTTCAGCAGAACCAGCAATAAGAATTAAGCTAAAGGTTTCATCCTAGTTTCGGGGGCATGATGTATGCCTTTCTTATCATTATATTTTAACTGAAGAAGACAAGAAATTACCTTAACCTGCCCCTTCTGGAAGGGGAGGGTGAACTCTCCATGAAGAAGTCCATTTTTTTCCAAGAAAACAACATCGTGTCTGTTGGGTTTTTCTTGTGTGGATGCCATCAAGCTTCCAGAGGGTCTTAAAACAAAATCATATGAAAAGTGGCTGCTAATACATCCACTATCTTTTTAAACAACAATCGACTCCAAAATTCTCCAGAAATAAAGCTTTCACATAAAAGGGACTTAAAGAAAAGGAGTAGTAGAATGTATGTATTTTCTTCAGCATTGTTTACAGTCATGGGTGCTACAGAAACATTTTGTAGAGCTTGTTACACTCAGACTAGTGGTGAAGTGTGAGCAGAGACAACGCAAATAGCACTATTCCTCTGTATACAGCTGAGCTCTCAAATGCATTAAGGGATTAAGAATCAGCACCAGGCTGCCAGCATGCAGAGTGCTTGCTACTCACTTCCAGGCTAATGCTTGTTCTAATCCTGGGACAGGCTCGCTTGTTGACTGCAGCACAAGTTCTCTGTTCCATACGCGGATCTTGCGAGCACCTGCAGGTTTCAGAAGCAAGGAGATAAGGGTGTGGGAAGACATCAGAAACGGACCTTTCTAAATTTCAGATGGTTGAAACAGTCAAGAGGAGGAAATCCTGGTGCACATTCATGGAGAGGAGGCTTCTCTTGCGCACCTCAAGGTGTAAGAACACCACAGTTGCCTGTTTCAGGCAGTTCTCCCAAAAAGAATGACCGAAAGGACTCTCAATCTAATATAGAACTTTCCCTTTCATACACTTCCACAGGTGACCATTTCCCTCTCCAGTTTTCCCAGATGAAATGTTATGATCTTCCCATGAATGCAAACTCCTTTTAATGTGAAATACTGAAAGGCAAAGCTCAAACTGTATGGATGGCTGGTACAGTTCAGCAAGTCAATTAAATGCACTTACAGTGCACCATAAGACTGATCATGAAAAGCAGCAACTACAGTTTTTTCAAAAAAAAATGTGAATGTTACATTTTTCGTTTTTAGGGAAAACTTTAGGGTAAAATCAGTACCAAAACAAAAACGTTTAAGTCTAAACTGCTATTAAGAAGGACAGTGTGTTTTGAGAGACACAAAAAGATTCTTCCATTTGGCACTGAAAGGTCACTGGAGATCCCTACCCTGTGCTTATCAGGTGACCTGAACACCGATTCAAAACTAGTGGAAAAAAAAAAGAGGTTGGGTAGTACTCATGGCCCTTCTCAGTACAAAAATCAGACTCCCAAGGAAGTGTTCAAAAGACTATTTTTTTTTTTGGTATAACTAGAGCATGTAACTAATTCAACGTTCCAACTTCAAGGGACCATGGTTTACTTTTATGGGACCAAGAGCTATGTCTGGCCTTGCCTTGTTTCCACTCAAAAGACCTCCCAGGCATGTTAATATTTCAAAGCAATTTGTCCCATACCTGTCTCTGGACAGACAGCACTCACTGCAACAAACTGCCCGTCTCCTCTCCAAGCCACTCGAGGCCTTCTGTCATCCCAAGCTGAAGCAGGTAGCACTTCCTAAATTTACACAGAACAAAAAGCTCAGAAATTTGACAAAACTGTGTCAAAGCTCAGAAAAGCAACTGCTGGTTTAGCTTATATAGAGCTCACCGCTCTTTCAAGCTTCATCTTTCAAGAGCCTTGTCATGGAATTAACCCATTAAAAACAACTTAAGGCTACAGAGGTAAAAATTCTTTGCAGATGTTACTGTTAAAAACACTAGTAATTAAATGGTATGTGAATTCAATCTCCTTTTCCTGCATGTGTACATGTCTGTCTATTCACATGCTTATCTACTCTCTTTTTTTCTCTGAACAAGACTCAGATAGAAAAACATTAGACAAAGGAGTAAAGATTTGAAGTTCCTTGCCTTATGATAGGTCATAAAGGAGCTCAGCCCACTGCTATTTCTCCTGTTCTCGGCTGAAATGTATGCTGTATATTTTACAGCTCCTGGACATATTAATGGCTTAGTATATAATAAATTCAGAATTCAATGCTCAGAAATCTCTTTGCATTAGAGTCCACATGAACAGTTGTGAACATTTCCACTGTTGCCCTGAATTAGGAGAAGGGTAAGAGTGCTGAACTTCAGATAGGAAAATGACCACAAAAGAAATCTGAGAAAGAGACAGGCCAACTACAAGGAAAGGTGGTAGAAGACCAGGATTGCAGAAAAGAAAAAAAAATCACTTTATACAAGCACCCATTCTGGAAAAGCTAGGTCCAATATTTAAAGAATAATAATAATAAAATTTAAAAAAGACCAAAGTACCGTTTGCTTGCGATGAGCTGCCTGTTTTCCTTCTGATCCATGGAACTGTGTCTCCTTTTTACCCCAGCCAAGAGCAACTAACTTTTCTGAAAAGAAACAATCATAGAAGATTTACAAGGCTAATTTACACAACACAGTGAACAAACACAACTCGAAGCCACCCACATCTTCCATACAGACTTAAATCTGTATGGTCACAGGAACCTTTAGCTCATAGCTCAGGAAGTACTCAAGGACAGGGAACTTGCTTGGATTTCTGCTGACAGCTGGAATAGTTATTGACATTTCCCTTAATCTGCCCAGCAGCATTACAGCGTACAATGGCCCCTGGGGTCTAATAAATACTCAGCTCCATTTCTTTATCTAATAGGTATTTTGTAACACATTGCTGAAATCAGTCTGAGCAACTTCATTTCAGTGAAACCTCTCACCTTCTCCAAAATCATTTTGGTGGAATTGCTTTTCTGTAATGGGCTCAAAATCTCTTGTCATCATAATGAGGGTTTGCTGACCTACAGGGTAGACATGAAACAATATTAGCAATGGTAACTCCAGTAGATGTAAAATTGTAAAAAGGATTTTTCCTGTGTTGTCCTATCCTGTCATGGATTTTAGGATAGAAAAGTTTTTAATAATAAAATGATACAAAAGAGAACACAGACTTCAAAGCCAAGAGTCTCTCAAAGCCAAGCTACAACTGTTTGAAAGTGTTATAACACCTTACACTCTCTTCAAAACAAAACCTCCTGGTGTATTCTTAAGAGATCCTTCCCACTTTCAAAATACTATTTCTAAAATATTTTTCTTGATGCTCTAAAAACAAGAAGATGATCAATGGTGGTCACCTTGGGGGTCTTCCTACAGTGGTTGCAGGCTGACTGTATGCAGAGCAGCTTGGCACAAAAGGTCCTGAGGGTGCTGTTGAACAACACGTCCCTGATGGACAAGAGTGCTGTGTCCAGTGCTTGGCTCCCCAGTCCAGGAGACACGGACATATCGGAGTGAATACACTGAGGGTCCACGAAGGTGATGGAAGTTATTGGAATATCTCTCAAAGACGATGATGCTGAGAGAATTGGGACTGTTAAGCTAGGAGCAAGGGCTATGGTAGGGTGGGGAAGTTGATCAATGTGTGCAAATACCTAACTGAGGTGGGCGGGAGGGAGAACATGCAGTTCATCTTTTGAAGTTCATCAGGAGATGAACCGAGATCAAATTCCCTTCACAGTGAGAGTGTTTTACCATAGGAATAGGTTTCCCAGAGAAGTGGTGGAGTCTCCATTCTTGGAGACATTTAAAACTTGACTGGACCTGGACTGGATTGCCTGGAGCAACCTACCACAGTTAATTCTGTTTTGGGAAGGACTAAGTAATTTGTATTGGTACCCTCTAACTCCTAGTTAGAGTGGTACCTCTAGTTGCCTCTAGTTGTAGTGGTACCCTCTAACTTTATTTTCTAGGGGAGAAACATCTGTAGAAATGTTGGAAAAAAAAAAAAAAGGACAAGAAGAAATTTTGATTACTAAGAAGACACCTGAGAATGTAACACGAGTCCTCACTTCTTCGATGCAAAATCAAATCATATATCCTTGAAGGATATGAAAGACTGATGCATCTTGTATTTTGATGTCAATATCCTGAAATTAACTGTATTTTACACACTTTAGTCACCAGTATAAGCTCTCTCCTAAAGACAAGAAGCTTATATAATATTGTTAGTACCTGTTACAAGCAAGACAAGCTCTTGATCAGGACTCCAGCTCATTGTGCTCAGACCACTGTCCACTGTGCCAACACATTCCACCTACAAGAGAGAAATGGGGTCACTGCTGAGCAGTGACTGCATTGGCAGCAATATCCCAGGGTGGTATCTACCAGTCACCAAGCCAAGGAAATGCTTTCATACTTAGCAAAACCACAAGTCAGAGTTTACACTGTTTGTTCCCAAGAGCTTTTGTTATGCAGCAGTCAGTCTTATGTCAGGACGTACATTCTCAATACCAGTATTATCAGTGCAACCGCAGATCCAACCAGGCAACTGGCTTTGTGCCACATAACACGGGCATAATAAGTCTTGTGTTGAGAGCTGCAACATGCAGCTAGTGGATGCTAAATCCATTCAGGTTCTGATTTCACAAGTTTCTTGTGTAGGCTAAACTTGGAAACTGCATATTGTTCCACTTGCCTCAGTGAAATTTTTGAAAAAAAAAAAACAAGAGAACTCAAAAGGTTACTGAGCTGTCAAGGAGCAGCAGTGGGCAGAAGACTTCTACCATGCATCATTATCTTAATTTGCAGACAGCCATGGCATAGGGCAACTGTGTAAGACGGAAGATGATGCTGTTCAAAGAATTAAGCTTGGTTATCCCAATCACTTCAGGTAAATGGAATAGCATCCTGGACACTACTGTGCAGAATGGCCATCTCTCACATGTAAGAAATTTCAGAACAGGCTGAGTAACTTCCAGGTCTCTTTCCTAGTACCCAATCTTCATCAAAATAACATAAATTTAAAGCCAAGACAGTGAGTCAAAAAGCCTTGAAATACAGGATCTGATGTTAAACTCCAACTCAGATCTACCCGACAGTGCAGTGTAGTGACGAGTAATAAGCCACAATACAAAGCATGTTTTTCAGTGGTTTTCAGACAAATTTTAATTTTACATTTAAGTGGTTTAGGCAAATCAAACCAATAATCTGAACAAAGCAGGATTCAATATGGGTAAGCTGGAAATAATTACAATCTGACAGCTAGTCCGCGTTGACCACTATTCTCACGCCTCCCTGTAAATGGTACTCTTGGGCTCATACTCAGGGAGCTCTTACCAGGAATAGAGGCTGACAGAGATTTCCAAAACTGTTGCTGAGATCATAAAGGGTCTTGCTGAAGATTGTACAAATTAGCAAATATCTCGCCAACTGCCATACCTGCACATATATTGTTTTCTCCTTGCTGCCTTTTAATTTTTTATTCCAAATGTTCTTCAAATAACATACCAACTTCTCCTCTTTGCAGTTAAGTCAGTATTTCAGCACAATGTTCCACATTGATTGATAATAAAAATAACCAATACAAAGGTAGCTAAACTACAAGTTACACATATTTGTTCTCTGTACCCACTCTCAGCAGTGTCCCATTCCTGTGGGACTCTACATAGAGTGGATCCCCTGCTGCTGTGTGCATGTCACCATCCCACCCTTAGCAAACACACAGAAACAGCCTGGCAATTTGGATTCCAGTTATTTTACCGAGCATATATTCTGCCCTTGGTCATGGCCCGGCCACCAACAGAAATCAGCCCATCTGTCCAGATGAGAATGGAGACCAGCCATAGTCAACATATCATAAACACGTCAATGGTCCGGAAGAAACTAAACCTTTCCTTTCCACTGAAATACCTCAGGGCCCATCTCTCTCCCTTGGCCAGCTCACCTCCTTCGTGCTGAGATTGCACAGCAGGATGTCTCCAGCTGCTGTGGCAACACACACACATTCCTGCTCTGGAAGCTCCTCCAGGCCCACGACGCAGCCACTTCCATCCTCCGGCAAAAAGCCCTCCGCAATCAAGGAGATTTCTCTGGTCGCCTGGACACAGAAAGGTTAAATGTGTATCAGTTCACTTGGCTTTCTGTAAGGATGACAGGATAACGGGTAAGGGCATATCCACACAAAGCCACATGGCACATGAGAGCACATGGGCAGCACCACGGAACAGCTGATGTACCATGTAACGGCATATTCACCCACAGGAAACTGCTCTTCCTATGCTAAGGAATGTAGACCATAAGGAAACCCACAAATGGGGGCAAACAAGACAGCAACACTGTGAGACTTGATTTATCTTGCTCATTTTTGACACCAGCAGCAGCATGGAGCAAGGGAGCTCATTTGCCTCCTAGTGTGTGCCCACGGAAAAGAGCGGTAACCCAGCGCCACGTGGGATTCGGGGCACATTTCAGCAGTGCCAGTGAGGGAGGTTGTTTAACAGACTGTCCCTTGCACCCTTCCTTCATCACCCCTGTACTGTTTCCTTTGGCCTCCTGACCACGACACGACTGCTGCGTTGTGACAGAGCCATGGGAATAACCTGTGGTAAATACACACATTCGTGTTGCGTGCGTGCGGCAGTTTTTGTATTAAACCACAAAGGCAGAACAGGTCGGAGGACCACCCAAAAAAAGCCTCAAAATCCGTCTTGTAGCGACAAGCAGCGACACACAGAGGCGGCGGGCAGGGCCTGTCCGCCCCGCAGGAGGCGTCGCCGCGCGGCCCTCACCGTGCGCGCGCCGGGGCGCAGCTCCACGAGGCCGTGCCGCGAGCCCACGAAGAGCGTGCCGGGCTCGGCGCCGAGGCAGAAGGCGCGGGGGGCGCCCGGGGCGGCGGGCGCG
>NW_020455511.1:740375-761054 GCF_003342845.1 Nothoprocta perdicaria
GCGGCGGCCGTTGGCGGCGGTTGGGGGCTGTTGGCGGCGGTTGACGGTGGCGGTTGGTGGCGATTTTGCCCCGCCCCGTCTCATCTCTCTTCCACGAGGGCTCAAAGGGCTCCTGGAAGCGTAAAAGCCTTCCCGGGACCAGGCCGAACCGGACCGCCTTGTCCTGCCTGCCTGCCTGGCTGTGGAAAAGGGCGGCGGTTCCGCGGCCGGTGTCTGCGCGGGGCGGAGGGGACTGTCCGAGCCGCTCGGCCCCGCAGCGGCCGCCGCACGGGCTCTGTGGAGGGAGGAGGGGCAGCCACGCTCCGGGAAGCGGGAGGTCCTTGTGCAAGCGCAGCCGTAGCCGCGGCCTTTCCGGGCTGGAGCGGCCCCGCCGCGGGCTTTGCGGGGGCGCGGGCGGCAGGGGGGTCCCGCGCCGTCCTTCCATCCCTCCCTCCTTCCTTCCCCGGAGCGGCCCGTGCCGTGCAGGAGCAGGTACCGCTACCCCGGGGCTCGCTCCCTCCCAAATGGGCGCGCGGCTGCCCCTGACCACCGTGTCCAATAATGTGGGTTTCCCCCTCTCCTCGCTTGGTCAGCTGGCAGTAGGTCCCATGTGTGCTGCCTGGTCATCCACCACCCCGCCACACCACCAAAAGCCAGAGCATGTGGGTCCCCCGCTCTCCCCGCACTGAAGGCCAGAGGATGTAGGTCCTTCCACCCCACCTAAAGCCAGAGCATGTGGGTTCCCCAAACTCCCCTCACCTAAAGCCAGTCTATGGGTCCCCCAGACTCTTCCCACCAAAAAAGCAGAGGCACCTGGTCCCCATGCATCTCTTCTCCCCACTGCTCAGTCAGAGTTTGTGGGCCCCCCAAGTTTCACCCCAAAGCCCAAGGTATTCCCCCCAGGTCCCCTGGCACTCTGTATCCTCCATCCTGGCGGCCTGTTTCTCCCACACTAGTGCAGTGTCTGTCACTGGACCCGCGTGCCGCGCGGGGTAGACAGTGGTGCCAGTGTATGCAGTGCCGGCGGTGCTGTTCGGTGCCAGGCTCCAGCACCCTGTGGGGCACTGCTGGGCTGGGACGCTCCTCCACAGCGCCAGGCCTGGGGACAGTGCCAGCACGGGACCTGCCCTTGTGCCAGCCATGCCCATCTTCCCGTTTTCACTGTTAAACCTGCGTCAGCGCTGCGTTGGGCTAAACACCTCTTTCAAATTGCCCCAATAGTAGGCGGACTTAGGCAAGCCTGAGGCAGAAGTCCCTGCTTGTGTTGCTGCTGGGTTTGTTTCTGAGGCTTCGGTCGCCTGGCTGTCACTGCCTGTGTCTCGTCTCTCCACTGCTCTGAAGGAGGTGAGGTAATTGAAGGAGATCTCTACAACAGTTCGCAATGCATATGGACAGAGAAATCTGAAGGTTTTTATGCTTACATTGCTATGAAAGCTGCAGGAAGGGTTGGGGGTGGGTGGATGACGAAGAACAGACTAAAGACATTTCAATATCTTTCCAAAAAAGGGAGCATTGTCTATAGTTATCTGAAAGGGGAAAGAGTGGAAGCAGCAATAAAGTTGGTGAGGTTCAACCTGCACAAGGAAATATAAGTGTTCTTTCAGTCATGAGGATAGGCTGTGGCTAAAATGAGAGGTTGGGCAATGTGTCTGTAATCTTATCTGTGTTCTGCATTTACGTGTTGTCCTAACATGGCTTATTCACTGGTTTTGTGGCTTCAGTTTGGTTCTTGCAAACTTAATATTGGAACAGTTTGTTTGTTTATATTAGTATCATAACTGATGGTTCTGGTAATTGTTTCATTTATTGAGATTTAAACTATATTTTACTTTAACGAATAAATCATCCATAGCTGTCTGTCTGGAATGTAAAGTTTTTTTCTCCCTTTTTGTTTTGTTTTCTTTTTATACGGGTCACTGGAGTCACTGGTGGCAGCTTTGTGGGCAATATCACTCCTGCCACATGTTTAAGCACTTAAACAGATCCTCAGGGTATCTGTCCCTTGGTTATTCAATTCAGCCCAATTGCATGTGGCCCAGAGTACCCTGATCTAGTTTTGAAATTAACCCTTCTCTGAATGGTGTATTAGTACTGATCTCTACATCTCCCTCCCAAACCTGTTTTTTTGTGTCTGTCTTGTACATTAGGTGTGTTACAAACCAGTGGGAGACTTCGGGCATGGAGCAACTGAGTTTGTCCTTTGCAAGGATTGTATAATTCCTTTCTCTGATGCATCATCAGAGAAAGAATGGGTGGATCCATCCAGCAAGAGTGAGGCTTGCTGGATGGATCCCTATCGGATAACAGGCATACTTTTCAACAGTAGTCTTCAACTGATACAAATGATTATCAGGATGCTTCATTAGGCTTGATTTTTCTCCAGAAAACAGCATTTAAAATATAGCTGCTCATGTGGGGTAGATGTCAGGATATGCATATCTTAAATCCTCTGACCTGTATGTCCCCCACAGAGCTTTCTTGCTTTGCTATGTTTTCGTGCATCTCTTACTTTACTCTGGTGTCTGTGGCTTCATATGTCACAGTTTTTGCTATTTGTTTGCTATACTCACAAGCCATACCCATTTTTCACCAAAAAGGATATGATGCTGCTCCTTGTCTGCTACTCCAGGCTGATTTAGGAATGGAAAAGGAAGAAAAAGATGTGTAGGTACCATCTGAGCTCAGGAAGGGATGGAGTGAAGACAAAATCAGTTGTATTGTCTGAGTGTTTTGAAAGCTAGAGAATGATTTTTTTTTTCACAAAGCAGGCCTGAACTTGTTCCGTGGTCCTTTTTTTTTTTTTTTTTTTTTTGTCTGCTGCAGGTTCTGTAATAATAATGATATAGCTGGAATCTGCTGTTACTCATTTGCCTAGTGAATTTCCTGCTTTGTTTCAGTTTTGCGTATAAATATTTCCTGAAAGAGATGAAGAAAGGACCAGAAAGTGTATCATGTTCCCTTGATGAAATTCCAGACAAATTAGTGGAGCCAAATTCCAACAGTAACACCAGCAATGAAGCCTCAGCAAAAGAAAAAGACGTGCTGTCCTTTCCTGAAGAACTGGAAAGTGTGCAGCTGAAGACCGGTAGAGGGAAACCCAGGAAAAAACTTTGCGGCTATTTAAACAAACTGGGCATCAAGGGGCCAATTAAGACTTGGAAGTCTCGCTGGTTCTTTTACGATGAAAACAAATGTCACCTACTATACTACAGAACTGCACAGGATGTCAACCCTTTGGGGAGTATCGATCTGTCCAGTGCTAGCTTTGATTGCAAGTTAGAAAATGGGGATGGAATTTTTGAGATCAGAACTCCAACCAGAGTTTTTACTTTGAAGGTAAGGAGCAATATCTTCTTTTGAAAGCTGTTACAAAACATTCCCAGTCAGGATAGACAAGTCAGTGCTAAGATAACTCTGCCTGAGTTTCATTTTAGTGGCAACTTGACTTTTACCTTTAGGTCCTAAATTGCTTGCACTGCTTCTGCTTCTCCATTTGCTGTGAAAAGTTTTGTTTTTATTTGGCCCAGTGAAATTAAAGGTGAATAAAATCAGGCAGGAATCCTGCAATCTACGCATATGTTTCTGAGCAGAACTCCATTTCCCTTTATCAGATGGTTGCTCCAGCAGTAACCTTGGGTGGGTATTTGTTTCTTTGAAAGTATCTGTTAAGGATGCTCTGTGAGAGATTCTCAGCTGAAGTAATCTTGCTGTTTTCTCTTAGCCTTTGAGCATAGTAAACCACAAAAGTGTTGAAATGAGATCAGCTGCCTGCTGAGGTCCTATGAGACCATACTGCAGATTTACTCCCCTCTCTTGAATTAGAGTTAGAATCAGAAGGTGCAGCATAGGCATGACACAGCTAAACCTTTATTACTGCTGACTGAGGCGTTGCAGTGGTGATCAACCCCTCAGGATGTGCCTTGTGTTGATAAAATCCTCCTCCCCCTTTCCTGTTTTGTCTTATGTTAGGCAATCAGCAGGCAGGCAATGATGTACTGGCTGCAGCAGCTACAAATGAGGCGTTGGGAATTTTGCAATGCTCAGACCAGATTTCCTGTGGGCAGCTCCCAGCTTGTGAATGAACCGCTGCTTGGCAGAACAAGTAGGTGTCACCTATATTAGCCACTTTTTTGCTTTCAGTCCTTAGTCATGAATGGTAACCCCCACTAGTAAGTGAGCAGGAGGTGTTTACATGCAAGTGACTGTCATCAGTGCATGGACTGATATGTGCAATTTCTGGCCCTTATGGATGAGTGGAAACAGACTTTCTGCTGCTCCATATCTCATCTGCAGATGAGCTCAGGATGGTGCCTGAGATGCTTGGATATCTTTCCATGGATTCCCTTTTGATTTTCAACATGTGCCAAATCTGCATATTTAGTGTGTCTCCATCTTCTTGCCGGTCTGCTGAGCTTACAGCAAACAAATTATTTTGTGGGGATGGGTGGATGAGGATGTATGTTGCTAGAAATGTGAGTACACAAGGTGTGGTTCAGTGCATGGCACAAACAGAGTATTCACCTAGATGCAGATTTTGTTTGAAAGAAAAACAGCTTCCCTCACCGCCCCCAAAATGTAGCTGTTTTAAAAATTCTGATTATCTTGACATTTCACCGTGCCAAGCAATAATATGTCAATGAAATGTGTTATTATCTACACGTTATTAATATTAGGTATTGCTTGGGAAGGTGAGGCAGGAACAGTAACAGCTCTCTTCCTTTTCCTTTACAAGGTTAAAGTTTGGAGTTAGTTATTGTAGCATGCAGATAGTTGTGGTCACTTGACTGTCCATGAAGAGATGAATGTGTTTATACCTGCTTATTTGTTTGATCTAAAGATAAGAAAACCTGATTTCCTATCATTCTTCCACTGGCCTGTGTACACCAAACTTTGACTTGTGAGAAAAATGTGGTTTCTAAATCATATGAAGGAGTCCAGTCCAATGGAAGTTTGTCTTGCTCGCTTCTGTGTTTTGGTTCCTTTTTTATGTAGATGTTGTTGACAGTGAAGACTTTCTGCCTCCAGTCAAAACACCAACAGAAGCGGTGGGTTTAAAGGCAGCCTCTTTGCCTGCACCCCAAACATCTACTGCTCTGCAGAACATCTCCCTTAAGCACCCCTGGACAGAGATACAGTAAGTACACAGGGCAGACTGCAGTGTAGTTGACATTGTAGCCTGTTGCTTTGTGCTTTCTGTCCGCGTGTTTCAATTCATTTCATGTTGTTTAGTACTCTTAGCAATGGTCATAGCAGCAGGATTAGAGCTATGAGACTACTATTTAGCTTGTTAGCCTAAGTTGATCTTCAAGCAACCGAGTAGTCTCACTGCCTCTGGTGGCACCCTGTATGCACTTGCAATGAGGGACACAATTCAGGCTACAAGTTAAAGACTGAGGCAGTTTCAGATGCACAAAGGCAGCTCCATTTAGTATCTCTTAACTCTATTCCATCCATAACTTTAAGTGTCTAAGTGGTCAGAGGTACCCTGCCAAATGTTTTTGGAAAGGTTTTTCTCCTTTTGCACCATCACTGCTAAGGCTTTGAGATGATGCTGGTAGGAAGAAAGGTCCTGCATGGACTGAAAAGGATCACAGCCAAGACAAATCAGGCCTGCTGATTTTATGTGCCAGTAGTTTCCCTGTGGTCAGAAATGGCTGCTCTTCATCTGCAGAGTCCCACAGTAACAATGGAAAAGGAGAGCAATAACTAAACGCCATCTTTTTATAGAATCACAGAATGGTTGAGGTTGGAAGGGACCTCCAAGATCATCTAGTCCAAGCCCCCTGCTCAAGCAGAGACACCCAGAGCACAGGGCACAGGGTGGCATCCACGTGAGTTTGGAAGATCTCCAGAGAAGGAGACTCTACAGCCTCCATGGGCAGCCTGTGCCAGGGCTCGGGCACCCTCACAGGAAGGAATTTCTTCCTTACGTGTAGATGAAACTGCCTGTGCTGCAACTTACACCCGTTGCTCCTTGTACTGTCACTGGCCGCCACTGAATAGAGTTTGGCCTCTTCCTCCGTACATTCTCCCTTCAGGTATTTATACATACTGATCAGATCTCCTGTCACCTTTCTCCAGGCTAAACAGGCCCAGCCCACTTAATCTTTCCTCATACAATAGATGTTACAAAATTTGAACTTTTACAATTAGGAAGTAGCTGACAACAAGCCCTTTCCAGAAATCAGAGCAAGAGGCTTGTTTTCATTTAGCTAATAGGCAACATTAGAGGGGAAAAGATAGATTTGTTACAGAAATAGGCACAGTCTTGCTTTCTTGTAGAAGTTTTGCAGAAAGCAGTTGCATATTTGTGGTTCTGCACAATGATGCAACATTATCTGGTAGTCCTGGTCCACTGAGCACAGACCCTTAGGAAAGCAGAAAGTTCAGTGAGGCACTGAATAGTCTGAAGCTGCTGGCTGCAGTGGTTGTGACTTCTGTTCACTAGGCTGTCTTTGATTTCTTGTTTCAGAAACACTGTCTACAATATCTGTGGCTCCAAGCAGCTCTGGGGGAACAATGGGAATGTCTTTAATTTTGATGAATTCCAGGAGCATGCCAAGAACCTGGATGAGGAGCAAGAGACAGAAATGGAGGCAGGGTGTGCAGGTGCCTATTGCTGTTCTGTGTGAGGTGTTATGAGAATAAATCCTTGTAGTGGGTTGCTGGGCCTGACAGAAAAGGGAGGGAGCAAGTAGCAAGCCCTTCTTGGGACACGAAAAACCCTATCATATTTCCTCAGGTCACTTCTGTGTCATTTAGCAGGAATGATGCTTTTGACTCTACTTCAGACTGGATCTGTTGTATCTCCTAGCTCTGGGACCTACACCTGTGGGAAAAGTAGCACCATGATCCCTGTCCATACTGATATTTCTTTAAAATAGAAGTTAAATTGATGCACTGTTGCATCCTCTTCAACCCTGAATTACTAAGCATGCAGTGGAGCTGCTGGTGAGCCTTTTCTCTCCACTAATGATAATTTTGCTACAAGACAGATCGGTGGGGTGCAGTTTAGGTAGACAGGGGCCATAGAAGACCATAACCATGTTTATTTTATGGGTACCTGTGATTGTTGTCTACTGTCTGTGCTCCAGTCCTATGAATCCATCAGGTCAATTCTGTCTGTCTTGTGTGCCAGCTTTCTAGGCTAGGCTGTTATGAATCCCCCCCACAGCAAGACAGAAGAGTCCGTAGTAGCAGCCCAGTTTGATTTAATTTTTTTTTCCCTTTTTGCTTCAGTGAAACAGGGAGCTCTGGAGGATGTGAGGATTGAGCCCAGACTAAACTGGGCTCGCAAGGCCAGGTGGAGGAACAGTGGCTTCCCAGGCTTGACTGAAGAGCTTCACCAAGAGAGGAGCCCAGTGGATAAAGTGGGTGTCCTACAGCAACAGATCCTGACACTCACAGAAGAAGTTAAGTCACAGAAGGTGAGTGTGGCTTAGGAACCTGTTGCTTCTAAGGACAGGATCGTGAAACTGCTCACAGAGACTTCCTAGATTTTATTGTTAGGCTAAGAAATGCATAGCTCGCAGTCACTGAGGTGAGGGAGGGGCAATTGAAGCCCCTAGTGTTACTCCATTGCACATGGAGCTGTCTCTGTCCAATGCAAGGGAGAATGGCAGCTGTTGCTAGGAGTGACCTGCAGTAGATAGGCTAGATGGGGGAGGAAGAGCAAATCCAGGGACATTCTGCAAGTTTTATGCTAGTGCAGCTCTCTTTCTTTCAGTGTGGGTGAAGTACAGTGCTGTCTGTTACAGCGGTGCTGTCAGAAATGCCTTTTTCATCTATGCTGGTTGCAGCAGATCATGTTTCTGAATAGTGCCCCACCATTAAGAGATGATTCAACTACAAAAATCCCACATGTTACCTGCAAGGGTTGTCTCTTGAGTATGATGCTGTTCTTCTCTGGTTGCATGTAGCAATAGAAGGCTCTCCAATAGTGATGCTGGTTACTTTTCCAGCAGGAGAAACAGGAGAGGCAGGTTGCCATGGTGAGTAATCAATTACATCCTGATCTGGCTCCCTGAAGTGGCTGAGATTAATCAGCATCATGGTGCTAGGGCAAATTTTTGAGTTTTAGTGTAGGAAGGAATAAGGGAGGATTCTGGCAGAGACAGCAGTTTCTATCTCGTAGCACAGACAGATGCAGGCTTCATTATTCCCCTTCCTCCTATTCTGCCCGACTGCTGATCACAGAATCACAGAATGGTTGAGGTTGGAAGGGACCTCAGGGATCATCCAGTCCAACCCTCTGCTCCAGCAGGGACACCCAGAGCACGGGGCACAGGGCGGCATCCAGGTGCGTTGGGAAGATCTCCAGAGAGGGAGACTCCACAGCCTCCCTGGGCAGCCTGTGCCAGGGCTCGGGCACCCTCACAGGGAAGAAGTTCTTCCAGAACTCCAGATTTTCTTGTCTCTTCTGAGGCTCACAGGAGAGATGATTTAGAAAGCCAGGAGTCAAGTGGTTTGAGCAGAGGTTTCTTAGAAATCCACCTAAGGTTAACTTATTTGTTGCCTACTGCAAGGCCTTCTCATGGTTAGCTCTGGCAGCAGAGCTTCTCTAGAAGCTAAATACAACTCATTCATTTTTTTTTTCTGAGATCCTAAGGATCTTCAGCTGTTTTCTTTTGCTTAATATCAGTATAATCTGTGTTGCCGGTGTCCCATGTGTCACTATGGTGTGATGACTTCTTGTTTCCTTTCCAGGAGCTGGTTAAGCTTCTCCACAAAGCTCTGGAGGCAGCCCAACAGGAGAAGCGGGTGTCCAGCATGTACCTTACTGCAGCAGAGGATAAGGACAGGCTAGAGCTGGTGCGCCACAAGGT
This sequence comes from Nothoprocta perdicaria, assembly GCF_003342845.1. Lineage (NCBI taxonomy): Eukaryota > Metazoa > Chordata > Aves > Tinamiformes > Tinamidae > Nothoprocta > Nothoprocta perdicaria. The sequence goes on from NW_020455511.1 coordinate 749,180, forward strand.
GAGACAAATTGCAGATCTAACCAGTCGACTGGAAGCTGTTGAGAAAGAAAAGAAGGAGCTGGAGCAGACGCTAGCCCTGAGAGACAGCCATATCCAGGAACTCAAAGATCATGTGCAGCTGCTGATGGAAAAGAATCATGCGAAACAGCAAGTCATCATGGCCTTGACGGAGCAGATGGCCCGAGAGCTCTCCGATCCCCTGCAGGAAGCCAACACTATCACTGTAGAAACACTATATAAACAACAGGAGGAGATTGAGCACTTGAAGGTGGGTGGTATGGCACACGTCACTAGGCTCCCATTACTGGATTCCCCGGTTCATTGAGTGGGTATTCCTTCTGGGAAGCATGAGATGTATCTCCGCTGGTTGTTCCATGTGTCTCCAAAGCAGATGCAGCTTGGATTGCTGGCCTGATACCAATGGGATGCTTGAAAGCATCAATGTCTGTTTCAGCTTCAGCCAGTGTCAGTTTTGTTTGCTTGATTTTTCCAAGCAATTTTGAAATTGCTTGAAATGAGACTCAGTCTTATCATTCAGTGCCTGCCTCTTTGTTCACTCTTGGTTTGCTTCACAGCTGCAGTATGACTTGCTGCCTTATCTGGCCTCTGTTCATGTGTTTCCTGCTTGTAAACAGTTTCCCAAAACATCCTGTTTCTTTCAAATGCAGCCTGGTGTCAGAGTAGGTACAGTTATAATGGACAGCTGGCATGAGTTGAAGAATTGCCAGAGGAGCCCCTTACCATGCTGTAGAAGAGTCTGTTTACTGCTAACTATGGCTGTCTTAGAAAATTGAGCAAATTATAAATATTTTTCATTTTATTTAGGTGCTTCTGTAGCTTCATATATGTATATCTATATAAACTCTCTGTGTTTTCTAAGTATGTCTCTATGAGATGCATGAAACACATTCCACATATATGCTTTAGGTATGCCACATCTATATAGTGATTTTCTTCATATTTGTCCTGGGGACACATATCTTCTCTGTTGAGATATATTCTTGTTCCTAATGCACTCCATGCCTGACATCCCTCTTGTTATATAAAAACTAAACTGGGAGGGAATTCCAAGCCCCTAAAGAACTCTTATTTCACTACTTTGCTTTGTGACAGGATGATATTGATGCATACAAAACACAGAATCAGTTTCTGAACTCGGAGATCCACCAGATTACTCGACTCTGGACAGGTGTTGCTGAGAATGAGAAAGCACTTCTAATGAAGGTGAGTAACTCTTTCCTCTTGGAGAGATGTATATGTTTCTGATTTAACTCCAAGCAGGCAGTGAAAATGGCCTTGATCTGAAACACATCAGGAAGAAGCTTTCTTCAGAGCATTGCTTTTCAGTGTATCCATTTCTCTGCAGTGTGTGGCTCCCAAATTTGATACAATCGTTTTAATTCTTAAATAAAAATAAAATATCTGCAAAGCGCACTCTTAGGGATGGTGAAACACGCCCTTCTGGATTTCAGCTGTGGGTTTTGATAAAAATAAAATAGCAATACTATGCTTGGGGAATTCTAAAGGTTTCCTAGAAGTTGCCAGATTGATTTAAGACCTGTCTCCATCTAATCTAGATTTTTCTGCTAGACCTGGCACTGTCAGGTGGCAGCACTCACAGGCACCTAGTTCACAGTTCACACTTTTTATTATGCTTTGGTGTTATTTTCAGTTTTGTAAGTGTGGATAACCTAGCTACCCTCAGACTTGTCTAATCCTTGCTGGCAGATGTACTACGTTGTAGTCCTGAAACTCTTCCCTAGGTTGGTAGCGTGTACTCGTATTCATTCTGTGGGTTTTCCCTGGATTGTCCCAGGGTTTCAGACAATATCTCTACAGTTTTGGATTCTAGACCAGGGCATACAGCTGCTTCTGAAAAGTGGTGCAAATCTTTTATATCTTTGTTTCCTACTATCCTGCTCTGATTCCACAGCTGCTGTAACCTTTAGAAGGGAAATAGATCAGCATGCTCAGTGTGAGGTAAAGCACTGACCAAAGTTCTCATGCTACAGTGTTCCACGCTCCTTTTTATTTCCTGCAGCCTAATAGTTTCTGTGATTTCTCTTTTGTTTTTGTTTTGAACTGTTGCTTCACACTGAGCAGGGGTCTTCATTGTGCATCCTGTGAGACACTGGGTGAGTCCTATCAGTTCTGTGGCTGCAGTGCCCCAGCTATGGAGTGGGATTTTCAATCTTTCCCACGGCTTCTTTGGTTTATGCATCCCAAGAGTATGGTAGTGTGTGCACAGGGACATTATGTGATTCACTGGGACCTCCTGCACTGAGAAGTGTTGTACATGAGGACTACGGGGTTGGTATTTAGGGGCTTGTGTCTGTGTTGCCCTTGGTAGTACTATGTGTGCTGGAGATGGCATGATCCCAGTTCTATGCCTGCAGAAGTGTATTTTGGCACGGTAAAGCTCAGTATGGGATAGAGAACTTATGTGAGGAGCAGGAGGAAAACCTGCAGAGAACTCAGCTGGAGTAAGAGCTGTTTGTGCTGTTTGAGATATGGCCACATGCTATTGTAATGTAGTAACTAGTGTGTGTGATGCTGTAGTAGCTTTCCCATGCCATAAGCAGCTTCTGTTGCATGCTCACTACTGCAACTTGTGTTTGCTCAAAGAGCAGGGTGGTTCATCCATGGCAGCGGTTCCCCTAACTGAATACTACTGTTACTGTGCTTGCTCACACTTTGCTCGTCAGAGGTGGTCACTTTTGGGGATCTGGGGTCAGCAGCCCTAGAACCAGCAGTACCATCCTGAACAGTGGGAGTTCCGTGGGCTGGATGCTGTGGACTGCTACAGGAGTTCAGTAGGAAACAGGAGCAATGCAGTATCACTGAGACAGTTCAGTCCCTCTTGTTTCCTTATCAGTGTGCCTGCCTGCAAGCCCAAAACTGCAAGATGGAGAGCAAATACCTGATGGTCTTGCGGAAGCTGCAAGAGGCTGTGCCTCTCCTGCCCAGCTCCCACGCTGAGCTGGTGAGGAACCTCATCCAGGAAGCACTCCAGTGGGATGTGAAGGAAGGAACAGAGGAAGGTCTTAATCTGAATCCTGTAAGGTAATTGGGAAGAGCATGGAAACATGAGCTTCTTTGCAGAAGTCCAGCAGTGCAGGGGAATATACGGGCAACAGTGAGCCAGGGACATTTCTAGAGCAGGGACTTGCAACCATTTGTCCTGAAGGCTCAGGGGCAGTGGGCAAGTTCTAACTGCTAGAGAAGCAAAGGAGGAGTACCTGAGCTGCGGTGTGGGTGACAGGAGTACAGAGGGAGGGTCCAGTTGGCCTGGCCCCAAGCAGTGGATGCTACTGAGTCCAGAGCTGGCCTTGAATTAACCTCTACCTTGTATCACTCTAGTGAGCATGATGAGTATGGATTTATGACTGTGCCTGAATACGAAGTCGAGGACTGGAAACTTCTGGCCAAAATCCAAGCCTTAGAGATAAAATCTAACAACCTGCGAAGCCAGGAGGTAGTGGAAAAGCCTCTCCGTGACAGGTGGAATAGTGTTGGAGAGCTGAGCCCATCTGCGGAGCTGAAGAGCCTGATCCGAAGCGGCATTCCTGTAGAACACAGGCAGCGAGTTTGGGGGTGGATTGTGAGCCGACACTGCAGCCACCCCCCGGACCACTACCAGCGGTTGTTGAGGCAGAGTGAGAGCACTGAGCACCCTGCATGCCGGCAGATTGAGCTCGACCTGCCACGCACACTCACCAACAACAAACACTTCTGCTCTCCTACCTCCCCACTCATCCCCAAACTCCGCAGGGTGCTGCTGGCTTTCTCCTGGCACAATCCTACTATTGGATACTGCCAAGGACTGAACAGGTAAGGAGTCAGTGTGCTGCTTCTGCATATGGTGGCGCTGAGAAGATGCAGACGTATGCTGTAGGACTGCTTGAATTACAGCGCAAGCTCCTGTATCTCTAAAGATCTGCACTCTCTCTAGGTACTTTCTTTCAGACTTCTGCATTTGGTGTTTTTGTTTCTTTTTTTTACCCAGTGTTGTTGCTGAGATCAGGCAAGCAGTAGGATGCATCCCCTGGATCAGGGGATCCCTCAGTTAAAAGATAGATTACTCAGCATCTCCACAGTTAAAAGATAGAACTAGGAAAGTGAGGCAGTCCTGAAACAACAGCATGAAGCTTGGGGCAGATTTCAAAGGTTTAATGTGCTGAGGAGAAGAATGTCTTGATTGATTTTGCTCAGAAGACTTGGAGGAAATGTTGAAAGATTCAAGATTTGAAGTGTTGAAAGATTGGAGGACATGACATATTAGGAGAGGCATGTTCTGAAAAAGAAAAGACTTTGGGGCGTCTAGCTTCAGCCAGTTAGAGCTAAAGAAAGTAAGAACTGTGAAAGGATGAAGGTGACCTACGTCACGTAAAATTACTCTTCCTGCACTGAATTTGCAAAAGCCAGCACACTTTGCTAACTGCAGCAGATTTGCAGGCTATGCATCAGATAGATAGTCTGGTTTTGTTGCAGTGTTGTTGCATCCGATGCTTTTTGGTTGCTGACAGATGATAGTAGCACACTGGAAAGAAAATTTCAGTCCCTAGATATCTTCACAGATCACCTGTGTCTCTGACCAGCTGTCCTGCCACACATGATATTTTGGATGCTTTTGGAGGTAGAGATTTGCCAAGAGGAATTTTGCATTCTTTTGTTCCTGTGGTGTGTGTCTCCTCCTGCAGTGTCATTGACTCATGATGTCTCATTTATCACAGACTGGCAGCTATTGCTCTCCTGGTATTGGAAGATGAGGAAAGTGCATTTTGGTGCCTAGTCCATATTGTGGAGAACCTGATGCCCACGGATTACTACAGCAACACTCTGATAACATCACAGGTAAGCCAGGCACCCTCGTATCTGCTTTGACTTTCATACAGTGGTTTGCACTAAAGGTTTAGAAGCACATAGTCAACTTGCAGTATGTCTGATTTCTCACAGGACGGATGAACCCATCTTGCCTCTCATTACCAAGATGTGGAGGTCTCTAGAGTACACAGTCATTGTGCACAGAGCAGCTGTGAAATTGATCCACACCACTAGGATATTGGGCACCAGTACTGAATTACCACTTGAGGGTCAGGTTAGTCAGAAGGATGGTGCAAATTAATTGCATAGGTATAAACTGTGAAGAGGGCCCATTGAAGGTGAAGCAATAAACCCTTATGTATAAAGAGTAGACTCGAGTATGAACCTGGTAGTCTTCCGACTTGTCTTCAGGCTTGTCTTTGGAAACCACACCTCAACTCTTGGGTGTCATGGACAGATGGAAGAAAATGCTGAAACTTCTGTCTTTCTTCCTTTTACCTCAGTTTGTGATAAAATGCAGTGTTACTCTGGCTTTGGGGTTGCCCACAGATCACAAAGTCATCTGATGTATAATGTTATTCTGTAAAAAAACTCAGTCTCCTGGCTCTGACTCATTCTGATAGTTTTCAAAGGATCAGATATTCCATGTAGTGTCAAGTAAGCACAATACCAAGGTAAATGCCATATACTTCAGTAGAACTGTAATTGTGTACTATACTACCAACAACCAGCAGTGCCTGGTATGCTGTACCTGCCTCTAACTTTAGTGTCATTCACTTTTTGTAGAGAAAAGGATTAGAATTCTGAGCTCAAAATAAATGACTGGGCCACTGTATTGACTGACCGATGTTTATGGGGACAACAATGTGCTGGTGCACAGGCCAACTCACAAAGAACCGGGAAGCAGCCAAATCACTGTGCATATAGGAAAATGTCTCTGGTGTTGTGATGTGAAGCAGGTAGTGTTAGCAGTGGGATTCAGAAAGCAGTGCAGAATGCTTAGCATGTGGTGATAGTCGAAGAGAAAATGAAAAATACTTTGTGGGTTTGGCTTGATCAAGTCAAAGAACTGAGCTGGCTGAGAAAATTAACGTTTAGCTCTCCCAGGTTTTAGAGAGCAAAACCAACATCTCTGGCTTGGAAAGCAGTGGCTCAGCTAAAAAGTCTGTCAGAGCTGCAGCAGTGGAGTTACACAGTGAAGGGAAAAGGCACTAACCCTGGTCGTGCTCCTCAGCATTTCCCCTCATGAAACCCCAGTCTACCGGAGAGGAAGCCTATGCAGGCTTGAGTCAAGGACCCAATCAAAGGTCCTCCCTTACCTTTGCTGATGTGTACAGAGGTGCAGCACAGGCACTGCTCAACACACCAGCAGAAGCTAGTGAAAAGTTGAACTTCTGCTTGCTGAGTCACAGAAGGATCCTAGATCTTGATCTGGATAGCTTTTTAATCGCTATCATTCATATGGACACTGCTGACATTACAAAAAAAAATCCCAGTAAGACTGATGAAGGGAGATGTGAAGCTTTTTCTGTCCTGCCTTTGAGCGCGTGAAGGTAAATGATTCATTCCTTGCATCAGAGGAATACATCTCTTGCACATATTTAGACCCTATTTTGGAGCTGTACCCTTGCACTCCTGTATTGTATGAGCGCAGCGCTCAGTTCTTTTAAGTTTTTGGAAGACAAGGCATCCTTCATAGGGTGTTTTTAGGGAAGGCAGCACCAGTCAGTATTGCAGTGTGAATGGACTACTGTTCTGCTGCAGTGCTCCTTTCCTCCAACCAGGACTGCACTTGCCAGGATCTTCCTTGTTTTCTTCTTTGTCAATTTTAGGTAGATCAGAGAGTCTTCAAAGACTTCCTGTCGGAGAAGTTGCCTCGCCTTACAGCTCATTTTGAACAGTACCGGATTGATGTCTCCCTCATCACTTTCAATTGGTTTCTTGTGGCCTTTGTGGACAGCTTGGTCAGCGACATCCTCTTGCGAGTGTGGGACGCCTTCTTGTATGAGGGAATTAAGGTGCAAACCTAACCTTTCTGTGCATCACCCCCGTGACATGACACCAGTGTGGTGGGCAGGCACACGAGTCCAAGAGATGTGACTTTGAGCGTCTCATCCTGCCCTTTTTGGTGGGATGTCTCCATACCTCAGAGTCCTCCCTATTGTGTGTGTCCTTGCTGCCTACAGGCAAACATAGTCCCTGACTGTGTGCACACTGTCAGGCACCAGTTAGTATGAAACAGGTCTGTGACAGGCAGTGGTGTCCTCTGCTGTGCCACCCACGTGTACCTAAGTGTGAAAGGTGCAGGGAACAGAAGGTGGTCAGGGGGTTAGCATTACCCAAAAAGTGTGCATTACCCTGCTTCTTGGCATACAGAGAGCTGGAGGAACCTTGTGCAATCCCTTGGTGGTCATTCAGCGGCATCTGCTGTACTCTGGGGTTACAAAACAGCTTTCTGAAGGTCATTCCCGTGGAATCAACTCTGTACTTTTTTGGGCATGCCCTCAAGCAACTATAGATTGTAGGAGGGGCCCTATGTCCAGCTTGTACTGCAATGGTTTCCTCCAACCTCTGTTTTACACCAAGAGGACCCAGTCTCTCCACTGCTGAATACTCTCCTGACTCAAATGCATCTCAATCCTCCAGGTGATTTTCCGCTATGCTCTTGCAATTTTCAAATACAATGAGGAAGAAATCTTAAGAATTCATGACAACGTGGAGATCTACCAGTATCTTCGTTTTTTCACAAGGATGATTGTGGATGGCAGGTAGGACAGTGGGTTGTAAATAGATCTCTACCCCTAGGTTAATCTTTTCTGTATGTTATGTCAGCCTAATGAGAACTGGGACCAGACCTTTAACAGAAGGCAATGTGCCTCCTCTTGACTTTCCCTTCGTGCTGTTACTTCAAGCCTGTTTGGCTTTGTCAAAGGCAAGTTGCAGCAGAGCAGGTCACAGGGTCTAAGCCAGCTTCCTTTATGCAACAACTGGAGCTTGTACTGTTGTTTCTTGGGCTTCTGTCAGCTGTAGCTCTGGGAGAATGTGGGAGCACAGCACTACTCACAGGCTTTAATGTCAGCATGCACTTGAGAGGAAGGTTTCTGTTACCAGAAGAGCTGAAAGTAGGGAATCTTCCTTACCACAAGGCATCAGAATTGGCTTTCAGTCTTCTGTCTCCTGCCAGACTGGTGATCTCTGCACAGTGATGTCCCTGTCATTAGGAGATGGTCTTGTAGGGCTGTTCTACGTGCTACTTGGGACAGTGTTTAGTGTAAGAAGAATTGCCTGTAGTTCCTTTAGACCACTGCTGCTTGGTGACTCTTGAGTTTAGAAAGCTGAAATCTGAGATGATGCTATGCATCATACTGGGGTAGGGAATAGCAAGCTTCAGTGGAGTGGGGTAGTCTGGGAAAATGCATTCCCATAAAACACTTGGGTATCTGGTACCATCTATGCCAATAAATGGATTTAGTATGCTCGTTTTTTGTTTGTTTGTTTTTCCCATCTTAGGAAACTGATGACTATTGCCTTCAATGACTTAAATCCCTTCCCCATGAAACTGCTGAGGAACCGTCGGACAATGCACAGGGAAGAGATGGAGACAGAGCTGTGTGAGCTGGAACAGATCAAGGCAGCCTATGTAAAAGAGAGAGCAGAGCAGGGACCTCAGGATCTGAAAGAAGTTGCCAGTGAAGAGGAAGAAGAAATTTAGCGAAATTCCTCATCACTCCTCTCCCACCTCACAGGAGGTTGTCAGTAGCAGCTCCCTGTGAGAGAAGCAGCAGATGGAGAGAGGTGATCACAGCAGGAGTTCATTGGCCCCTGCAAAGAAAGCTGTAGAGACAGGACTGCCGGGGGGCCTGGCCGGGTTTGTAATGGATGGGAAAGTCTCAGAGAGGTTTTATCCGCTTTCACATGGCCCCCACCAAGTGCACTTTGAACTATGTCAGAAGTGCACAAGATGCAAATGACTCATAGTGCAGGTCTCTTCCACCTTCTCTGATGGAGAGTTGAAACAGAACTTCATGCACAAGTAAAATGACTAAAACCTGAACCAAGAGCGCTCACTCACTAGTGCATAAAGCTTCTGCACTGGTTAGGGGGAGAACCTGTTATTTGAGCGTGTACTGGCCTCTTTGGCGTGCGTGTCTGAAGTTTAGTGTCTGAGTCATGCCACCTTCTCCAGGTGACAGTAAACCCTGAGGGAGCTGAAAGACATCTGCCTGTGCAACTCAGGCTGGGACAAGTGAAGTGGTTGTGGGAGGCAGGAGCTGCGTCTCCAATTTGTTTCACATGAGAGTCTGGTCTCTGAGCGTTGAGCACTAGTGTGACTCCCTGCTGGGCTGGGAAATCCTTGGAACTGCCCTCCAGAGCCCTTGGAGCTCCGGAGCTCTGTCTAGCAGAGCCAGCCATGGATTAGCTTGACCCTGGCAGCCCTCCACTATCCAGAGGCGAGTTTGCTTTAGAGAGAGACTCTTATCTTGATGTAAAACTGCAGTCTGGTTGGTGGCAGAGCCTCTTGGTATGGGAACTTTGGCTAATGGACAACAAGACACTTGGAAAACAAAACATAGCTTCAGGTTTTTTAAAAAAACACAGCCCTGCTAATATTTCAGGGTCTGGCAGCTGCATCCTGGGGTGCACACACAGGGGTCTCATTCTGGCAGAGGGATTGGATATCCATGTCCCCCACTTCCAGGCCTGCTCTCCCTGTTCCCTGGGCTGGAAGGTTTCCCTGCCTGGAGCTCACTCCTCCCCAGATCTAGGCAGTGTTGGTGCTTCTGAGCAACACAGAGAACGTCCTTTCCCCAAAAAGGAGGCTGGTTCTGCTGCCCTGCAAAGTGGGGCTTTATTCCACACGTGCTGGCACATGGAGTGTGCAACTGCAAGGGAGGCCTCTGTGTTCTTAGACTAATGAGGAAGTGAGAGCCCACTCTTGGTGGGCACCCTTTAAACCACATGTGTTATAAAGTCAGGTGTGTGTGCACAAAGAGAGCAGGAATATGAACCATGGTGCCGTTCTCAGGCAGAGGGACAGCCAAAATCACAGACCTGGTGGGTGCAGATCTGCCTGAGCTCTGTCTTGGCTCTCATCAGCAAGTCAGGCAATTTCAAGGAATCAAGGAAATTTGAGCTGAGAAATGTGGAGACCAAGTATGAATGTAATCAAAGCTGAAATTGGGTTTGGGGAGGAGCGGAAGCCCTGCATGAGGCTATGTGGTCAAAAGCAACATAGATCCACCTTGGAAGAGCAGGAGAAGAAATTGTCTCTGGAGACTGACAATATTCTCTCAAATGAAAAGCCTGAAGGGCAGAAGATTTTTATAAGATGATTCTGCTAATCTAAATTACTCATACTTCAGTGTACATGTGTGCACATGTATACCATTTTTTTTTTTTTGTTCCTGTTGTGGACATTCAAAAAGCATTATTTTTTAAAGACAGTGGAAATTAAAAGTTTCTAAAGGAATACTAATAATACTAATGGAAATCAGTATACTTGAAGCGTATTTTTTTCTTACAGCCTTTTGCCGCAGATTTCTTCATCTGTTGCAAGAGGAAGAAAAATCTTTTTTTTTTTTTTTTTTTTTTTAAGGCACTTTAAACATCCATTATCCAACCAAGCCATAATCTGACATCCCCAGGCAGCATGTAAATATACATGGGTCTAGATGTGTTATGTAATCACCTGTTTAAAAATAAATGAAACTTTTTTAAGGAAGATATAGCTGAGCTTCTGAAGTGGAGGTTCTCCTTGATGGGAAATTCTGAAATCCATCTCTTGATGGAAGGCAGAGCTCGACCTGCTTGCAGAGCCCAGTTCATCTCTCTGCCTGGGTGGCACACGTGAATAGAAGCGGTGGCTTCCCACCCAGAACAAACTCTGAGTTCTGCTGCATGCCTCATGTTGCTTTTAAAATACAGCCTTATATGCCTTAACCTAAGCTGTGACTTAAGGTAATGGGCCCACTCCTGACACTGAAGAGGATGGCTTAGTTCACTTGTTTTCCACACACTGGGTATTGGGCTGGAAGGGCCCTTATAACCATCCCGGGCGCTGCAAGCCATGGCTATAACCTAACCAAAACCCATCTTTGTGTCCTGCGGCTAAGCCCTTGCACACAAGAATGCAAAGCCACTCCTGGCACTCCTGCGTCCTGGCATGCGGCCCCAGGAAGAGGCATTCCCGGGAAGGTTGTTGGGTGCCTTGGGTTAATGTTTATCCCAACGCTGGCTTCTGTGCCAGCGGTGAGTGGCAAGGACAGGGCTGAGTGACCAGCACTGACAACAAGGGGGTGGACACGCCCGTGGCACAGGAGCTGCCCCCAGCCTGAGCTCTCCCGTGCCAACCCGCATCCCGCTTCCCACCCGGGGAATTCCTCTTGTGCCAGGTTAATGCAGGTGGCAACGCCGAGGCAGCCTCGTGTCCCCCACGGAGCTCAACAAGAGGCTGCTCTTGAGGAGTGCGAGAAGAGCCCTGCGCAGCAGCGAGGCAGAGCCCTCCACGTCGGCAAGGGCAGGACGCAGCACCGTGTCCGGCAGCAGTGCCCCCGTTCTGCTGCAGCCAGGTGTCCACCTCGGCCACAAGGTCCACGAGCTGCGATAAAGAGCCACGGATTCTTACTCGTATTAACCCGTGGCTTCCTGCCAGGGGCAAAGTCTGCCTCTGAGTTTCCAGTTTGTGAATCAATATCTGCCCTGGCTTCACGCTTTGTTTTTTTGTAAGAGCTCTTTGGCATGCTCCGGTGCCAAGCTGCCTGGAAGCTGGGACACCTCCGACAAAATACGAGTTAACAGCCACGTTCACAGATAAATTTCAGAGCCTGTTGAGAGAAAAAACAATGCCAGGTCCAAAGACAGAGCCCCCTGCTTAAAATAATACCCTCCTCTTTATCTAAGGCGATTCCAAGGCCTGCAGGTTGCGCCTCGCGTGGGCCGGCGGTCGCTGTGCACGCAGGTGTGCGGGCTCGGCGGCACATCCCCGGGACGCGGCACATCCCCGCGAGACGCGTGTCCCGCCACGCGCGGAGGCGGCGCCGTGTCGCGACTG
>NW_020455511.1:761217-818660 GCF_003342845.1 Nothoprocta perdicaria
GCGTGGGGAGGCTCCGCGGGCGGACGCGGCGCGGGCGCCGCGGGAGCTCCCGGCGCGCGCGGCCGCCTTCCCTGTCGCGACAGGGCGTAGCCGGCGCGCGGGGACGGGACCGAGCCCCGCGCGTGGCAGGGCTTGGCTTTAGCGCGCTCGTGCTGCAGGAGCTCCCCGTGGGGAACCTCCCGTGCAGGGGGCGCGGATCGGACCCCTGGCTCCGTGTCTGTCGGGAGCCGCTTTGGCCGCGGAGCAGCGAGGGCTCGCGCCGCTGCGGGACGGGCATCGTGTCCCTCCTGCTGCCACCTGCAACAAGTGGCACGGCTCGGCGTGGCTTACGGCACGCGGGGGACACGAGCGCGTGGGGACGCTGGGCGCCCCGCGGATCTTGTCTGCTTGCGGCCGGGGCAGGTGGCACCTCGCGCCGAGCACAGCGACACCGGGACAGCGGGGACAGCGTTTGGGTGCTGCTGCTCCGCGCGTACCTGGCGTGGAGCCGGTGTTGCTGTTGCGAGGGGATGTGCAATGATCGTGGCACTTCACATACAAGTTCCCGGCGGAGCCTGCGGGGCGGCTCCTGTCGCTATTCGCCATGCAGGGAGCGGTGCCCTCCCTGTCGTGCTTCGGAGCGTGGAAAAGCGGCCCCGCAGCATCCCAGGTCCTCCGCGCGCTTCCCGAGGCGGCTCCGCGCTCGCTGCAATTCCCGGAGGAGCTGCCGGGACGGGCTCGAGCCCTTGTGTCCTCCCGGGCTCCGGGGTGAAGCAGGCTGTGCGGGAAAACGCAGGGCGCTGCTCGCTCCCGAGCGCCGGCAGCCCGCGGTGACAAAGGAGAAGCCGGCGCATCCCTGTTCCCTTTGTTCCCCGCCCGGCTCCTGCCGCAGCCCTTCCACCAGGGATCACCCAAGGGGACAGGGAGCCCTGCTTGGCTGTCAGCATCTCGGGAAGCCCTGGCAAGGGGCAGGGGTGGATTCGTGGGGACAGGGGGGATGCACGGCATGCCTGCTGCATCAGAGTGACTTGCAAATCCGCCGGGAATGAAGCATTTCTCCCTCTAGACCCTGGGGCCGGGCTGGTTGCTGGTTACGGAGCAGGTTGTTTCCCCGTTGCCAGTTCAGCAACGTGATTTCAGGGCACTTGTGGACGTGCCGGGTTCCTCGCTATCTGTGCCAAGGGGGTAGTTTCTTCCTAACTCCCAAATATGTTTACTGTCCTCTGCAGACAGCTTTTCTGCAGCTGACTTCAATATGTGGATAATATTTTCAACCTTTGTGTGCCTGCTATTTTTTTAAATTTTGTTTTTAATAGCTGGACAACAAGTGGATTATGAGGTGCCTGCACCCGTGATATTTCTCTGGGTGGGTTTCCTGCACAAGCGGGCTGCAGGTCCGTGGTGCTTGTGGAGCACCTGGGATGCTGGTGCCTGGATGCTGCACGTGCTTCCCGCCTGTCCGAGATCCAGCGCATGGCCCCAGGGCTTTGCACAAATCCCCAGGAGCAGAGGTGATGTTTCTGCCACTGGCTGAGGGGCAAACCAGGACAGATCTGCTCCATACGATGCTGCAGACTCCGCGTACGCTGTGGTCAGTTCCCTCTTCCTGAGGTTTTCACTGCTCCACATGGGCTGTGGAGGCTGGAATCCGCCCGGATTTCAGCAGCAGGGCTTTTGCTGCAGGGCAGCTTGTGAAACACCCTTTAGTGAGGACACGGTGGAGCGAGGCTGTGCCAGCACGGGCGCTTCCCACGCACGGGAACCCGGCACCATCCCGCTAACCCACAGCCAGGCCCACTCCTCCGCGCTCGCATGGAAAGCCCCTCTCCAAGGAAGTTTGCTCGGACTGTTTGCTTGAAAGGAGGCAAAAAAAAAAAAAGACCCACAAAAAAACCCTCAAAACCTCCCAAATCCCTTATCAGGGCAGACACATCTGCTATTAATGAGCAGTGTTTATAGGTGATAAAAATAACACCAAATGGTACCATCTCGGAGCTGTGGGAACTGGACGGGGCATTGCCGGGGAGCAGAGCGTGGCGTGATGCCCAAGCTTTGCCTGCAGGATTTCCCGGGATTCTCCCTGCTGATTCGCAGGAAGCTGCCAGTACCGGGGCTGGATCCAGGCGGGCAGCGATGACACCTCCCTGCAGGAGGACGGGAAAAGCCTCCAGGTCCTGGATGGGCTGGCGCGGTGTGACACGCGCGCTACTATTCTGGGATTATTCTGGGACTGGCCTCGCGTTTGCCGGGGTTTCCCCTCTGCGGTCCCACAGGCCGGCCGGCAACGCTCCCGTGCTGGAAACGCAGCCTGCAGCGCTGCGTTAGGGAAATCCTGCTGCTCCTTGCTCCTTGAAATGCAGGGGTGGGATCTTGCAGACAAGCGCAGCTCCTCCGGAGCGCTGGTAACGCACGTTCCCAAGCCCTCTCCCCTTCCCCTGCTCCTTGCCCACAGGTCTACATCCCCCATGGAGAGCTGGCCGCCCCGGGCCTCTCTCCTTGGGGTGTTTCTCTGGGTTCTGGGGCTTGTTCAAAGGTGTTTTTCTCCTGGTCCGCTGAGTTGGGGAGCTCTTTACTTCTGCTGGGGAACATGGCAGCCCCAACCTGCAAAGAGGATGCACCATGAATGGATATGCATAGACGTGCATGGATGGCCGTGCTTCCTCTGATCCAGGTGGGATAAAACCAGGGAGAAAAGATGATAAGGAAGAAAAAAGAAAAAAAAAAAAAAACAGAAACTCCATGCTTTATGGCATTTTTTTTATGACTGAGCTCGAGATGAAGTCCAAGGAAGCTGATTAGATGACTCCAGGAAGGCAGGGGAGGCCAAACCCCTCGCTTCCCGCAGCTCCAGGAGCTCCAGGATGCAGCTCCACGGGAAGGTTCCTGCAGGGGAGCAACGTGTCGAGACGGGGCCGCCCTGGTCCCGGTGGTGCCGGTGAAACCCAGCAGGGTTTGGAGCGGGTCCCGTGACTGCAGCCCGTGCCGGAGCCGGGCGAGTGGCAGCCGGAGATAACGCGTGGCCGGGACCCCGCGGCCTCTGCGGGAGCCGCCCCGGGCGTTATTGGTCCGGGGAACCTCCGTGCATCACTGGTGATGCAGCTCTGCCTTCCCCGGGGATGTTCCCGTGGGGTTTTCCTTCTGCCCGTGCCACAGGTTTGGCTCTCCGGGCGCGCTCCGGCTTGTGAGGCGCCGGCTGCGTTGGACACGGGTCCTGAATTATTCAAATGAAGAGGGATCCTTCAATTATTTAAGCCGGTGTCTCACATTGTTTGCCATGAGCTAGGTTATGCAAATCTTGGGGGAAAGTGTTAAATATACAGCTATAGAAAAGGCTCTCTACCATTTGGCCTGACCTGGCAGCACAGAGTCAGTGCTTATTTCTAAGGAACACCAAAAAAGAGTTACTGGGAACCCTGGTAACATGAAAAATGCTGGAAAAGACCAGCCTTCCTTTTTCATCCCCTGGTTTCATCCATTGAATCTGATCTCTGAAACCAGCTTGTGATGGGAATGAGATTGCAGGGTAAAAGGCCCAGAAAACCCAGACGGCTCCATAATTACAACAGATAAATACAAGAAGTCAAAGATGGCCTTGCTAACGTCTACTTAAATGTAATTAGTTTCCATTATTTTTCCTGTGCTGTTTTCTCTAATGTCATTTGAATACCAAAATACACACGCAGAGGAACAAAAACAAAATCCGAGGAACATTGCTCCAAGGTCCTGCTCTCATAACATTCATCTCCTCCTGCACTGGGATCAGTCTACCTTGCAGTAAGGGAGGATCAGAGTCTTTGCCTCTCCTGCCCGTGGTCGTGGCTGTTTAGCTCATTTTTTCTGTTCAAATTCAGAATCCCAACTCAAATCCAAATTCATTAAGGCCTTTGTGTCAGTAATCGGGGCCTGAAGCATTTAATCAAAAAGGTTAATTTTTCCTATGATGGTCTAGCATCCAACGCTTCCATGGAAATCAGTAGCAACTAAGTGCCTCACTAGAAAATAAATAAATAAATGAATAAATAAAGACTTTAAAAGATTTTACGGTCCTTTCCACCTGTTTGAGCTTGGTGCCTCCTCTCCTCCATGCTGTACGCTAAGGGCCTTACTCAAGATCAATGGCAGTGAAGGCTCCTGTCAGGCAAACAAATCCTTGGAGCAAGAAGTCCACCCCCAGTTCTCACAAGTCAAAACTACTCATGTTTTCATCCTCCTGGTGCCTCTATCTACTTAATATAGTATTATTTCGAAGTTGGTCCTTTTTTGACCAGGAGACTTGGTTCAAGGCCCTTACAGGTCTCTCCCTGCCTGATTTTTCCGTGATTTTTTAAGTAGAGGTTATAGACCACTGTAAGTAAAAGTCTGACAATGCTATCAGGAAACTAACTCCTCAAAACTTAAACTGGGACCCCTCATAGCTTAGGTGATCCCTTAACCTTGGTCTCCATCTCCTGTCTTTTCTTTCTTGGGTTATTGCTGAGCCTTAGACTTGAATGAAGCGCAACAGTCCCAAACCTCTGTCATGGCACACGTCTGTTTTATGGATCTGCTCTGTCACAGAGGATGCCCTAGAGCATGCTGTGGTCATCCAGGAGGTTTCGGCGTGCTTCAGGAGACCTCTCTTCATGCTTTATTTTAGGGAATCTCCTACGGTTGTGAGCTTGGTTTTGTTTTGGGAGTCTGTTAGTGGAACAGAAGCTCTTAGCTTAATTGAGAGCAAATCTTTTTGATAAGTCAGGGGGGATTTGAAGTCCTAATTTATTTTTGCTTACACCTGATTTTAAGAAACCAGTAAACCCAAGGTCTTATTTTATATATATATTCTTTCCCAGAAGTATTTTCCGTTTTCCTACCTATTCTTTCTCCCTGACATGTCTTGCAACATAACATTTCCATGGATTCATGACAGTTTGTGGCTTACATACTAAACTTACAGCAGTGTTTATGCTTTTTCTTCTACCAGTCTTGCTGGTCAGGCTCTGTTGTGGGGGGTTGTGATGAATCTGAGCAGGGACTTGTGGCTAAAGAGAGAGCCAAGCTCAAAAAATCCCTAAGGCATAGACAGCACGTAGTGGAATCAGGCAGCCACAAGTTGATAAAAAGATCAGATTGTAGCCAAGGATATCAACTTGGAGAAATAGATCCTCCCAGACATGTTTTCCCCACTCCTTTCCAGTTCTAACTCTTGAACCATCAGTCCCAGACACCCCAATTCATTCCATAGAGCTTCAGACCCACCAGCTGCTCTAGACATTCCCTCTTCAGCCAGTGCTGCCTTTTGGCTGTGGGCAGAACAACACATTGGGTTGTGAAGAGTGAGAGATGGGTCCTAGAGGAAGGTGACGAGACTCAAATGAAGACCCTGGCAGACTGAGGTTGAGCTATGAGCAGGCTAAATATTTGGGTAGCTTTCCCTACAAACCAGGCATAAATCATTATCAGAATTATTCCAGCATTTCTCAGAGAGTATCAGAACATATCACTGAGGATTCATCATCCACATTGCCATCATCTTGTTGCTATAAATGCTGAAATTTTCACCAAAGTTACCTCCATGTTAGCTGTATCCACACCTACAATGTAAGAGGAGTGTAACAGGTAATACTGGGACTGAACCTCCACTGGCAATTCCAAGGTTTTAATTTGACCCATCTGGTCCCATTAACAGGTGGCATGCATGGGGCTGTGATCCTGGAGCGTATTTATTTCCCTTTGCTTGTGTGCTCTAAGGCTGCCTTTCCATGCAAACTGGAGTGCAATAAAAGGTGGTAATTAGGAAATTTGCTTCAAAAGCGTGTTCCCAATTTGAATAGCACAGTAGTTGTGCACCTGCACTGGTGGACTAGGTTATGAGCACTGGATGCCCTGGGTCTCCCTGGATTTGTGCAACTTCCAAGCCTGGGGGATACCCCATCTCATTTCCCTGGCAAGGAAAGCGTAGGTAATTTAACCAGCATCAACCAAAACTTGAGTAAGAACTGAAAAACCTGGGCTTTTCATTTGCCCTAAAGGGTGAACTGATGTTCAAATTTGTGACCTAGCAGAAGAAAGTAGTGGGTTTTTCTTTTCTTCTTTCTTCTGTAACATCTGCCCTTGCCAGAGTCTCTTGATAGTTTGTCATGCATCAGACAGCGAGACTCGCTGTTATGGAGCTCTTAAGTGAATTAGGAGTTTTCCGGAGAACAGAGATGACAATTTTGATTTAAGCAGCCTAAGGGACTGCAACTGGAACTGCAAAGCAATTCCACAAGCGCTGCATGCATGTGGGAGAGCTCCCCACACTTGACTTTGTCTTGGCCCTTTTTGGTTTTTATTTCCTATGCAGATGATATAAGTAAGGTGAAAGAATTCTGAATGTCTTGGATTTCAGCGAGCTCCCCTGATATTGCCTGACTTCAGAAAAGAAGGCCCTGCTGTCATCTTACCTGCAGTGACAGGGGTCATTTTTCCTGTTTCTCTTTGTTTTGGGCTCACTGCTGAGATCTACTTTTTTACTATTTATTTTTGAAATTTTATTGCTTTCTCCTGGTCTGTGTTAGTAGATACCCGTGTCCACTGCTGCCAAACTGATTTGCTAAGAGCAGCCTACAACTACTGGGAGGCAGTTCCTGAGCCAAACTCTTCTTGGCAGAGCAAGGTAATGGAGCCAGAAAGAAAAGGGTTTAAGTTGCAGCTTGAGAGAATTAGGTCAGACATCAGGGAAAGCTGCTTTTGTTTTTTTTCTTTACTTTTTCACCAGGAGGATGGTGAAAAACCACAGCTCTGGGCAGATCATCTTTGGGCTTTGGAGACTCCAGAGCTGCGCTGTATTTTCAAATGCTGAAGTGTAGCCCCCAGGGCTTCCCAAGTGAGTGGGTACCTGCCCTTGGTATCTGTCCATTGCCTCTGCTCGGCCTCTCCTGGCTCCCTCTGGGTGCTGGTGGGACCCACAGCTCAGAGCAGGAGGTGTCTGAGGAGCTGTCCAACCACCACCGTGCTAGTCCATGGATACCGCTTGGATGCTCACAGGCAACGAACCCAGTGCTTGAGCTACCATTAAAGTGTCCAAACCCTTAAACCCAATGACACTGAGCTTCATTGTGAGGAAATCCTTGTAATCCATAGCCTCTAGCAGAGATGGAAGAACCTAAGAGCCTGCCAGAGTTGTTTGCAAGCATACTAAGCTCTTCCTAACCTTAGGATGAGGAAGGCTAACCTTAGGATGAGGAAAGTGCAGAGGTCCTGCTTTAAAGTGCAAGTGCAGTGGTCCCAAGAGGTCCTGCTTTCCCAGGTGACCTGGCAGGCTGCTGAGACCCAACTGCATGATGCTGCATCTGCTCAGCGTGCACCTGAAACTCAGGGCGGGTGCTTGGAGGCTGCCCTGGCCCTGAACCACAGCAGACTTACTACTGTGAAACCAGAGAGCGAAACTGTGGGATTCTGACCCCGAGAGAAACTGCTGAGCTTGCAAAGGGTCCAATGACAGGTTCTTCAAGGCTGCTTTTCTTTGAGGAAATGCATTAATGTCTCATAAAACCTGTGCATTCCACCACTTCCCTTTTTAATGCTGTGTTTTTCCAGGGAGACTTTGATTTTTTTTTTTTTTTTTTTTCACGAACCAGGCTCATAGTATTTGCTTTTCTCTCGTAGCAGAACCGGTTCTCGCCAGGGTAGAAGAGCTACAGAAAGTGGAATTTGCCCTCTCTTTCAATTCAGAAGTACATTAGCACTTACAAGGAAGTTGATAAGCAATAATATTTTCCCTGCTGCCCAGGTAACCAGCAAAGTGAAAGAGGGTATTGTCTCCAGAGAATGCAGGCAAGACAGCCTTATCTTTTCTGTCGGGGTGCATGGGCTATCTTGGGAAGCTGGAAGTGAACCAGAGCAAGGAGGGGCACCCCGTTCTAAGAAGCTGGGGTGGAGCCCCCGGTCTCTGCTCCACTCTGGTTCCCACCGCCCTTCCTGGGCGCTCTGATAAACACCATGAAGCTCCATTGAGTTTCGGGATCCTTCGGAGCTTTGCCAGCCCGTCGCCGCACGAATCCACTTCTGTTCCTGGAAGGTTGGTCGGAAGGTTGACCGCTTGTCTTCTCCATGGCTCGTCTTTCTCATTGTCAGGGTTGGCACAGTGGGGGCATCACTCGCTGCAGGCACGGGGCACATAGGAAGGGTGGTACCGACCTGCCAGAAAATGGTTTGTCCCTGAATGTGCGTCAAGCTCAGAAGGACTTTGGGTTGACTGAGCATGTCTCTTCACGTGCTGTGGAGGGTGGACTGCTTCCTTCCACGTGGTTTCTGGTTGATGTTGACTTAGCACTGTGCATGAAACAAGTTCTCCTGTGGCAGTACGCGTGCAGCCAGGTGGTATCTCAGCCCCTGTGCATGAGTAAGAGAAGTGGGAATTTCCAGGAAGTGGAGCTCCGGGCTCCACACGCAGTGGAGTAGCAGGGAGTAACAGGGACAGTGCCACGGATGCCACAGGCCCCAGCTCTGGGATGGGGCACTGATGTTGCTCATGGGATGCTTGTCTGTGGCCACTGCAGGGAGCTCTCGGAGGTGGCAGCACCTCTGTGGAGACTTCCAAGCCCCAGGGCTTCTTAAGTGACCTGGAGGATCTGCTGCCTCCTTTCTGCCCACCTGCAGCCTCTGGGAAAGCAGAATCCTTCATCAGAAAAAAAATAAACGTCAAGTTCTGGCCGTGATTTGCAGCAGCTCCCTGTGGTGGTGCAGGCTGAGGTTGACTGTCTGGAAAGTAGCTCTGTAGCTCAGTCCCTGGTGGTCCTGGTGGGCAGCAAGTTCACAGGGATGTCATCAGGGTCCTTGATTTGCAGGAGGCCAAATGCACCTTGGGCCACCTCTGATTGCAGGCAGATGGGTTTCCTAGAGAGACTATTGCATCTCCATCCTCGGAGATTTTCCAGAGAGCTAGAACAGTCCTGAGCAACCCCTTGCTTTGGGCTAGAAAGCTACCTTCCAGCTACCCTCGAATTATCCATAATTCTGTATTTTTGATTGCTGTCGCTTTACTACTTTGACTTGTTCCTGGACAGCAGGGAGAGTTTCCCAGGATGGCTCAACATTAAGGTACAAGGAACTGAACTGACCCCAGCAGTAAACAGGTTCAACCTGTACTTCATGCTCTAATTTGGCTTTATGTGTTCAAGAAGACGCTACTCAAAATACAGTCTTATGTTGCTTGTCAGGTGTCATGATCAGAGATTTTGTGTGTGTGGTGGCTGTCATGAGGGCTGCGTTTTCAGCCAATTTTTCTCTTCCCTTTAGTGCTTGCTCCTGGCCTTTGCCTTGAGTTGTTCTGAGTGATCCATTTAAAAATAACCCAGCTGGGCTATTTCCATGAGCCACCTCTGCTCCCTCGACCATCCCCCTGATGTGCTGGCACGGCCAACGAGCACAACCCCTGGACAGCAGGGATGCACTCAGAAAACCCTCACGGGGCTTTCCCTCTTCTTAGGTATTTCTCCTTGCCCCGAACAGACCGCTGTGGTTTCCACTTTGATTCTGCGCCAACGCAGGAGCGGGGCTTAACCCTGCAGGTCTCACTCTGCACTTCATTAGGATGTGCAGGACAGCTTGCACCCTCCCTTGGCAAGCCTGCATTGCAAAAATGCAGTGAGAGGGGGGTCTGCGGACGCTTGTATTCCGTGGGGCTGCCCCAACCACTTGCACTGGCGGCTCCGTGTCCCGTGGACAAGGACACCAGGGCTATGGGGTTATCCCTGTGGAGGAGAGGCGCGTGGGGCAGGACAGCGGGGCACATCTACAGTGCTTTAACCCCAGCCCCTCCGCAGCGGTGGGTGTGGGTCCTGCAGGAACAAAAGGCACCAAAAGGCCATTGATAAAATCTAGGTGCGTTGCAGGGAGTTGGCCCAGGGGCCTGGTTCCCAGCTGGCAGATTTAAAGGGTTTCCAGCCCTGGTAGCAGATAGGGCTGTTTTCCCTGGAGTGTGCCCGCGAGCAGCTGCGAAGAGGTCCCACAGAAAGGAAGGGTTTTTATTCGATACTACGGAGGGTTTTTATTTTCTGCTGTGGATTGATTGGAGTACAGATGCCCTGGAAGACGTTCTGCATTATTCATGTGTCAGATACCTTGGCTAAAAGCTAATGTGCAGCCTGGAGGCTGTGAGACGGGGTACAGTCCTTTGTGCGGCGTTGTCAGCTCGCAGGGGAGGCCGCGCTGCTGTTAACCTTATTTTATGAATACTGAGATTGATAAAGCGAATCGAGGAACGTGAGATCACTTATCTAATAGCTTCCTGCCTGCTCTCTTGTTTGTAAACAATTCCCATCCGAAAGAAAAAAAAAGAGAAAAAAAAAGAGAGAGAGAAAAAACAAAAAAGAATTCATTTTTCCTATAAAATTGTTTGCTAGATTGTCCCTTTTCATGAGACTTCAGCAGTAACTTATTCCTTGCCTTGTGCAATGCTTGCATCCCTTCCTGAAAGGGTCTCAAGTGGAAATGAACACGGAGCGGCTGTGGGAGGACCCCGTGCAGGGTCCAGAGGGCCACGCTCCAGGATGGGGGATCCTCCGGGATGTCTCCGCTTCTAGAAGATGAAAGCGATGGGTGTGAGTTTGCCCATGTTTTCACCACGATAGGTGAGACCAGCAAAAGGGTGAAACGCATCCATGCTATTTACTGCCCTTGTGACGCTCAGTCTATAAGCCCCGAGCTTGCTTGGGCTGACAAGCACAGATACCATTTAAAGACCTGCTTACTGCACAGTCCCACAGCCTGATAGACTTTGGATGCAGAGGTATTTATTGCTGATAATTCCTCTTTGTTAGCTCTCTTAAAAGGGCAGAAGTGGAGTTTGGCCAGGCAGGCGTGCCAGGTGGCACGTGAGGGGCTCTCTCACTGATGTGCCTGCAAGACTGGCCACGGCTTTGAGGCGAGCCCGGCTCGTGCTCTGCAGCTCACGGACCGTCTCGTGCGGCAGCGCTGAGGACAGACTGGACGACAAGCAAAAAAAGGTCTGCGCTTGCTCAGCACCTGGCTCCGTAGGCTGCCGGCTGGTCATGGAGCTCCGGCGGCTTTGGCTGGGTCTTGGAGGAGCAGCTCAGTGCAAATAGGGATAAAACATCTGGGAAAAGCAGGAAGCTGCCTCTAAATGTGTGAGTCTTAAAAACAGCAGATAGAGCTGGCATTCTGTGATTTGCCTGCAGGGGTGCCTTTTGAGGAGGCTGTTGCATTGCGTTTCCAAACCTTGAGGATGGAAACACGTGGGTGGGTTTTTAGAATATCCCGCCTCAAAAATACGCACCTGAGAGCAGTTAAATCAGTGAAAAATGTTACCTGTGTATGTGTAGGAGTCGGCGTGGCAGTCGGTAGCGGGGATGCAGCAGATCCGCACAGCAGGGCAAACGAGCAGACCTGCAGGGCCATATGGTCTAGCTGCTCGGTCCATATGTGCCCTTGCTCTGGCCACGCTGCTGGACGCGTGCAAGTCACTGGCAACGGGTAGGCCAGGCGTGCTGAACAAGTGATAAGGTACTTGCAAAAGCAATCAGAGTGCAATCACTGTGTGTGTTTTCCACTTCTGAAGAAAAGCCCACTTCTTCTTTTATAGCTGTTCCCCCTTTTCCTCTGCTGCCCCATCCTTCTCCTTCGCTGGGAAAGACAGTTTCTGTTTTGAAATTAAAGGGCTTTGTCCAGGAAAAATGAATAAATAAATTAATAAATAATCAAAGAAAGTGGAATTGACAGTGATATCCACAGAGATGAAATGTGTGATCTCTAGTTGTCCTCTGGATTTCCAGGGCTGTTTCTTTCCATATTCTGCAAATGTTCAGCCACCTTTACTTATCCTGTTACTACCATTTCCAGAGCTCTTTATGGGGGAATACTTTTACAATATAAGCTAAAGCATGTATTTAAACTAGCACTGTGACACCAGTGTTTCTGGTCAGATTAGACTCAATCTTGGTATGCAGAAACTGATCCAAAAGGGACATGGGCATACAGGATAACTGTTTTAATAGTGTTTTTAATAGTGTCCCCTCGGACTCCTCAGTGTTGCTCCAGATCTGCAGTCGCAGCTGAGAGGGGGGCTCTCCTTCTTGTGCAGATACAGCCGTGTTTGAGTAAGCTGGCAGCTGGGTGCTGCTCGTGATAGAGGTAGATGGACTGCCTGGATCTCACGGACCCTGAGCTCGGTTTCATGTGTTGAGAAACACTATAGTTCTAAAGCACAGACTCATGAGAAGTAATTTGGGCTTTGTTGGGTGGATAAGACTAGAAGATGCTCTGTGGTGGATATGCAGGGGCCCATCCTTGATGACTTAACGATATTTATCCAAGGAAGATAAAGAACTGTTCAAACAAACTTTACGTGATTAGCGAGCTGTCTTTGAGAACTCTGCAGAGGATGGGGAAGTTCCTGTAGACCTCTAGATGAAGAGAAATGTAAGCTTTCTTCAGAAAGAGAATACCAGAACAACAGTAAAATATGAAACATCCAGGAGAAATAAGAAGATGGATGAGACAAAAGGATCATCTTAACCCCTGCTGATTTTCTTGTAAAAGGGCCTACCTGATGGATAGTGAAGAATATATTATTTATGTTGACTTTAGGTAAGCTTTCAATGCTGTATCACACAACGAAGTCAAGGGACTGTGTCTGACATTTCAGGTACCTGTAGTGACATGCATGTAAATTGGGCAGGGGATCTACACAGCAGAGCTTCTGCGAGCCCCTGAATGCATCCCTTTGAACAAGCATCTGGAAGTGGGAAGTTCGTAAGAAAAGGTTTACAGGGATGTTTCTCCGTTGTCTGGTGCTATTTGGTCCTTATGTTAGTAATCATGACAAAGGAAATAAAGAATAAACAGGATCCAAGGAGGAACGGGAAGCCTGCAGAAGGACAAGGCTCTGTTTTGACGTAAGTGGTCTTGATGAGATGGAGAATTGTCATGGAAAAAATGGGATGCAATTTGATAGGGACAGGTTCTGGGTTTAGGACACAGCTATAGCAGTGCAGGATGGGGAATAATCTGCCCAAAATGCAGTTCTGCAGAAAACTGCCCAGGGACTGGGGTACTTTGCAGGCTGAACATGAGCCAGTGACGTGTTGCATCAAGAAAGTGCATATTCACAGGAGAATAGTTGGTCTGTCCATCCTTGTTAGTATAATAAATGTATGCCAGTTGTGGGAACACAACTGTTTTGGAGAAAAAGATGAACTAGAAGTGTGATTTATTTCTGAAAGTAAGGAAGAGGTGTATAACAGTTAAGGTATCTGAATTCTGGGGTAAGTTGCTTAGGAAAGTGATTGTTTGTCCACCACTGCAGGCTTTTAGAAAAGAATTCTTAGGCAAAGGTACAGAGAAATTAAAGAGAATTGAAAGAAGATGGTGAGAAATGAATTGAACCTGCAGCACTCAGATATTTATACTTTCTGTCTCTCACAAATCATTTATCCATTTAAGGTTTTTCTTTCTAATCTCATGCTGCATAATTGCTTTGGTGAGAAACTGTGGTGAAAACCTATTGAAAAACCCTAACAGATTGTGTTGCAGACTATTTGGCTTTCATTCATACTGTTTGACTTATAAAGCCTCACTGATGTTTAAGAAAGCTATGCTGATTGTATATCATCTTTATCTGTTGATCCATTGACATCCAGTGATTTTGTTCCCAGTTGTGCTTCACTGATCTTACCTTTTTTCTCTTTCTTTTTTCTTTTCTTTTGTTCCCAGTGTTCTCTAAAAACTTTCTAACATATTGCCATTCTGCTTGCTCATAAAAGTGTTTTTGAATGAACCTGCTGCAGCTGAGCTATTCTTGTTCCTTTAAGTCAGCTGGTTGATTTGTTCATCCTGTTTCACCATGAACATCTTCTGCCTGAGTTCTGGTTTCAGAGGGATCCTCTGATGTGTCCCATACCAGGCAATGGAACTTCTTCCAGCCTTTCCCCAGTAAATCCACGGGGAAGACACTAATTAGGTTTCTCCTTTCATAGAAACACAGAGTCACCAGAGCTGGCAGACGTCTCTGGAGATGGTCCTGGCCAACCGCCCTGCTCAAAACAGGCCCAGCTCTACCAGGTGGTCCAGGTCCATGTCCACTCAGGCTATGGATATGTGGCCTTTTCTGCCATGCTTCTTCTCAGCCTGTTGCCCCCTAGCCTGCATAACCCTAGCACAGAATTATTCTTTTTTTCTCCCCCAGCTGCTGAGCTTTTTTCCTCCAACTACGGAGACTTTTTCCCCCAGTTATTGAGTTTTTCCCTCCAACTTCATGAGGTTCCTGGCAGCTCCAGGTCCTTCTGATCCACTGAGGTACCAGCCATCCCTCGCAGGCTGCATCTTCTGCATGCTCATTGAGGGTGCCTCCATTTCTAAACCTAGATTCAGCAAGAACATGCCTCTCTCTTTGCAAAAAAAGGTCAATAATCTGTTTGAAGTGGAGACACTGACACCAAGATAATGGGATCGTGCAAAGATTGCACCGTCTGGGTTTGAGAGCAGACAGTGGACATCTTGCTCCAAGAGGCAAGAAAAACAACAAATAAGAAAGCACTTTGGAGACAACGGAGAGTGGAGAGGGGTTTCCTCTGTTGTAACTTCTTGCAGAGTGTGTTGTGCATGGGGTCACGTCATGATAATTTACAGAGCATGTAAAGGGCTGCCAGGCAGAAAGCCAGCTGTATTTCATGATATATTAATTGCCTTATTTAAAAATACATGTTTAACTGCTCGCCTTTCCAGGCTCTTTTAGTGTTCAGCTTGCTGCAGAAAGCGTGTAGTGCTGAAGCTGACTTTGAGTGCGTTGTGTGGCTCTGAGCATCTCCTAATTGCTGCTGGCAGAAGCAGGGCACCTGGATGGGCTTTTTGAGTCTCCCAAAGTGGCTCTTCTTGTCTGTTGGCAGCAAGCTGCATTATTCATTTCAGCACGGAGAGTTTTGAGAAGATCAACTTCGTGGAAGGAAATGGCAGGGAAGGAAGAAGAGAAGATTTGCCAGGGGAGAAGAAGAATAAGGAGAGTGGAACTGAGATGAAGAAATCAGGAGAGAGGAGGACAGAGGAAATGATGGACCTACGTAGATTTTGGGAAAGACCAGTAATTCTTGATTTGTTTGGTGTATTACCTGCAGTGGAATGCACATAAATATTTTATTTTATGTAATGCTGATACAGGATGGAGAGGAGAGGTGTGTTTTCACTGGGGTCTGTCTTTTCAGTTGTGGCTCCTTGTGCCTGTTTTAGTCTGCTTATTTTAAGAACTCCAAAATACCCGTTTCTTGTGACAGTCTCCTTGGATACTTCCAAACAGTGCTCATGAGTGACTAGAAAGGCTGCTTGGTGCAGGATGGTCTGGTGCTTATGGGCTTGGCTTTGGATGAAGCTTGTTGAAAAGGCTGTCATGAGAATGAAGGGGCAAAGAACTCCTTTGCTCCCGCTGGTGCTTATGGCCTCAATGTGTGTGGTGGGATGGAGTGAGCTCAGAGCAAGGACTTGCCCATCTATGGCACACAGTTGAGTGCAGAAAAGCACTAGGATGCTGGGGACGTGTTGGGAGCCAGCTCTGGGCTCCTGGGATGAGTGTCACAAGCTGAGAAACCTTCTAAGATAAGCAGAACTGTAGGTTTCATGGACTCTCTGTCCATGACTAGTTCTACGTGTCTGTATTCCTGGTTGCTTTGGGCTGCTCGGGGCTGAGGGGGAGTGAAAGCTGGTGGGCAAATCAGGAGAGGAGGGCAGAAGAGCTTGAAAATCCTATGGGGTTGGGTGTTGAGGGTACAAATGAGCTCCTGGTAGCCCTGGTGCAATGCTTTGGGCTCAGGTAGGCAGGGCGGAGATAACATCTGCTTGGTTGAACAACACCCTTTGCCAGCAGTGTGTCTCACCCCGTTCAGGAAAAACTGAGTTTTGTTTTTGTGCCCTGAGGCCTCAGAAATACCCCGAGCTGCCTAAAGCCTTTTGTGTGCCCAGTGGCTTTGAGCATTGGTGCCGTCAGGGCAACCTCAGGCCAAAACGTTCCGAAAAATCCTCAGCCAGTGATCTTGGACACCTTTTCCGTGAGCCTCAGGGGGCTTCTAGCCTGGTTAACTTGAAGAAGTTGGCAGGGTTGGGACGCTCACATATCTTCCCTGAAGGATCTGGAGGATGTGCCAGCCAAGGAGAGCAATTTCTTGTTCCTTCTGGCCTTGTTTCTGACTCTGGATGCTGTTTTGTGCCTCTGCTGCCCTTCTTTTCAATGATGTTTTGTGGTCTGTGCTCCTGCGGGTCTGAACAGGCCAGACTCCTTTTGTTTATCATCGTCTTCTGCTCTGCACCTGAATGATGTTTTCATCCTATACATTCCTGTTCCATTCCCATACAGTTGTCAAGATGAATCTGAGGCAAATTGGGCCTCCTTGTTTTAAAAAGGACAATAGAAAAGGCTTGAACTCAAGTGCTAAATCAAACAAAGTAATCCAAATTAAACTTTTCTCTTTTCATCCACCATTATACTGCTATTAATACTGACCCTGCATAATGTGATGTATAGAAGGAGCTATTCTGATGTGTTATCATTGGGAACGAAGGCTGTTGTTGAGCTGCTTAGTTTGCAGAATGGCTCTTGGTACTGTCATGAAGCAAGCTGCTCTGCAGGAGCGATATCTCGTTCACTTATTTTTTCATTGATGGTAGGAATGTTTTTTGTTCTTTGCCAAAAAAAAAGATTAAAATTAGATTAAAATTTAGATTAAAATTAAGGTGATGAGTGTTCTGCCCATGTTCTGAAGATTGGGTGGTGGGGAGTATACTGGGAAAATAGTGCCAATTTGGAAGACAGTGCAACCAATACAGGGAGGTGTCATTATGTCACATCTGAACGTAGCTTGTGGTGTCGGGCATGAATACTCACTCCAGAGCTCATCCTCTCTGCATGTTTCTTGCATGTTACAAGAAAGTACAGAGAGCTCATGCTGTGATTAAGTGTTTCAGCAGATAGACAGCCTATCTTTCTGCCTGCTTGCGTATCCAAAGCAGGGAATGTGCCTGGAGTGAAGGAAAATACATGAAAACCATACAGGTCATAAATGATAGGAGTGCTCTGCCTATTCCTCTCTCAATTTCCACTTTTCAGCCACAAATTGACACCCACATTTAGCAATTTGCTGAATCAGGCTGGAGAGCAGAGGAAACACTCTTCTCCAGACGCATGCAGGTACATCTGGCGCAAGGTATTTATTTGTTGAATGGATGTGGGGACCTGCTAACTGATAGTTTGGCTTTGTTCGCCGTGGCAGTGGAAAACGAGCCAGCAGTTGTGTGCAGCGATCTTCTGGCTTGCCTGTCTCCTGGTTTCACATGTCCTGCGGGGACCCAGGGCTGCGCTCTGTGCACGTGAGCAGATAGGACGTGGCCGGGCAGCAGATGGTGAGTGTGTTGGGGTTTGCTAGCCCCTCGGGGCTGGCAAGGAGCAGAAGGCTGGCATGTGTTGAGCAGCGTGTAACATAAGTGCCGGCCCTGCCAAATGGGGTTTTCTGCCCCCAAACTTCTCGGTCAGGTTACACATGTGTCTCATGTCGGATCTCGAGGTAATCCACATACATCCTTGTGCTGCCCCTGCGCCCAAGACTACTGGGGATGTGAGCACATATCCGTGGCTCAACAACGAGGAAGGGTTCAGCCGGCATCAAATCCTCCTTTTCTGGCTGGTAGGCTGGTCTCTGATAGCATCTCACCTCCCGGCCCCATGCAAGGAGGCTGTGGCTCTCTGGGTGAGCTGAGCTCATCCCACTGCTGCAAAGAGCTCCTGTCCCCAGCCTGAAGGGTCCCCACCCAGTCCTTTTGCAGCCCATCTGGCTCACATCAGATACTCCTGTGATCAGATTCCACTTAAATGGGTTGTTTTTTAGGGGGGAGGAAAAGTTGGATTATTTTTTGTGTAAGGAGGAGGGGTTTTTTTTTCCTTAAGGTGAATTTTCTCAGTTTGTGTAGGGGAGTGACAAATGCCAATGCACTTATGAAACAGGCATGTTTGCTTGGAGAGGCCAGCTCATAGCAGAGTACGGAACCACACCTCTGAGCTGGTATTTTTGGGAGATTAATGCCCATCAATCTTCTTTCGGGCCTTCCTGAAGGTATAAGGAAGGCAACTAAGCCATGTAAGCCCTCCAGCTCCTGGCAGTATCTACAGCAAGATAATAAAAATTAGGATAAAAAGCCAGCAGTGTCTTGAGTTTCCAGACCACTGGGGTTGACCTCACACCAGTGAGTCTTGCACAAAACACTGTGCACCAGAAGAGAAGATGCTCTCAGTTAAGACTGGTCCAAGGTACCATGCATTGATATTTTCTACTTTTTCAGCTAGTCTTTTTTCCCTTTGAGCAAGAGAAGATCATCCACAAGTCACAGATTTAAAGGACAATGAAAATGCCTGCTTGGGTGACACTTTGGGTTTTTTTGGGAAGACATCCTTTTCTGAATGACACTTTATACGCCTTGAGAAGCTCAACAATCACCTCCCAAGACTGCTCCTCAGTGCTGCAGGCATCCCTAGACTTCCTAGCCCTTGTTAGAGGCTCATACCCTCAGCAAGAAGCTAGGACTGTTGCAGTCAGATTTCACAGATGAGACATGAAAAGCTTTGCCTTTGATATTAAAGACGGATCTTCCATCTTTATCTGTCTGCTCTTCAGAGGTCACCTCAGTGTTTCCACCTTCAAGTCTGATAAGTACAAAAGGACTGAGTAGTCATGTGTTTGATGTCCTCAAGAACCCTAGGGTTTTTTCAAGCGTCTTTGCATCGTGCCTGTTCTGAGCACTTACCTGAGAATGGCTCTAGCTTCACTGGTTTCCCTTAAAATATCACATCCCTCTGCTGAGCCAAGGACAATATGACTTTGTGTCTTAAAAAAAAAAAATCATGGAAGCCAACAAAGGTCTTGTAAAGCAGCAGACTTACAGATCGGCTGTACTTTTTTCCCTTTGATCTTCCTTGCATGAGCTTTTTGTGATAATGCTTGCTGCATCCGAGATTTAACCTGTATGTAGCCAGAGACAGTAGGGCCAGATGCCTATTCATTATTTCATTGATGTTTACCTACTAAGCTGCACATTGAAGACTTCTCCAGAGGTTTCTCTGGTTGCTGCCAGCACTCTGCAATCCCTGCTGCTCACAGGGGACGAGACCAGGCACAATCAGACTGCTTGGATTCTGGCAAGATCCCTGTTTGTGGGTGTGAAAAGCTGCGACCATAACCCCTCTTTCTTTGAGTCATTTCTGCTGTGCTTGGGCAAGAGGTGAGGATCCAGAGGAGCTGTGAAGGTCCCTGTGCTCTGCTGATGAGGCTCTACATATCCATCAGGGAAGCATTGCTGTATTTCTTGAAACTGCATTATCGTCCTGCAGAAAGCATGAGAACTGCCTCCTCTCTTTATACAAGTGGTGATGAAGTATGAACAAATAGATGCATTTTACCCTATTTCATATGTCATATTGTGGATTGTTTAATGGAACATTGCTCCTCTCAGCATTAGGGATGTACAGCTCAACAGACAGAAGTTGTCTAGGAAAAAATGTCCAGCTCCAATAAGCTTGTGGAATCATCTGCTCCAACCTGAAGAGCGTCTGAGAGATGCAGAGATGTCTACATTCTTCTCCAATACCTCTTAGATGGTACAGAATAAAGGGAAAAAAAGTTGTTAATATTCTTCAGTGTGAATGGTGGGAATGACTCCCAGAAGGTTCCAAGATTTGGTCTTTGAGAGCTGAGTGAAGGGAAAAGTGTCCTGTACTGCCCAAGCAGGATTCCCTGGAACTTGGACTCTGCCGTGCTCGATCATCCTGCTCAGATACGGCTAGGCAGGGGACAGGGACCCTCTCCACTTTAGGTCCAGCCTGCTTGTGCTGTGGGACAGCTGCTCCCATTAGTCCTGCAGTACATGCAGGGTGATCATATTGCTGTGGGATGATGCAAACATTTCATTTTTAGTTTTTTCTAAATTGCAAAGTGAATTCTAAAGTGAATTTAACACTTGTTGGTGGGTATTGGTGCAGATTTTTGAAGTAAAAAATTTTCCCGTCTTCTTGACAGGATGTTGATGTATTTTACCCCCCCTTTCTCCCTGCTGTCTTCTTCATGTTTTGCTATTTGCTGCCTTGACAGAGTTTTGAAAGCGAGTGCCCCTCCCAACAGCAGTTGTCGTGACATGAGAAAGAAACATGTCACTGCTCCCCTTCAGAGGAACAGAAAGAAGAGCTGAGCCCACAGGGCAAGCTCAAGGTTTATTGGGTGGAAAGTTCATATCGTATAATTATGCACCTTGGCTTGTTGCCAGATGCATTTTTAGTGTAATACAGGGAAGACGTAACAAGTTCAGAGGCCCTAAAATCACAGAATCACCAAATAACTGAGGTGGGCCAGCACCTCTGGAGACCGTCTACTGCAGCTACCAGCCTGAAGAAGGGTCAACATGAGAAAGCTGCCCAGGGCTTCACCCTGTTGGGTTTTAATATTTTCAAGGATGGAGACTTGGAAAACAACCTGCTGCAGTGGGTAGCCATCCTCCTGGTAAAAGCAAAACAAAGCAAAAAAACTTTTTGCATGATTAAAAGAAATTTCTTGTGATTTGATGTGTGCCCCGGCTTCTCAGCTGGTCTCTCAGCTTCTCCTTGTATTAGTTGCTCTACTCCTTTAATCACCTTCATGGCTCTTCACTGGATTTGCTTCAGTAAATTCAACTCACTCTAATACTGGAGGTCTTTCCACTGGACACAGCACTCCACATATGGCCTTACCAGTGCTAAAGAGAGGGCAGGAACTACGTCCCTCACTTGCGCAGCTGTTAGGTTTCTTTTCTGTGTTTATGGTCAGTTTAGTTTTCATCAGCACGCCCGGGTCCTTCTGTACAAGGCTACTCTTCAGCCATCTGGCCCCTTGTTTATGGTTCTTAGTCCCCAGGTGCAGCTCTTGGCTGTTCTTTGTTGAACTTTGTAGGATTTCTCTTGGCCCAATTCTCCAGCCCATCAAGGTCCTTCGTGAATGGCAGCACATCTGTCTGCTGAGTTTTGTGTCATCTGAAAATTTGTTGACTTTGTTCCATCATCTCAGTTATTGGTTAGGATGTTAAAGAGTACTGGTCCCAGTATCATGTGGCCTCCAGCTGCACTTTGTGCTTCTGATCACAACCTCCTGAGCTTGGAAGTTAGACATTTTTTCAGTCCACCTTGCTGTGCATTTAGGTAGCTCCTACTCCACCTGTTTTTCAGTGATGTTTTTGCAGGAGATAGTGTCAAAAGTCTTATTAAAGTTAACAGAAACAATACCCACTTCTCTCCCCTCTTCCACCCAGCCATCATGTAGTCTGTGAGTCAGGATTTCTTCTTTCCAAATCTCTGTTGACTGCTCCCAACCACCTTCTAGTCCTTTGTATGTTTGGAATTTTCCTCCATCACTTTTCCCAGGGATCAGTGTGAGGCTAACTAACTGACCTGTAGTTCCCACGACTCTGCTTCTTGACCTTCTTGAAGATGGGCTTGGCATCCCTCCTCAGGAACATCCCTGATCTTTCATCCAGACCTTTCAAAGATAGATTAGAGTTGTCTTTCAGTGACATCACCTAGATCTCTTTGCACCCGTGGATGCATCCTGTCAGGGCTAAGATACTTGTGCATGCCTAGTTTGTTAAAATGGTGCCTAACCTAATCATCTGCCATCAAGGGTAAGCATTCCTTGCCCTGGACATTTCTTCTGGTCTGATGGATTTGGGATTACACAAGACAAGTCTTGCCAGTGAAGATGGAGGCAAAGAAGACAGTGAGTATCCTCCAGCCTTCTTCAAGTCCTTTGTGACCCTGGCCCATCCCCATTTCTCAGGCCCACATTTTCCCTAGTCATCTTTTGATGGCTGTTGTATTCTCAGAAGTCTTCATGTTGACAGAAGCCTTCATTGATGCCCTTCATTTCTGTGAACACATTAACTTACAGGTAGTCTTTGCCCTTCCTAAATCCATCTCTGCCTACTTGCACAGTCTCTTATTCCTTCTATATTCTCATGTACCTTCTTCCACCTCTTGTTTTGCTTCTTTTTGTGTTTTGGGTGAGAATAAGGCTCTTGCAGGCTTTCTGCACCCTTTCCTGCTTGTTGGGATGAACTGTTGTTGAGGTAGGAGGAGGTGATTTTGAAGATTGACCAGTTCCCTTGGACTCCTCTTCCCTTCAGAATTATATCCCATGGGATTCTTGCATGCAGATCTGTGAGAGGCCCAAGTCCGTTCTCCTGAATCCAGGACTGTCATCCCATTTTTTGCCTTTCTTCTTCCCCTTGGGATCATGACTTCCACAGGGCAGTGAAGGCTGCCCGTGACCTTCATATCCTCAGCCAGTTAGTTTTTCCATGTCTGAATTTCTGCCCCATCAGACTGTAACTCTTTTTGGCTTACTGCGTTTCAAATACTACTCAAGAAAAATTGTTGAACTAATCTGCCTACGTGGAATTTGTCTAAAATGGAGGAAAATCTTCAGATTTGATCCTTGATGTTTCTCCTGGTCCCATAGGGCAACATTCATCCCATGCCATTTGTCATAATTCCTTCGAAATTAGCTCTATGCATTTCTGTTTCATTACTGTTAGGGTGCAGTAGGTTGTTTTTAGTAGCACAGAGCAGTTGAAGGTATGTGCTTTGGGAGGGTGAAGTCCTGTGCTATAGGAAGTTCTGCATGTTTTTCACCTCAGTCATCATCTTGAAGGTTTAAGCAAACATAGCTTATGGCAAGTGTTCAAAGGTGGAGTATGTTTACCAGCACCTCACAGTTAAACTAAGCTCTTGGGAATTTTAGGGCTGAGACTACTGATCTGAATGCAATTAGTTGTTTTATTTTCTTATTTTGGACTTAGGATCTCTGCACACTTTGAAATGCTTTTCAGTGCAGAAATTGATTGGATTGTAACACTGATCAAGCGTCATTTTATATGGCATTATTTGTGAGGATTTATATAGTGGACTTCATTTTGATTGCGGAGTGGTATTTCACCTTGATAAAGCTGACTATCTACCTACAGTGTGCCACTCCTCACTCCAGGGTGCTGCTGGTACTAAAAGTTTGGGCAGGTTTAAGGGAAGACTGGCCAAGCTCATGGCAGAGAGGGCTCCAATTGTTATAAAATACACAGAACCTTTTCTGACTGGGGAAGTCCTTAAGTTGCAAATGATTTGAGTGATGGAAAGAGTATTCAGAAGAGGGGATTTGCTTATTTATTTATTTATTTATTTATTTATTTATTTATTTATTTATTTATTTATTTATTTTCTTCCTGGTCATCCCTTTTGCTTCATGTCTCTGCTGTTCTTCTGCACTAGGGATGGAAATAAAGGAGAGGGAACCTGGAAGAAACCCAAATAATTTTGGATGGCCAAAACTGAAAGCAGAGGTGGGAATTAATATTTAAAAAATGAGAAAGAAGAACACCGCAGGAGTCACTGATCAGAGCCTCTCAGCTGATCCCACCACCTAGGGGATGCCTAGGGGCTCGCCTGGTGCTCTAAGCAGCTCTTCTTGTTGAAGTGTGAGTAGGACCAGGACGAGGTTAATGAGAGTTGCTTCTTGTATGGGGAGAGGAAAGTGGTAAGTGCAGCTGGAGCCACAGGACGAGTTTAGGAAGAACCAAGAAGGATACATCTGTATGAGGGTATTCTGCTTGCTGCAGAAAACCCTGAGTTGGGGCATCTCATGAGTGCACCCACGCCTGCTGTTCCGGAGAGGGTTTTGCCAATGCCCCTGGCCTCTGGAGTCATCTGAGGCAATGCTCCATTCCCCATGGGGCTCCCTCAGGGGGATGAGGGAGCCCTTCTTTTTATATGTAGAGGCGAGGTATGAGATGAGCACGGAAGGCTCGCTACATGACAGGGTTTATGGGTCTGTCTGATGTGATATCTGTCAAAATGCAGAGTGGGGGTCATCTGAGGAGCTTGGAAGCCCTTACCAGGTGAGTGGGGACAGCTCTGCTGCAGGGCTTTCCCAAGACAGGAGAGGATTCAGGATGGCCTTCTAGGAGTGAATGATGGGGAATGCTGGTGGTGAGTTAAGTGAGTGGCACAAGTTGCACTTGGAGGTCTGTGAGTCCTGGCCATCCTTGTCACTGTGGAGACTTGGCCACCTGCAGACAGACATGGGGGTTGTGCAATTAGGCCTCTATGGGATGGAGCTACACCAGCTATGGTGGCTATCATGAATTTGATTGGTGAGGGTGGATGGGGTGGGTGGTTAAGTGAGGTACAGTTTCGGGTAGCATCTGATCTGGCCGATAGATATGCTGCTATACTACATTGTGTTCTAGTCTACATTTTCCTACCTTTGATCCATGGCTCTACTTGATGGCCTAGTGTGTAGTGGAGCAGGATGACTCATCTCTGATGACTGAAATGAACCTTTGACATGGAGAGGGATGGTCTGTACTGGGGTACTGGCGGCAGACACCTGAATTAGAATGACTTGAAGGTGATGGGTTACACTATGGGTTAGAATGACTATGAGGTGATGGGTTACACCATTTCTTAGTCTGTCCTCACCAGCTTGTCCATTCCACAGAATTTTCTGCACACAGTAAATATTATGTTCCTACAGTAGTGTAGTTTCAGGAAGCTTTAGGAAAGCCTGGGTCTGGCTGGCAAATGTCCATGCTGGTGTTAAATTTGGATCTGATTTATTCATGTTATTCAAGTGGAATCAAATCTATGCGTTTTCTTCATTCAATTTGGCGTTTCAAGCTTCAGTGGTAGAGGACACCTTGCAGGAGCAGCTACCAAGGAATACATTTTCTGTGAGGAAGCTGTTTTGGCTAGGTTACACTCGTGTAGGAGTAGAAAATAAAAGAGGAAAGTCCACTTATAGAGATAAGGCCTGGTACAGGAATGCAGCAGATAACACTGTGCTGTTCTTCCAAAACACGTGTTTGCAAACTGCTCATATACAGTACTTGAGAGAAGGGTTTTGTTCAGCCAAGCTCTTCCTAGCTTCTGTATCTGGGCTGCTGCTTGGCTCTCCGGGTGGCTCATCTCAGTTGCATTCACAAATAATAATCTCCACTTCTGCACTGCGATGTGTCGTGAAAGGCCACACTACAGTTCCCTCTGGGTGCAAAAGATATACGAATATATATATTGTGCCCTGCTTTCAGTCGTCTGGAGGAGGCAAGGGGCTTTGTCAAATTGCCTCTTCCAGGAAGAAGAATGGTGTTGAATCCAGGAGAAGGAAGAGCAGAGGGGATCAAGAGGCTCTAGACGTGGAATAGATGAACCAACATCTTCCTTGCAGAAGATGGAAAGACAAGGAGGAGAAGAAATGTAGCTGAGCAAAGAGCCTGGAAAAGGACCGCTGATGGAAATCGGCCATCGGTGGCCTGGGCCACCTTGAGGCCTGTTTCCTATGCTACCTTGACTCCAGAGAAGGATATATCTGGGCAGACTGGGTTCTCAGTCTCTGCAGTGATTGTGGACAATTCCTGAGCACAGGCCTGTAGTTTTATGGGTGTGTGGGATGTCACTTCCCTCAGTAACCTTCTTAGTTCCAGGAACATTCTTGGAGTTGCCGTCTTCATGTGTTGGTACTTTAGGGTCACAGAAAGAGTTTTCAACATTCAAATAAGACTCTTTACAGTTGTTTTATCAAGACTTTGGAATTTTTCTGTGTGCTGCTTTCGGTTGTATGTGGCTTTGATGCAAAGGAATGGATTGAATAACAAGATACATATCTCCTTGTTGCAGCTCCAAAACTTATTTAGCCTTCCGAGGACTTTCTCCTGCCCTTTTCTTCAGGACCAGTGCTATCTCTGTGTCTTATAGTCACCTAAATGAGCATTCAGAATTCAGTGAGACTCAGTTCATTGTATGCAAATCCCAGTCCTGGGTTTACTATCGAGACCTTGGGTCTTTGATAGGCACATTTTGAACAGTCTTGTCAGATGAAGAAGGCATTGCGTGAGTTCAAACATTTACAACCAGAATAATTTTAAGATAACAAAGCAAGAATATTTTTTTAACTTCTCAG
The DNA here is from genome assembly GCF_003342845.1 of Nothoprocta perdicaria. Classification (NCBI taxonomy): domain Eukaryota; kingdom Metazoa; phylum Chordata; class Aves; order Tinamiformes; family Tinamidae; genus Nothoprocta; species Nothoprocta perdicaria. The sequence goes on from NW_020455511.1 coordinate 787,173, forward strand.
CATGCTCACTTTAGAAACTATTGCTTTTATATAACTTTCCTTCCATTGCCTCTTTCCTGAGTCTTCCTTAAAATGGTAGCTCTCCCAGGATCTTCCTGATTATTTCTATAATCCCTTTCCTCACATTGGGTAATGCCTGGGCACTGCCTCTCAAATCTAATTCCATTTCTATAGAGAAGATGTGAGCTTTCTCAGTTGCAAATTGTATGTTTTCAGTCTGGCTAGATGGCACCATGTTCTTGGTCTTCCTCACAGAGGATTCTGTGCTAGAGATTGTCTGGAGTCCTTGTTTGTTCTAATACATATAGAGAATTTGGATCCGTGTTGTCATTTCTTCGGTTGCAGTTCTGTGTGCTATCCGAAAGGATGGATATTTCACTCCCAGGCCTTTAGGTATGTAGGAGCAAGTGGATGATTTTCTAGAGTCCCTCAGAACATGGTCAGGCATGGGTATCAATTTTTCCATATTCTGGAATTTCACTCCCTGTCCTTGGTCTGCAGATAGCTCAGGTAAATCTCTTTAGAGCTATGGCCAATTAAGTAACACGTTTGAGGATTTTGCATGTAATAATTAATGGTGATCATAGATCTTTCTCTCTAGGCGAAGTCCCATGCAGATTCCTAGGAAGTGTTTGTGTGCCAAGATACTGAGACATGGAGGTATTCTTCCAACTTGGATAGGGACTTTGCAGCCCTCTTATGATTTCTGCATCTTGTGGTCACCCATTTGCATGAACTTCATCTTGGCATCGTAGTTTTATCCTTATCTTGAGTTTCATTTGCATGAATACTGGCATGGCTGATAGAAAGGAGTCTCTGTTCTGCAGTGCTGCCTCCTGCTTGGAGTAGGACTGTTGCTAGTGCTGGATCAGGGAGCGTGTGATATCATCTAGTCAAGCAATGGGATATCAGCGGGGATTTCCAGGGACAGAGACCTCCACTCTTGACCCCCTTTTGCCTTGGTGACCTGTTTAGAGTGCCAGCATGTTCCTCCCAAATAAGTCTTTGCTAATATCCACTTCTGGTCTGTTTTGGATTAACTTTTCCACACAATGAGGCCGCATCTGTTCAGATGGGTTTTCTATATATATATATATTCCAAAATCTCCACTTTTAATGCTGAGATTTCTTGTCAGAGGGACACGTTGGGACTATTTTTGCCAATTGTCTGGAATTTCTGGTTGTATTCTACCATCTTGCTCCTTGGGAGATTTGTAGATGTTTTGAAATCCATTCCTATGACAGCTGAACCTTAAGTCTACAAACTGAAGTAGGAGAGTGAGAGTTATCTCTTCCTAATATACTCCAAAAAGTTCATTTATTTCCTTTTATGCTTGTTGACTACTGAAGAAGTGTTGCAGGTAATCTGCATAGGACCTCAGTATCCCGTTGTTATTAATGATTGCCAAAATGACTTTTTCTTATATGTGGTGAGCTCTTCCTGAATTGAGCTCCCTGTTGCAGAGAAACCTCGTGCCTCTAGACCACAAACTCTCTCCTACCTGAAGAGTAGTTCAGCTAGAAGTTCTTTGGAGCCAGGCGATAATTTATTTTGGAAAAACTTGTGTTTCTGCTGTTAGAAGGCAACTGGTTCATCCAAACGATGTGGTGATTTTTTTTTCCAGTGTGACAAACAGGAGTGTAAAAGCAACCTGGGATGTATCTGGGCTGATTTATTTATTTATTTTTCTAATATGAGTATTTGTTCAAGGTGGGTTTTGTTCAGAGCTGTGCTAGGGGATTGGGAGTAAGACAGGACTTGTGCTATTCAGTTCAACATCTTTGGTGCAACGTAGGATGTGAGCTTTTGAATTTTTGGTTGTTGGGTGCCTGCAGATCTCTCATTCATCTCCCTTAGAACTTCCGAGAGGAAGACAGTTTGAAATGTGCCAAAACCACGGACATTTTGGTGTAGAACTGCTTGGTCTCCTGCTTGTCAAGTTGTGTTGAATGGTGATAATATAACTGGCTTTCTGCTGCTGTTTGCAGAATTTTCTACAAAAGCTTGTTCATATAGGGAGTAGTGTAAGTCCTGCTGTAACTCAAGTGCTGGCTGGTTGGGTTTCCTCTCACACTGGGGTATCACTATTTTCAGATCCAACATTGCTAATGATGCTGTGCACCAAATGCAATTTAGAAGGACCAAAACGGGGCAAAAAAAAAAGCACTTTCCCAGTCTTTGCCCTGCCACCCGTAGGAAGGTGTCAGTTCCATAAAGGTTCCCTGTTCTGTGGGAAGTGATTTTTGTGTTAAGCATATTTTATATACCTCATTAAATTACCATTTTAAATGCTGACTGTGGTGTGGCTATAAACCAGACATGCAGAATATCATTGTTAGTGTGTGCGTGGGGGAAAGCAGATGACTATAACTTCTTGTATAATTTGTCAAACTTCATGCAACTCCCTTCATGCAAGCCAAATATAGAGTCTTTTGAGGGCCCAACTCCCTCAATGGTGTGTAAATCCATACTGGTTCATTCACTGTATTCACTGGGCTTTTCCCACTCAACATGTTTCATCTCCTAAGCTTCTCCAGCTCTATGCCAGGAGAGATTTTTCTCCTCCTGCTATATGGCCCTGTCCCAGCGATACAGACCATTGATTGTGTCTCAGGAGGGAGAAGTAGGTGGGTGGAGAGAACTGTCTTCCTTCCCTTTCAATCCTATCTCTGCAAGATAAGGAAGAGCTACAGAGGTGCCATAGTCAGGATGATGATGAGGAAAGGGACAGAGGGGCGAGAGGAGGGTGAGTTCATGCCAGGGAGAGGTCAAGAGGGATCTGCAAGTCATGACTGTGGGAAGGGTAGCGTGGTCCTCACAATGCTTGTGCCTTTGCAGATGTCCTGGCACCCTCTGTACCGCAGCTCCAAATTCCGGCACGTCTACGGCAAGGCTGCCAACAAGGACAAATGCTACGACTGCGTGCCCATCACCCTCAGCGTCCACGATAACCACTTCTGCGCCGTCAACCCCCACTTCATTGCAGTAGTGACGGAGTGCGCCGGCGGCGGAGCCTTCCTTGTGATCCCCATTCACCAGGTGAGCACGGAGCATGGCCAGGTAGAATCATAGAATCACAAATCACAGAGTGGTTGAGGCTGGAAGGGACCTCAGGGATCATCTAGTCCAACCCCCTGCACACGCAGGGTCACCCAGAGCACGGGGCACAGGGCTGCATCCAAGCAGGTTTGGAAGATCTCCAGAGCAGACTCCACAACCTCTCTGGGCAGCCTGTGCCAGGCTCTGTCACCCTCACTGTTAATGAATTTTTCCTTAAGTTCCTGTGGAACTTTTGGTGCCTCAGCTTGTGGCCATTTCCTCTAGTCCTATCGCTGGCCCCTCCTCCTCACTGCCTCCCTTGAGGTGTTTATAGGTACTGATCAGGTCCCCCCTCAGCCTCCTCTTCTCCAGGCTGAACAGGCCCAGCTCCCTCAGCCTTTGCTCACCGCGCAGATGTTCCAGGCCCCTGATCATCCTGGTAGCCCTGCGCTGGACTCTCTCCAGCAGCTCCACATCCCTCTTGTACTGGGGAGCCCAGAACTGGACGCAGTACTCCAGATGTGGCCCCACCAGGGTTGTGTATAGGGGGACGATCACCTCCCTCGACCTGCTGGAGACGCTTTTCTTAATGCACCCCAGGATCCCGTTGGCCTCTTGGCCACCAGAGCACACTGCTGCCTCATGGTCATCTTGTCATCTACCATGATGCTGAGGTCCCTCTCTGTGGGGCTGCTCTCCAGCAGGTCAACCCCTAATCTGTACTGGTGTCGAGGGTTATTCCTCCTCTCTCCCTGTGCTTCTCCTTGTTGAACTTCATGAGGTAGACCCCAGGGAGGATGCTGGGCTGATGCCACCACCATTGCTAGATGCGCTAAAGGGGCCTCAGGTTCCTGACAGATGATTCTTGCCCATGCATCTTATGTGCATCTTGCTTGTGGCTCTTGAACAATTGCCTTTGTTTCGTATCTGAACTCCCTTCCTTATATAAATTAGTAGGCACCATGTTGTTCAGGTGCTTTACTCCTAGAACAAATTGCAAGCTGAAAAGCAGTTATTAGAGGCAGAGGGCAAAAGCTGACAAGGTGCTTTAGTTGCATGGCTCCAGCTGTCACCAAAGGCAAGTACTGTACGTTTTGTTCTAACCACCTTCTGCTTTGTGGAAGAACAGAAGAGACACAGTTATCAGACAATGCAGCTCTTAAGCTGCAAGCTCTGATGGTGAAAAACCTCCCTTTCAGAAATAAATAGCTTGCTTGTGGGTTAAGAGGGAAGCTGCTTCTCTGATACTTGTTGCTTCTGAAAAATTAGGTGTGTAAGCTCCTGATTAACTTCAGTATAAGATTATGAGCTCTCTGGAATCAGGGCAGGCCAGATGAAAGGTAAAAGTCCAGTCTTTAATTAAAAATTAATTGATGGTGTTGTTGTAATACCACTTTTTCAATATATATATGCTGAGGATGAAAGTGAACTGGCTATCCCTGAAGGATCTAGTACAGTTCCTGGCCCTTATAGACTTTGTTTATTCATCTCATTCATGCTGCTCTTCAGAGATATTCTTGCAAAAAATTAACCACTACCTTGTTTTTCTTGACTGAATCACTTCTGCCCCTTCGACTATGATGTGTTGAGGTTGAAGAACTTGTCTTTATCATAGAGCTGCATCTATGAGCAGGCAATTGGTGACTGCAAGATGGAGGGTGGGACCCAGCTCTTAAATAGTGTTAGCAAAATGAGCTGAAGACATTTGTGCTGCTTCCTATGAATTATTCTGTCTTCTCACCTCTTCAGAGCTCAGATTTCCTTTAGTAACAATTTTTCCATTAATGACACTGCTTCAGTACTTCCCCTGGAGATGCAATGCTGCTTGCAGAAGTCAAAGCTGTATTAGAAATAAAGAGGATACAGAAAAGAATAATTAAAATACATAAACAAAAATGTGAATTTTCTTTCAGGTGAGTAGGGTCTTTGGAGTTTAGGTGTTATCTGGATGAGAAAAGAAGTCAAATGAAGGCAATATCATGCAACCCATTCTTGAGATACATGACTGGGATACCTGTCTGTGATTGATTAGCACCAGTCACTTGCTATAGATGTCTGTGAGGACAGGGAGGGACATAGAGCTCATGCTGCAGAGGTGAAGAATCTTGCTTCTTTGGTGTCTTTCTATCCTTTTCTGTGTGCTTGCAAAGAGGATTTGCCCACCTCTGCATGTGCTCGAGCGCAGGCTGAACCTTGCTCCTTTTAACACAGCCTACATCCTTGCTTGTTGTCTTCCTCTCAAGCTGAGTCACCAGTTTGGAGCTCTCTTGCTCCTCCTTGTAGGAATATCATCTCTTGCATTCTGCAAGAAATGGGTGGTATTCAGCAGAGCTCTGCACAGGTGAAGCTCTCTCTGCTGTAGATACCTGCCTTTCAGCAGGCATAAAAGTGCACAATTTGGCGTTCAAGCCAAAGTGCAATTAACTGTTCAAAAGCAACCTCCTGCTACAGAAAAACTGTCAGTTAAATCTTCAAGAAGAATGTGCCATGCAGGGGGTTTGGGTGGAAAATCAACGTGTCTGGCCAGGAACAGGCTGCAGGCGCTGCAGCCCTTGGGTGCCCAGAACAGACAATTCATTTGTAAATACTGTCAGTCCTAGGATTCATGGGCAGAGTGAGCGTAACTGGGAGATGAGCCACTTTCCTACATTGTGCAGATTGGTGGCAGATACAGGCATGCTTGAGGAGGCACAAGGAAGGATCTTGACTCTGAGGACAGTTTTGTGGCCTTCCTGTGAAAGAAACTAAAAGAAGCTGCACCTCATCTGTCTCTTCCTTTGAAGAGTAAGACAAAAGGAATTCAAACTGAGAACAAAGTCCTGAAAACCGGGGAGATAAATTTGTGGCTGAGTCCCTGCTCCCTCTGTCTGAGGACAGTGGTTGTAAAACAAAACTTGGGATGGCTCTTTGGCTCTGCCTAACTGAGCTGGAGCCAACTCTTCTCCGTGGTGCTCACTGACAGCACAAGAGACAATGAGAACAAACTGAAACTTGGGCAATTCTGTCTGTCATAAGCAAACGCTTTTTCACTGCAGAGGTGTTTTACCACTGACACAGCTTGCCCAGATGTGTTGTGGATTTTCCATCCTTGGAGATGTTCAAAACTCCACGTGACATGACCCTGGACAACCTGCTGTAGGTGATTCCACTTGAGAAGTGGAGTTGGACCAGATGTTCCCCAGAGGTGCCTGCTGATCTCAGCTACTATGTGATTGTGTGACCAGATATGTTAATGCCCTCATAGAACACCTGGGAACTGGGGATGACTTACCTCATGGTCATCTACCCCCATTAAATATATGCGGGAACTTTTAGCAGCAGTCCCAACAGAAGTGGATTTCATTAGGAAACTCCATTTTTGGTGACCTACTTTTTAAAAATGCTCTAAATTTAGAGAGCAAGTGAAAAATTAAGCTTGTTTTCTAGGTCTGCAAATAATTCTGAAATGTCAGGTATGCTTGCATGAAGGATAACACATCTGCTTACTAAAACAGTCATTGCACTGTGGAATGAAATCTCCCCCATTATGTGGACAGCTTGATTTCTACACAGACATGTGCAGCCAACAGGATCTTTCATACATTTTTGTGCGCAGTTTTATTGCCGTGTCACGAGGCTCCTGGGTTACACTGGGTAGGGTGAAAGTGGCACAGGGGACTGCAAAGCTCCCTTTTGGGAGTCAGTAGAGCCTGATGGAGCAGTTGGGATGGGAGAGGATGGGGCAGAGATGACAGGCCTCAGTAAGGTGTGAAGATGCAGGAAAGCCTGAGAGCCCATGGGGTGGAACAGGGAGGGGACCAGTGCTGGCTATGGGAGATGGCCGAGTTCCCGTGGGGATCAAGGGATCCTGTGGAGACAGCTTGGGCTACCCAGCCCATTGAGTTGCCAAACCCTGAACCAAGAACTCACCTGCTAAAGGACACAATGGGTGGGGGAACCTTCGTTATTAAAACCTTTTTATCTCTCTTCTGTCTTCCCCAGTCACTTTGTTTTGCCCTTGCTACAAAAATAATATTTTTTTAAGATTGTAGTCTGAAATAAAACCCACAGTATTTTACATTTCAAAGCCCTCTGGCTGTTCAGTTAAAGCAAGTTAGTCCTGGTCTGAGCTGCAACCTTTCCAGTAAAGCCAGAATTGTTATACATTTTGCTCTGTGCAACACCCAAACCTTCCAGTTGGCAGAAGTTCAATGAAATCCTATCCATGTTCAGGCTCAGGTCAAAGCAGATTTCTCTCCATTGTGCACTTGCAAGGTCCATCTCTAGGCAAGTGTACTCCTACAGAAGGGCTTGCTTTCCAAAAGAGCAGGTATTTGCATCCACTGTGGTTCACAGCTCTTCCAGGTGGCATAAAAGTGACCACCTTCCTCTGTTCTGGTGGGACTAACCTTTGCTCTTGGACACAAGTCTGGGCAGGAAGGATGTTTCTTGGAGGCCCACAAACTCTCCTTGCTCCTGCTATGAAGAAGCAAGTGTTTTTTTCCCATGTTAACCAAATCCTCAGTGCTCTCTCTAACATAACCCATCCACTTTGCAGACTCTACTCTGCAACAGACACTGATGGGAGCTAGGGTGTTTCCATTCCTAGCTTATCTTAATTCAACACAGCCCCCATGTGGCACAAGATTTTCACTGCTCCTTAATGCACTTCTTTATGAATGACTTTTTTTTATCCATGAGCTGCCCAAATCCGGCATTTTTTTTTTTTGAGAGTCCTCAATGAGGATTGCATTTGGTGAGAAACCGGACTTCAAAACCATTGACATGAAACCGGTTGTTAAGGTGAAAAATTGATTTATAATTTGACTTTCAATGTGTCATTTTTAAAATAGTATAAATAGTAGTTGAGGAGACTAAAAAAAAAAAATTTTTTTTTTCTTTTTGTAAGAAATGTGCTAATCAAGAAGAAAATAAGATATTTTCATTCTCCCACTCCACATCTTTAAAATATGCGTAAGACTCAAAACTTTGCTAAGTGTTTCCCTTCTAGGTTTCCTTTTGGTGTCTTAACCAGCAGTCTGGATTGTTACATCTATAAGGATTTCCGAATAACTGAATGTGCTTAGAAAGGCCGGAGAAGCACCAGTTTCTTTCTTATCAGCGATATAATCAAGACTTGCGTTTCAGGGAGAGCAGAAAAACATGTTCAACAGATGGAGAACACCTGGGCATTTGGGGCATATATAGCAGAAAGAAGTTTTCCTCTGGAGCTAGGTCAGGCCTTCTTTGAAAATGTTCTGTAATCTTATGCCTCACCCTAGGTTTGATATTTGTTTTTTTTTCAGACCGGCAAACTTGACCCACATTATCCCAAAATATGTGGGCATAAAGGGAATGTTCTGGACATCAAGTGGAACCCATTCAATGACTTCGTAATAGCTTCGTGTTCAGAAGATGCCACTGTAAGTTTTCCTGTTTATATTCTTTGTTATTATTTAACTAATATGCTTGTGGGGGAAAAAAATCAGAAACCTAAAGGCCCTATTCTGAGACTTGAAAATATGTATATATTTTTTAAAAAGCCAGTCGAGAGTAAATCTCCAATAGTTTTGTTGTGGTCAGAAGCACAAAATTCCTTCCAGATCATGCTATAATAGGTACCAAAATCAGCGGGAAGAGGAATATATGTTTTTGTTAGGACTTTAATCTTTTTGGTTGTGTTTTCATGGTCAAAACAGGATATGAATTTAAAATGGAATAACTGTTTGAAGGTAATCCACTTGAAACTGCTCTTTTACCACAGAATCAGGGCATTAACACAACATAATCTGGGATGGCTATTTCAGATTCACTGCCTGCGTAGCAAATGTGATCTTGTTTCTGCCCTCAGTTACTCTGTGAAGTCATGCTGGATCAGTTACGAAGTAGCTGAGGAACTTTGGTCATATTTTATGCTCAAAATTTGTGTGCATGAGTATTTTCCAAATATAAAGATAAGAAGACTACAAACACGCTAAAGTTAATACAGTGTAAGCCTATAAAAAATACCTTGAGTGAGGTAAATAACTTTTGAGGTAAAATAACTCACTCATAAGCTTGAGTTGGCAAACAATAACTGTTTTAGCTAAAATTTGTAAAATTAAGATTTGGCCTCACATTTTACTTCAGGGTGGGTGCAGTCTGATTATTAGAAACTGAAAAGAGAGATTTATGGTAGTGAGAGAAGTTCAGCCCAAATGTGGCTAATAAAAGATTTCTTCCAATGTTCTTTCAAGAGTCACGTGTCTCTTTGCCAGTGAGGAAGCTCGACCAACTCCTATACTCTTTTTAGCAGTCCCTTATGTTTTCTGCCTTTGGGTATGTTCACTCTCTGCTTGACAAGTTTCCTATGTGGGTACATTCACCACTGATTTGGTGCATGTTCTCTATTACTTCATCTCTACCCTAAGTCTGTCTTGAATTGAAGATCTATGGTTGAATTTTCCTCCTTGTTTAGTGACCTTTATTTGATTTTTTGGATCTTAATGTCTTTTTTTTGAAGGCTTTTTTCAACTTCCAGGCTGTCTGTGGGTTTATATTATATCATCCGAGCTGTATTCCAAGTGTTCATGCTGACTTAGAAAGGGCTTGTGTCTGGAAGGTACCACTGTGACCTTCCTCTGAACTTCAGGTGGAGAATGAGCAGAGTCTAAGTTTATTACTAGAATTACAGAGTCACAGAACCATTTGAGTTCAAGGCGGGTATGGGAGGTCTTTAGCCCAACCTTTTGCTCAACTTGGTCAAGTACTGAAAACTTCCAAGGATGAAGATCTCACTGCCTATTTGAGCAACTTGTTCCAGTTGTTCTCATGTAGATTTGTTTTCTTTGTATCCACTTGCCCTGATGATTTAAAATAAACTAATGATTTAGTTTATTACCAATATATCTCATCCTCCCACTGTATAACTCAGTAAAGAATGTAGCTCCATTTTCTCAGCAGCCTGCTCATAAATATCGAAGGCCCCTATCTGGTTCCCCCAAAGCTTTCTCTTCTCCAGACTGAACAAACCCAACTTCTCCAGCCTATTCTCAAAGGGTAAATGTTCCAGGTATCTACAGGGTAAGTTTACCAAAGCCTTCCTTGTACTGGGAGAAATGCAATTTTCCAATTGCAAATCTGGGAACACTCCCTTTGCTCGGTCTACTGGCTATCCTTCTTTGCAGCAGATCAGAATGCAAGGGCATGTTGCTAGTTCAAGTTTAGTCTGGTGCCAGGATACTAGTGTCTTTGCAGAAGAGTTGCTTTCTGTCAGTTTCATATTCCATTTTTCTACTGAAACTGTTGACACGGGATCATTCCTCAGGCTAAAGGATGGAAACGATGCGCTTGTAGCTGATCACAGCTCTAAAAGTTGTTCTAAAATGTGTTACTGCTTCTGAAGCTGTGCTCTTCACTTCAATATTCCCCTGGCAACATCATGTTGGCACCAGGAAATGAGATGTTAGCGGTCAGAGTCCCTCTGGCAACCAGAGGCTGAGGAACCTGCTGGGCACAAATGACTCCTTTGATCTTTGAGCAGTGCACATATTTTCACTTTCCTCCATTGTCTTTGGTGCTGTCAATTAAACCCTTGCCTCTCTGAGAAGATTTGAGTCCTGTATTCGCTGTCCACAAGGGAGTTGAAGAAAGACAGAAGAGCTTCCCATTCTTTCTCCTCCCCAGGCTGATCAAAAGTCATTTTCTGCACCTCTTCCCACCTGTGCTGTGCCACGAATTCATCTTTTTCTCACTTTTCTCTGTCATGTTGTCATCTGCTGGGACTCTCTGTTGAAATTTATTTCACATTTCCTCAATGGAGACAAGGTAGAAGACTGCAGCTGGTTTGGTATCTGTATAATCTGTGGCTTAGCTCATCACCTTTAGAATAGCTTTTTTTTTTTTTAATGATTTACTGCACTGCAACTTGATTTTGTGAACTGCTGACCAGATACAGGGATTTAACTGCTGAGCTAGAACAGCAATGGAATTGCTGGCTAAACAGGAGTCTTCAGGCCCATGGAAATTCTTGTATTTCTTCAGCAAAGGCAGGAGCACATCTGTCCACCTTCAAAAGAATAATTTGTTATTGGCAAATCTCAAATTAATTCTTTTCTCAGGGATCTCACAGTCCTGTCTTTTACCGTTCAGGTTAAAATCTGGGACATTCCCAAGCACTTCCTGACAAGAAACATCACCAGTCCGAACAAGGAACTTCTTGGTCACACACGAAGAGTTGGCCTCATTGAGTGGCATCCGACTGCCAGTAACATCCTCTTCAGCTCTGGCTATGACTACAAGGTGGGTTATTTCTCTGCAGTGCACTCTTTACATGGCAGAAAGCATGCTGAGAATATTGGGGTTTGATTAAACACATCTTTCCAGATAGTAAAATGATAAAAGTAAAATTATGTCTATGACAAGGAACAGACAGTTCTGTTCTGCAAGGTGATTTTTTTTTTTAATTTCAAAATGTAAGAGAATGATAAAATGTTCAGTAGCCTTTTTGCAGAGGAAAATTCCATAAGTGACCCCAGTGGTGAAGGGACGCTGTGACAAATCCCAGAAAGGCTTGCTAAATTCACAGTCTTCTGATGAACTTCAGTCCCCTCTTCCTTAATGGGCAGTATCCAATGCTGTGCACTTTCCTGAGGCTTCATTCCTGTGTATTAGTGTAAATACCTGCATTGATACCGACCATTTTTATATAGAAAATATGGTCTGAGAACAGTATGAGATTGATAGATCTTCTGGGCAGATACCATGTCCCTGATACATTGCTGTAAGGTACTAGGAATGATTTAAATGATGGAGAACAACCATTCATGATGGTAAGACCTGTGTATGCAAAGAAGAGGCGAATAGGGTACATGGAGTGTTTTCTTTTTCAGTTAGTAAAGGGCTAATTGTTTGTTCCTCTGTCCCAGATAATGATCTGGAACCTCGACACCGAAAAACCTGTCCTGTCAAACCCCGTGAAGATCCTTGACATTCACAAAGATGTGATCCTCTCCATGTCATTCAACACAGATGGCAGCCTCCTTGCCACAGCCTGCCGGGACAGAAATATTCGTCTGATAGACCCTCGTGCAGGATTAGTCCTACAAGTAGGTTGGATTCAGAGGTTTGTGGTCCAGCTTATCTCATTCGGGTGCATTTCCTCTTCTGGGTAGACTCATGTCATCAATGAAAATACCTCATTACTCAAGACATCAGATAGTGGCATTGCATTCATGAAACGTCGCTGCTGTTGAAGCCAGTGCTCCGTCTCATATTGCTATGCTCCTTGCTCTGCAACCCTTCTTGAAGTGCACTGTTTTGATAGCTCCTCTCTGCAGTTCTCTAGATACTTCTAGGGGGTGCCTTGGGAATGCTGGGTAGAGATTAGTGTATGTTTGTCCAACTGCCAGGATTGTTATTGCTGTCTGTACTTTGTTAATAGGATGAAGTTAATTACCACTGTAAGTATTTGCACAGATATATGTAGAGAGAGAGTCCTGCCTAAACCTAACTGTGATTGCCTTTTTGAAAATGTATGAATCAGCAGGTAGAGAGAATGATTGTTGGTTTCTTTTCCCTCTTTAGAATAGTCCTGGTAAGTCAGAGATCTCATGCAACATGAAATGTACCTTTACAATGATGACCTGCTGTGCTTTAGCCAGCCCAGATAAGCTTCATGGGCAATGGAAGGTGGTTTGTTGTCATGATATGATTTCTCATGCAATTTTATACTGCTGGAAGAGAGTGTGCTTTTGTATTTAAGTGATGTGCCTTGTCTTTCTATAGGAAGCCAGCTACAAGTCTCACAGAGTCAATAAAGTTTTGTTTCTTGGAAGCATGGGAAAGCTGCTCTCTACTGGAACATCTCGGTGGAATAACAGGCAGATTGCATTATGGGATCAAGTGAGTTGGATCAGCAATCATAACTTAACCAGCTTCACCAATTTTCTGCCTTTTGCTGTCACTTTAATTTTTCTACCAACCAAATACCCAAGAACTGCTCTGTAACAGCAATTCGGAAGGGGCTCGTTGAACTCTTAAGACATGCAGATTTTACTATTATGAAGCTCAAAACTTAAAACATAGAAAACCACTACAGCAAAGGGAATGGTGTGCCAATTACAGGAAGAAAGGTTTTGAAGGACCTTTGGATGATCAGCACGGTTCTCAGTTTAAATAAACTTTTAGTAGTCTCACTGGCAATTTGTCATTGACACTGGAAAAAAAATGAACACTGGAGACAACCTACTGACATGATAAACTGAAGAGAGCGGAGATAGCTCTTACCAGCCCCCTGCAAGGGCTTGTACCGTACTTTTACCACGCCTCCCCACATAAGGCCTAGGAGGGCTTTTCCCCCAGGCCTCTTCTCAGTGTGTGGTATGGAGACCTCTCCGCTAGCATAGACTCTTCTTGCTCTTAGGGAAGATAGTACACAGTGGTGGAGGTCCACATCTCAGCTAAAGATCATGAGGGAACCTAACATTCTAACATTCAATGTGCAATGTGGACATGCTTTCAAGACCTGTCTACCTCACTGGAAGTACTGGCTCATATGGCCTTCTTGGCTTTTCTCATTATACTTGCTCCTGAAATGTCACCAGGTATTTGAGATGCTGAAGTAGGAATGATGTCCTCTGTCAAGAGTCAGAGGAGCAGCATGGAGCCAGGGGCAGAACACCTATCTCCCACCTTTCCTCAGGACAGCTGTCCATCACCTGAGCTTATCACATCCTTTCCATTAGTGGGGCTTCAGGTCAGGTGTCTCTGATTTGAGGTCACTGAAATGCAATTCCAGCAGTTTGTTTTCCCATGTGTTTTGCCTAGAATGACCTTTCTGTGCCTTTAACGGAGGAAGATCTGGATGGCTCCTCAGGGATCCTGTTTCCCTTCTACGACTCAGACACACACATGCTTTACATTGTGGGAAAGGTAAGTGCTTCCCATGCTAGTGAACACTGGCCTGCCCAATTCTCCCAGAAGAACTACATCTCCACCTCGCTCATGGTGAAGTCAAAGGTGCTCCAGACATTCATTAACCGAAGGTTAATCCCCATAAGGAATGGGACCTCAAGGTCCTACAGAATTAAGCCATGTATTCTGCTGCAGGTATGCCATATTTACCAAAGAGAAGTGCATTGCAGAGCCCTAACCTCTTGCACAGGAATTTAGGGGTAAATATTTTGGCATGGAGTACACCCATACATGAGCTTGTATAGCATTTGGGCCCACACATTTTTCTTTGACCCTCATGCAGAGCTGTAAACTTGGCTTATGTTCATTCTTTTTGCCTTTAGGGTGATGGAAATATACGGTACTACGAGATAAGCCCTGAGAAACCATACCTGAACTACTTGATGGAATACCGTTCTCCTTTACCACAGAAGGGAATTGGTGAGTGGTAATACATATGTTTAGTGTCACAGCAATGTAGTGGCTTCTCTGTCTAAGAGACTGTCTGAATCCAGAAATACGTGCTCTGTGCATTATGAGAGCTTCATGTCTTTGTGCATTCACTTTTAGGTCTTGTCTAATTTCTCCTGTAATGGCATTTCCCAGTTAGAGATGGACCTTCTGTTATAGGCCACCTATCTTCCTTCGGAGACATTTGGAGGCTCATTAATCTGCCTTCATCCTATCCCAGACTCCTGAAAGTACAGAATTAGCTTTCAGCCTTTGGACTGGTTTTGGTAGCTCTTCCATGAGTCTTCTCCAGTTTATCCCGTAACTGGAGTTTCTCTGTAGACTGATGTATCTTCAGGATCATTTGCCCAGCACTTTATACATACTTGTAGATACTCCAGTTCCTCCAGAACATTGGTATAGATGTTTAGCAGCTACTGTCCTGGACTTTTTTCTTGCAGTACCCCTCCAGAAAATGTTGTTAGAAGGGAATCATTTGGCCTGCCTCTGAATCACAAATGATTGTTGTCTAAAAGAGTAGATAAATTTTCATACCTTTATACTCTGTCTTACTTTGAGCCACTGTTGGTGATGGACTATTGACTGGAAAGACCTTTGCCAAGACCTGCACAGTTATTTATGTATAAGAAATCCATTCCTGTTGATCCTGATAATTAAATCCTGTGACATCATCTACTTGTTTTGCTTGGCCACTCTATCTGTGGCTCATAAATTAAGTAAGGAACATGAGGCTTATAAACACTATGTGTAACCTTGTAGTCTAACAGAAATAAATGAGTGAATCTCAGCTGTTGATTATTTCTGCTAAGTTTTGGGTACAGATTTTAGACTATACTAGTATGGAGCTGTTGCTGTGACTCCTGTTATTTGGCAGCACTTTTTTTGTTTTTGCCTGGTGCATGACATAAACTCTGCTATCTCCTAAATCCTCCTAATGGGGCTGTCCCCTCTTTCTCTTCTGCTCTTCCATCAGGAATAATGCCAAAGAGAGGCCTTGAAGTGTCAGCCTGTGAGATTTTCCGTTTCTACAAACTGATCCCAACTAAAAATCTGGTTCAGCCCATCTCCATGATTGTGCCTCGACGGGTGAGTTACCCTCAGGTCACACCTGTTTCTGGGGCATGTATCACTGAAAGAGGAGCAGTGTCTCCTCTCTATGACTCTCAGGAGTCAGGAGAGCAGGTAGAACATGGGATTTTCTCTTTCCTGGGAGGAGCGACAGAGCTTGACAGCTTCTGGGGCGGTGCTGCCAATAAATCCTGGTTGGGTAGCTCAGGAGTTATGTCTTTATGACAGCTATCTTTCTCATGTAAGACATGCTCATCAGTCTGCTCTACTTGGATATGACAAGTCTTTCTCTGACTGTTGGGTCAACTGGTTGGCTGTAACCTTCCTCATTTGGCATCTGTTTGTCATAATGAGGAAAGGGAGATAGAGGTTTGGGGCAATGTTAAGTGACACATGAACTACTCCTTGAGGAAGGAAGGAAAAAAGTCGCTGGAGGGGAAATAATAGTGTGTGTGCGCTGCTTTTTACCAGCTTCTCCAGAAATCCTGGAAGATGTGGGTACCCCAGTCAGAGCCAAGGTTTGTTGCAACCTCCATCTATGCAGGTTTCTCCAGTGTTACCTCCATGGCCAGTTTTCCTCAAAACCCCTTATGATTTGTACTTCCAAGCAATGGTTTGAATGAGGATGTAGGAGACACAGGGTGGGTGAGAAGACTTTCCGCCCATGCTGATGAATACTGCTGATGCACTGCAGTAGAATGAGTGACTTTTCTACCATGCATGAGCATGCATGGTCCCACTAAGCACAGTGCCAAGCCTCACTGTTCCCAGGGGCTGATGCAGTGACTTCGTTTTTCCCTTTTGCTTGCAGTCGGAGTCATACCAGGAAGACATCTACCCTTTGACCACTGGAGCCCAGCCAGCCCTGACAGCACAAGAGTGGCTGCACGGAGTTAACAAAGGTCAGCACATGGAGAGCAGCCCAGCCCTTCAGCTCCCCGGGGCTTGGGTAAGCTGCCACTGGCTCTCTGGCCCAATAACTGCCAGAGAAGTAGGAAATGAGGAAGATGAGAGACGTGAAAATTATAGCTGTGAACCAAAATATTTTGGTGGCTGAAATATGTGAACTCTGGGAATCTCTCCCATCAAGTGCTCTCATGTTTATCCCCGCACACTGTTTGGATGCGTTGCTTACTGCTGATTTCTGATTGTGGTGCTGATTTCTAACCAGCAACCTGCCTCCCTTTGCAGGGCCTCTGCTGGTGTCCTTGAGACCAGGCTCTGGAGCGGTGAATTCCTTGCCGCAATTTGTTGAGCCCGAGCCATTCCTGAAACCTACAGCCCCAAGCCAAAGCCAGGACTGGGGAGGAAGGAGCCCACTGGATAAGAGGCAGAAGCAAAGTGAGGTCCAAGACAGCAGGAACCAGCTAAATGTGGAAGAGACGTGGCTGAAAAAAGAGCAAATGCGCCTCTCCAATGGCTTTGACATATTTGAGTGTCCACCACCAAAAACTGAAAATGAGGTGTGAAAGTGTTTCCAGTGAAGGGTTTGGGGCTGTGGGGGAATATCCAGAGCATCTGTCAAAAAGATCCCATTCCAAAAATATCAGAATCAGGAAGGGTTTGTGTTGCAGAGCCTGGACAATTGCAGAGCTCAGTGTCCCCCACGCATCTTCAGGTTCCCGCTGTGCATGAGCCTGTCCCTCAAAGGTGGAGCAGTGTCACTACCTAGCAGGATGTGGCAGATCCAGCAGTTTAGGCTTTGGATTCTCTGTGTCCAGGCTCTGAGTTATCAGTGGCATGAAGACCCCTTTCCCTGTTATTGTCTGCTGCTGAGTTAAGGGATGTGCCTTTGATAAGTGCTGTTGAGAAAGACCAACATGTACAGCCCAAACCAGTGAGCAGTGGGAGCCCTGATGGTGGCCAGTCTGTTAGGGGAAGATTCCCCCTAAGAGGCTATTCCAGGAGTGATGTGACAGGACTGGGTGCGTTTGACAGGGAAAGTCTGTGTTTCTGTAGTGTTAGAGAAATAAAGTGTGTCTTTTCTTACAGCTTTTGCAGATGTTTTACCGACAACAGGAAGAGATACGGAGACTACGTGAGCTGGTAAACCAGAGAGATATCCAAATTAAACAGCTGGATCTGGAGCTCAAAAACATCTGCAAGGAAGTAGGCATGTGCTGAGGGCAGTGGCCTCCACACCGCTGGCAACTGCACCAGACTCCAGTTCCTGCGGAAAACTTTTTTTACTTTTTTTTTCTTTGTCATCGTTTTTTGATTTTTTTTTTCTTTTTGCTGGGGGAAAGACTGATGTTTCAGGCAACAGTGCTTCTCTGGCTCGTGGTGGTCCCATTCCCCTATCCGTCACCAGGCAGTCACCGACGGACTTGCCACACTTCCTCAGGGTCCTCCTCGCTTGCCCATCCGCTCGCGTCAGAAGCTGACATGTTAAAGCTAGTGTCAGCTTTGGGAAATCTGGGTTTTGTCCTGAAGAAGCAAACAGTTAGAGCTCTGATGTCCTGTTTGCTGCCCATCCTCTGGGTTTTGTCMWGMAGAGGATGCAGCTTCTATTACGCCCCAGATCCCTCAATGCAGCTGCCATGACCACTGTCCTCCTGCCCTGGAAGACAGCCCTGCACGTGAGCCCCAGGGCAGCTCTGGCTCCAGAGCGATCCTCCACCTGCCTCTTCCACCGGCCCTGCACAGAGCCCACGCTGCCGCAGCCATGCGCTGCGGGCCGTTCTCCCCACCGCTGGTGGTGAGGAAAGGAGTGTTGTTCTTTCCGGAGGCCAAGCTCTACAGGGCTGGTTCCCCCTGGAGAAGCTGCAGGCGGCAGCGGAGGCTTCTGGGCCTGCCGAGTCAGTGGCCTGTTCTTTTGTCCCGACAGTACTTCTCCTGCCAAAGGCCGGCTGTGGCTACGGGGGTGGTGGCCCTGGAGCTCTCGGCAGGCTCTCCAGGATGACAGCCAAAGCTGGGAAGGGTGGAAGGCCGTGGGGGTGCCCCTGCACCCTCACTGCAGCCCTCTCAGCAATGGTGCTACCAACAGCAGGACCAAGGGACAGCCCGAGCTGACGTCCCTGATTTGGGGGTTATCACACATCTCTGTGTCCACGGCTGCCTCTTTCTTCATGCCCAGAATCTAGCAGCTTTTCCTACCACGCTGTGGCTGGTGTACACACTTATCTGTAGCTGGCTTTCACGCGTGTCACCTTGTTGGGGCCTAGTCTGAGGGAAAAGCTCCTGCAGATGCCCGGGTGCTTCCACAGCTCCCATGTGGCAAGGCTGTTCGAATCCCTAAATGCCGAGGTCATGGAGACATCCCAGCCCCAAGGAAACACTGGTTGACCTGTGTCCATACACATCTGTTGCGACGCACCCAGGTGTAAATATTATGTCCCACTGGCTTCCTGAAGCCTGATGTTTTCCAAGAGATTTGAAATAATCTGTGCAGACAGAGGCCCCTGCAAAGAGGGCGCCTTGGCAAGAGGGCTAAGAGCTGCGCGCTGCCTGTGCTCCTGCAACACGCTGCTCTGCTGGCCACCAAAAGCAGTGGCTGGCAGGGAGCTCATGGCCATTAAATGCTCATTAGCTACGAGAATCATGGAAAGACTCCAGCATCCCTCTTGCTCTGCTTCAGAGACTTCACCCGGCTTTCAAAATATCATGCATTTCTACGTAGCAGCAACATGTTTGGGTGCTAAAATGTTGTATTTTTGTTTCCTTCTAAGCAAGTTCTCTGTGACAGTGCAAAAAGGGGATAGACATTCAGGAAAAAAAAATACGTTTAGCACCAGTCACTTATTTAACACTACGCTTTTTTTTTCTTTTTTTTTTTTGTGAAAAAATAAGGGGATAGTAATATATTAATAACAAAGTTGAAGAAAACTTCAGCTCATTTCAAAATGAACTTTCCTGCTGTACAGATTTTCCTGCAAAGCAGCTCTCTCCAGATAAAAAGCTTTAAGCAGTGCATGAATCTTACAAGGCCAGTAGCGGTCAGGCTTTCTCACAAATACCGATAGGTAAGTTAGGAAAAAAAATTGAGAAGCCAGAGATTTTTTTTTGGCCACGTCAAACCATCTAACAGCTTCAAGCTTCAAAGCCATTATCACAGAGTGTAGCCAAAGTGATGTGACACAAACACTCTTTGCTTTTCAAGGGATCCTTATCAGATGTTTGGTACAATCTCAGCAGCCTGTGTGATAATGGCAGTTTTCCTGTCACCATACAAGCTTCATGCACTGCCTTGTTTTTGCTTATTTTTCATACAGAATAAATTATTTAAATTATTTCCAAGATAAAGCAATTTATTTTCAAGCGATTTTATGTTCTTTTGAGAATTGTTTCTTTGCTCATGCTATGGATGGCATAGAAATTTCTCAACGACCAGGGCTTTTAGCTTAGGATTTTGTTGATTTACGGAAAATAAATTGCTTTCATTTGGGTTTGCTTGCGACCTTTATAAGGGCAAAGACTACTTAATCAGAACTTCAGTAGAACTTTTTTTTTTTTTTCAGATGGTGTGCCTGTGTATGTGTAATGTTTGATATGTGTTTCAATTTGGAGCTGGAATGCAACCATAGATACTTACAGAGAGAAAAAAAAATGGAGAAAATGGATTTGTGTGTTAATGAACTGTGCCTAAATAGACTTAACTGATCACTTCAACAATTTCTTAATGTCCATGTATCTTTGTAAACAAAAAAAAATTAAAATGGGGATAAAAACACAATTGTGCAATGAAAACCAAATGTAACTGAATAATAAATATCTGTTTAGAGTTTTACTATTTTGATACATGCAGAATTGTTGTTCTTTTTTTTTTAAATCATAATTATCTTTTTCAAGTGAGTGAAAGTGAGTGAATCTGGACAAGATGGCTGAGGACCCGTACAACTCAGGAAGAATTACCAGCCCTTCTTTCCTTTCCTTTTGGGAAGTTGTGGCCTTATGTTGGTGAGCACTAGGTGACCATAGCACCTACATGGTGCTATGTGTGCTGGCCTATCTTCTTTGAGTCTTTTCCATACTCCACCACTAAGGAGGTGCTAGTCATTTCAAGCCATTTGGCAGCTCAGGTACCTCTTTGCAGAGACCCTTCAGCCAGGAGAAGACAAGAGAGTGATTGCTGCTGAGGACCTTGTGTGGTTCCGTAGTGTGTCTCAAGCCGTGTGAACCAGGCAAGAGCATCAATGTCACCAGGTGTGAGGTTGGGATCATCCTGCATTCCTCCATCCCAGATCTTGAGGTGGCTTTCATACATACCTGGCCTGCCCTGGAATGCGTTTTCACACATGGTCCTGCCTTCAGGAGAGCGTTTCAGAGCACAAATTGCTGCTGATGCTATGCCAAGGAAGTTGGGGGTAAATTGCAGACACAGCCAGAGGGTTTGTTAAAAGGAGTAGTCATCTACTGTGAAATTTTTATAGGTCAATTTCACATGTTATCCATTTCCTGAACCTGGTGCAAAGAGTAGATTGCCTCTGTCAATTGTCAGGACCATGGTTTTTTGTTTAAAGTTACTTTATTACTCCTGGAAAAGAGTCTATTCCCAAGCTGCAGCAAAGCCCTTCAGAGCATTTACTTCTCCAACAATATTTCTGACTCCTCATTTGATGTTTGCATTAGTAGTACCATCAGCATCCATGGCTGAAACATTTTCCAAGGACTCCGAGTCTGAATTTCATCAAAGTTTCCTGGCCAAGTGGTGGTAGTTTCAGTTTGACATATTGTTGTCTGAATGTGGATTTGAAATCAGATGAGCCAGAAGGAGACAGCTCTGTTTTGGTGGTCCTAGTAGGAAAGTCAGGCTGAACACCAGTCCTCAGATCTTGCTGGTGCTGGAGGGGATGGTCGTGTGGTGGGAAATCATGAACTTCATGTGGTTTCTCCCTTATAAATATCTTTGTGCTTGAACTTCTTGGTGGGTCTCTGGGTTGGGAATATGTGGTCACACTCACTCTGAAGGCAGTTACTCCCCCAATTTGGACGCCAACAGCAGCATATTGCTGATTCTCATACCTATGGGCCTCAGCTTGTCCATTTCCCCTTCATCTTCTGTCTTTGGACTCTTCCCCTCATCTTGCCATTCCAGTTCTTGTCTAACACCTTCCACAGGTCTCCTTAAAGAAAGAGTGTATAGAGGAGACAAAGATCCCTCTACAGAAGCCCCAGCCACTAAATGGACGACATAGACTTTGGCAGGAACTGACTTTGCTCTTTTGCCTTCCTCTGCTAAAATAATACTCGGCTGTGCAAAATTTGTGATGAAGTTATGGACATGCTGGCTGCATGCAGACCAGCTGCAGTTATCAAGGAGTGGTGTATGGAGAAGGCCATCACAACCCAAAGCCAAGCATCAAGCTGCGCACTACTGAGCAGTTGGTCTTGGCCAGCTTGGGACTTGTCCCTTCAGGAAGAGCTCTGGTAAAATGGACTGAAATAATTGAGCTTTTTAGTTGCTTTGCTGAGCCTGAATGGTTTGAGCTCCATGGCCACTGTCACTGCTTGCCACCTATATGTATTTTGGAGATCATATGCAGACCAGAGGCCTTGCCAGGCAGCTCTCTACCATTATCCTGCTGTGCACATTGTTACAGAGTCCTGAGATTTCCCCTGCAAATTCCAAATCCTTTTTTGGTAATTAGAATGGAGTACCCCTTCCACCTAATTCCTCACAATTAATGAATGCAAAATGAAAAGTGGTCACAGTATTTTTGGGTGAAGATGGAAGACCTAGCATCCTTATGCTGTAAACACTCAAGGACCAGAACGGGTGTCTCCATGCACTGGTGAGAGCTCTTGTTTTGCTGTAGTTGCCTCTCAGATGTGTGTAGCCCAAGGCTGTTTATTAAACTCTTGGTCTTTTGTCCAAGGCTGTGGAGTTACTGATAAGAGAAGAGAGGAGAAAGCTCAAGATAAAAACAAGTGAATAAATCAGCTGGGAATAGCTTAGAGCCTAGCTTTTTGACAACTCCTTGCTCTGGCAAAATGCTCTAAGTGTGGAACTAAGTCACAGATGCATGCAGGAATCATCTAGCAGGAATCGTTTCCCAGCCTCCCTGGGGGAGACATGCTGAAAATTTGCACTATCTACTCTTTTTGGCAAATCCAGGGTCAGTGGTGAGATTAGGAGAAAAGAGATTTGACTGTGTCCAAAGCAGAGCTAATACTCTAATACTTCTTGATTTCTGGATGAATAGAGATGGATTCTCTCCTGAAGTTGTAAAAAGCCTTCTTTATGCAACCCCAATAGCAGGATTAGGACTTCTGAACATCTCACATGGTAAAGGAGTTCCTCACCTCCAGATATTGATGAGGATCAACAATACACTGTGATTCGTTTGGCTGCATATGTAACTTCTGTGTTACTATATTTTTTTTTCCATATAATCTTTAAAAAAACCAGCATATTCAGTCCTATGGTAAAGAATTTGGTCTTCATTTCTTTCTGGGTCTGGCCTGCAAGGCTTTTTTTTTCTTTAGAGGGGATGCTGGTAGTAAAACGCCTGTGCCCAGAGTGCATCGTTGCTCCTGCTATGGTGCCATTGTGTAAGTAGGGTTTGCTACACGTTCTAACTTGTTAAATAGTCTTCTGAACAACCTAGGATGCCCATCTGGTGCACACGCCTGCAGGCCGAGCTTCTGTCTCCTGTCCTGGCCTAGCACTTTACAGACCTTCTGAGTTCAGCTTGTGCTGGAAGAACAGTATGTAATAATATGTAGAAATAATGACTAAAATTAAACAGGAGCTGTCAAAACAAGTGACCCTGTTTCAGAAGAGCTGATTAACTGCAGGAATCAGTCAAGGTACAGCTGGTTACTTATGACCTTTGGAAATGTGTGTTTGGAGAACAAACAGCCTTTTGTCAGCCCTATCAACCCTTTGTTGGGTTTATTCATTTATCTTCCAACCTTCACCTAACAGATTAACCAGACTACTGAATCTTCTTAGAACTGAGGATAGGAACACATGCACACATCCTTTAGAGTAAAAGTCTTAAAGCAAAGGAAATAACAGGACTGTCTCTGAATTCAACTCTGAGCCTACTCAAGATAGGATGTGATAGGAAGAAGTCTCTGAAGTTAGTGAATAGCAGGTTGGTAAAAAAAGCAATATTCTTCAATCTATTTACAACAAAACTTGCAAAAGAAGTAGAGCTCAAACCTACTTTGAGTAAAATAGTAGGGCTTTGTGATCAAAAATAATTAATGGTGCCTAGTTGCGCTGATGTTTCCTTTAGAATTTGCTTTAGAGTGGAGTCTGAGCGGACCAATGGTGACATTATCAGCTTTCGTAGTAGTAACACTAAGTGACTTGCACGTCACTTTACCCTCCTTCTTTCCCAGTTGTAATCTGTAAGTTTTGTGTGTTTTGGAGGTTCTCTCACAATAGTAGCTCTTCTTGAGTAGGCTCGGAGTCATTTCAATACCTGATATGATGCATTTGAGGAATACCCCTCCACACCATTGTGAAACTATCTTTACTTTTCTTTTTCTTTTTTTTTTTTTTTTTTTTTTTAATATTGTACTTCTGTTTGGAGTTTGCATGTTTGTTCCCCCAAAATTTATTAGAACGCAATGTCCTTCTTTGTCTTGGGTTCACCCGGTCCTCTCCCTTCTCTAGTGATCACTATTTGATTTTACACTTTTTAATCCAATTGAGAGCTATATGATTTTTATCTTCTGCTCCTGGGCAGAGTGCCCTTTGACCTGGGCAAGGGTGCTTTGGTTCACACAATAGAGAGAGGGGACTTTAGCATAGGCATAAAGCCCAAAGTCTATAGCATGCGACCTATAGCACTCACCACATCTCCTTTGTTGTGACTTGCTACCTTGCATGACTTGAGCAAGCTGGTCAGTTTGCTCTAGCCATAGTATGAGGATCTATGAATTACCCAGCAACAATTACCCCACCCTGGTGTATTTAACCTGTAATTTCTTTACAACATGGACATTTTCACATATGACTCATAGAGATTATAAGGGATATTCCTCACAATACTGGAAAGACACTGATAGCAATAATAATGCTAGACTCTTCTATTTGTTATCAAATCCCCTTTGCCAGTAGCCTGGCAAAAAGCAGCATATCACACATTTTAGAAGAATTTTCCAAGACGAAGATGCAGTTATCCTTGGTACAGAACCAATGATCAAAATGCTTCTACAGAAAGGAGAATAATGAACTTCAGTTATGTTTGCTGCAGAGTTAACTCCCCAGTCTACCCTTTAAAGCAGATGTTCCTTCTCTCTCTTATAAGCTTCTGGGACAGAGACAAGTTATTCAAAAATGAAATGTGAAAAACTGTGTTGCATGCATGTCTGCATAGCCACATTGTGAGAGAGCCCCACTATAAGCACAAACCCTATAAACTTCAAACCCTCCTGGCTACAGACGGCATTAAACAATACCATCTATCCCTCGGTACTGCTGTTGTAGCCGAGATGGGTTTTGGAAGGAGTTCTTGGTGTGCGGGTGCTGTACTTGGGAGAAACCCGCTGCCCAGCTTGGAGCAGCATCAGCAACTGGTATTGCACAAAGAAAGGTGCAAAACGGGCACAAACACATGCATATCTACACACATAAGCAGGGAAGGCAGAGACAGCAACGCAAACCACACAGTGCTCAGACACTCATGTCTTTGTCCTGGCCACGCCGTTCAAAGCACTCAGGCAAGGGCAAAAGAGGGGCAAAAAGAGCCCCAAAAGGCCAAAGCAGTGCAAGGCAAGGAGGAGCAGGCGCGCGTGCCCGCCGGCCAGCAAAGCGGGGCAGGAGGAGGGGAGCGGGGCGGGCAGCGAGGCAGCGCGCCGGGCAGGGAGCGCCGCGGCGGCGGGATGCGGGAGCCGAGCCCGCCCCGCTCCCGAGCGCGGAAACCGGCCGCAGGATGCGGCGCCCGGCGCGGAGCGGGCTCGGCGCCGCGGTGCTGTGAGCGCCAAACCCGCACACAAAGCCGCTGCTGTGAGCGCAAAACCGCACGCGGTACCGGCACCCTGCTCTGCCTCCCGGCCCCGGCGCCGCTCCAGCCCCGCTCCCGAGCCGCGGCCGCGCCGCTCCCACCATGCTCGCAGGGAAGTGCTTGGGATTCCTGTATTCCGCGCTGTGTCTCTGGGCATCCTTCTTCGTGTCGTTCTTTAAAGGTAACCTCTGCCTGGCTCTCTGCTCTTTTGTTTTCCTCTATTTCTTTCCAAATTCTCCTACTCTGTTTTCAGACGCATTCCCCTCTGCATGCCTTCTGAACTTTGTCAGAGTCTAGACCTGGTCCCACTGAACTTAATATCTGTTCGGCCAGGTCTTTAAATTTTATACTACTTTACATCTTCTCTAATGAAGGGAAAAGGTCCATTTGTTTTAAATGGAAAGTGATGTTTTTAATTTTTCGAAATCTATTCAAGTGATTTAAATTTATTGAATGATTTTCAAGAGGAAAACGTTCTCACTCTCCTTTAGAGATTTACCATATTACCGCTGCTTGGGAGAATGAGAAATTATAACTTATGTCTGGGAGTTCCATTATTGGACCCTTATAGGTGTGAGGCTGAAATGGTATTTTCCTACTGAAAATATGAGCAGAAAAAAAAATAACTGTTTACTTTCTATGCATCATTCTGTAAGACTTAAATCTGCAAAATGGTGTAAATGATTTTAATCTTGTTGCCTAAGGTGTCAGTGTGACCAAATATATATCCTGATGTGTTCCAGTGTGTTGCAAGCCAAAGCATCCTTCCAAAGCAAGGAGGATTGCACATCTGATAAAGATTTTTTTTTTAAATGAGAAGTTGAAAGGGTGACAATCTTGAACGACGTTCAGAATGCTACACAGAATGTGCTTTTATTGCTCCCTAGCAAGATCAGCTTTTTCGATGTGCAGCAAACTTGCCGGCAGCAACGCCGAGTTCTGAACCTGAGCAGCCCAGATGTGCAGGGCTGTGTCCTGCCATCCATAATTTCTGCATGGGGAAGTGAGGATTGCCTCTTTAAATCAAAGTGCAGCACGGTCCACATATTCCAGGAGCCCGGAGGCACAGAAAGCCAATTCCTGCATGATGTTGCACTGGACCACACGTGTCCCTCACACCCATATGATTCTTCCCTGGTTTATCTGGATCTGCAAAATATCCACAACTTTCACATCCCTTAGTGGAGAACTTTGCTCTCTTCTTTTTTTGCAATACATTTCTGTGCTTCTCCAAGAGCCAAACTAGCAGCCAGGCGACAGCTTATGACATAACTCAGTGCACGGTCCCACTCTGCATGATTTAAACACTGACTTTTAAATATGGTGTAATTGCTAATTCACCGAGGGCAATGTTCAGGATTCTTTTTTTTTTTTCTGAGCAGCTTGAGAAGACACAAGCTGCTTTTATAAATAATTCAGACAGTTTGTTATGAGGTGCTTTTACCAGCTGTTTATAAGTGTGCACTTTCACAGGCAGCTGCTAACACAGAGCAAAACGGATCTCTAATTTCCATCTCTAGAGGGTTTTTTCTTTGTTTTCTTGAAAAAAAAAACAAGAACTGGTGAAGAGGTGAGGACAGAGAGGAAAAAATGTAAAGACTAAGTTATTGAGCTGTTCTATGTGTAGACGAGCGTCCCCAGGATCACCTGCTGCACCCACGTGTGGGAGTCAGAGCAAGTCCCTTGTAACCAATGTCACCCTCTCACTGTGCTGCCTTGTAGCACTGTGCTGCAGAACTCATGACAAATTCCTACTTGCTAAAATGTTCTCTGAGGCTTTTTGACATGAAAGCGGGATGGGGAAGGCAGGGGGATGAGAAGTAGGTGAAGAAACAAAATATCCCTGCACCACTCTTTTCAGCCCATCTACAGCTTTTTGCTTTGACACCTTCACTCAGCGTTGCCTGCAGTTCTGATGGGAGCCCTGCAGACATCCCCTTCTTGCTCCGGCACTGCAAGATTCTTCCCAAATGCAACCCAGTGCTGGTTCCAGCCAGGTATCACTGTGGTGGTGACCACCAAGCTCTCCGCATCCTCTCCTGGCTCTTCATCAATGCAATGTGTTGGACCAAAGCTGAGGGGAAATGTAGATGATGCCTCTTAGCATGATCTGGCTGTGAGGCTTGGAAAAGTCACCCTGGGAAGGGACTTCTGGGCAGATCCCACGGCAGGAGAGGCTTCGAGCTGGATAACCAGCTAGCAGATGTCAGTGATGGGGCAGTTCCCGGTGTCCTCCGGCCTGTGCAGGACACCCTGTCTTTGGCAGCTCACAGCACAGGGTTGAACAGGCTCATTCCAGGGTTGGACAGGCTTATTCCATGCTCTCGGTGTCTCTGCAGACTTAGTCCAGGCCTGGTGATTGCAGAGCTTCCCTGGGATGCAGTGCTTGCTTCACTCCCATGTTAGCAGGTGCTGCTCTTGCAGCAGCAACAGCACTGGCAGAAGAGCCCCAAAAAGCCCCGTTCTGCTGCCAGGCTGCCACCTGTTTAATGTGAACGGGCTAGACCGAGGTGACAGGGAGTTACAGGTCTCTGCGGAGGGGAGAATAAAGACTGGAATTTAAATGCATGAGGCTTAAGCTTTGAGTCTTAGCTGTGTAGGAATGAGGTAATTGTACAGAGCAAGTTAGTTTAATTATTTTCTCTAATTAATTTACTCAGATCAGGACTAATAGAGGCTAGTGCCTTAGAAGGGTACCATATAAAACATGTGAATTTAGGCGGTAAGTGGAAGAGGTCTGCCTTTGGACCTCACACATGTCACCAGATGAGAACCACGTATAAAAATCGGATCATCTAGAGTCTTTTGCACCCTTAATTTGAAGGCTGGAGGCCACACTCACCAGAGCCCTCCAGATCCTCTGAGCTATGAAGGCGATGCAAAGTTTAGGATTGCAAAGCAGCTGCGAAAAGACTGAAGTAGAAAGATAGAAGAAAGGTGTTTGCTTGGACAAGCAGATCTTTTCTTCTCTACTGATTAAAAAGACACCACACAGGCAGAGAGGGGAAATTACCATCAATGCCCGTTACAGCTATGGCTGTAGCCCTTGAGGGACATGGACACCAGAGTCCTGTCAATCCAGCAAGCCGTGCTGGATGCCTGCCCAGGACCACAAAGCCGTGAAGTCCCACGGACAGGGCAGAATGTGACTGGTCACAGCACAAGTCCGCATACAAGTCCCCATACAGGTCCCCTGTGCTCTGTGACCAGGAGCACCAGGGCAAAGGCGCAAGTCAGCACACTGAGACACGCAGACAGAGTCCCCGGCCAGTCTCTTGAGATGGTTTTCTGTGTGTTACTGTCTGCTACAGCAACCTGCTGTACGTTCCTTGAGTCCTTGAGATGGACTTTTCAGTTCAGTGAAGCAGGCATCACATTAAGTCACTGATCTTATATGTGCATATAGTGATTTGCATTGCCATAGGCACAGACGCAACTCTGCAGCTGGCCCAGGTCCTGCCTCTGAGAAGCCATCAGGCTCCAAGAAACTTGGTGCTATTTTCTTGCACAGAGGCTGATCTGGGCCACGTCCTCCTGTGCAGACTGTTCAGTTTTTAAAGCTAGCTCCATGCCTTATTTTCTTCCTCTGGTCTGTTCTCCTAAGACAAGAGGGAAGAGGATGCGTTTGTGATGGCAGTAGCATATTGTGTGATTTTGTCAGCAGCTGCAAACTTCTCCAAGCAATGAAAGAAGCATTTACTGTTGCCATCACACAGAGGGAAGGGGGAACAGCACGTCCGCTGCTTGTGCCAGCCTGATAAAGTGACTCTCTTCCCAGAGTGTGGCTACTTCAATTGCACAGAGGGAGGTATTTCCATATAAACCCGACGGCTGTTGCTTTCAAGGGGTGTAAATACCTGAAACCCATACAATTTGGCTGCACATCTTGAACCAAGGATTAGCATTGGGCTTCGCTTGTTTGTCCTAAGCATGGAGGGAGAGATAATATCTTGCATTTAAAGCAAATCTAAGCAGTATGTGCTGTTCCTAACATGATTGTCAGAAGATGCCTATTAAAGAGACCTTCTATAATCCAGTTTAGAAAGTGGGAAAGAAGTAATATCCATGAAAATAAAATAGGCACACTGGAGTTTGTTGGCAGCTTGGAGCACACTCCTGAGAAAATCTGGCTTGCAGAAGAATATTGCTTACCAAGTAATCTCTGCACTGAGGAAATGAGCACATAATGTCATGGATGAGAATCGGATGATGTCTTTAGAAATAATGTAGTTTTCCCACTTTGGGCTCATGACTAAGCCCATAGATTGCAAAGGAAAGATAATCTGTAGTCATCTGGATGACATGGATGTCTTCAGCCCTTTCCTTCTCCTTCAGAAAGCTCAGCGAGGACAGGTTAGTCATCAGCCTTCACTTCTCTCCTTAATTGCAGATTGTCTTTGGACAAAGGATGTAGAGGGAAGGACAGGTTTTAAGGAGAGATCCTTTCCCTTTGAGGATGGTGGTCCTTTCCCATCTTGTTTCCCAAGAGGATATCAAGTCTTCCTTTCTGTGCCACCACCTGGGACAAGAGGGACCTCTGTTCACTCCCTTTGGCAGATTTGCCATGGTAATTATTTAACAACTATTTTTTTTGGTAATTATTTAACAACCAATACAGCAAGAGCTGGAAAGGCTGTTGCTGCTCAGACAACAGCCTAAACCCACAGTTTGCATGGGACTGACAGTACTGCACATTGTCTTTCCTAAAGCTCAGCTGTGACTATATGAGGAGGAGTTTTGGTCAAAGAGTCACTTTGATCCCCGCCAAGTCAAGAGAAAAAAATAAATGATAAATTGCAAATGACGTATTTGTGACAACCAGGATGAGAGAAGATCTCATCTATATCGAAACCTAGCCCATCCAGTAGACTAATTGAGCTGGAAGGGACCTCTAGCAGTCACCTGGTTCAGACACCCTGCTCACAACAGGGACAGCTCCTTCCTCATCTCTGTGGCTCTGTGAGGATTGTTGCATGGGACAGAGTTGGCTCAGGCAGCCCCAAGGAGCCCCAGATGGACACAAGACTCCAGAAGTGCTGGGTACTCAATGTGGTTGAGTACAGGGTGGATATAAAGGAGGCTGCTGCTTAATCTTTTCATCTCCTCTGAGACAGGAGGTTTGGGGTGTGGAGAAATAGCCTAATGCAGGGATTCATACCAAGTTTCACAAAATTCATTCTGTAATTCTTAGCCAGCCCTTTTTGGAGAAGGAATTCTTAATCTCGAATCTTCAGAGTGGTGAAGCACGGTGTGTGAGATGATGGCTTATTTCCCCCTGCATATTGAGCCACGTTAGAAAAGTCATCAGCACATTCAAATCTAGCTTCAGGAGGAGCAGCTGAACAATAAGAAGAGGAAATAAAAAAGGAAGGAATAAAAAAGGAAGGTGGTGTGTGGTTGTCCAGATTTCAAGCCAGCAGAGTCTCAGAGCTGGCAGAAACGCAGCCTCTTGGAATTAACCCTGCCCTTGCATGGGGGTCACGTATCCTTGCTGACAGATCCTGGGGACTTCAGGAGGCTCCTGGGCAGCCCCAAGGGCACCTGCTCCTGCAGGCAGTGCAGAAGGAGCCTGCGTGCACTTGCACAGCCAGGCACACTACGCTACGAGCCAAGGCATTGCACAGCTCTCATGGCAATCCGTGCACCACAGCGGCCCAGTTCCACTGCAGATGCATAGAAAGCTATGCATGGATGTATATACTTATTTTTAAAACAATAACCTTCTCCAATGTCAGAAAGTTCCTACGAGTTCTGAGAAACAGCAGCTTGCTTTGCTCTTGGGTCCCAGCAAGAACATGCTTTAAACACAAAGGAAGAGAGCTCGCCAAGCCACACTGCTAAAATCATCCCTCATTGCCACAGATTCAGCCCACTGCAGCAGATTTTGGGTTGAAGGTACCACAGGATATCCAGGAAATTTCAAGTAGCTCA
This sequence comes from Nothoprocta perdicaria, assembly GCF_003342845.1. NCBI lineage: Eukaryota > Metazoa > Chordata > Aves > Tinamiformes > Tinamidae > Nothoprocta > Nothoprocta perdicaria. The sequence continues at coordinate 818,493 of NW_020455511.1, forward strand.
CGCTAGCAAAGGAGAAATGCTTGAGAGCATTTCTCATGTTGCTTTCAAGATGATTCATTAAAAGGTCCTCATAAGCAACCCCAAAGCAGACCCTCCCTTTCTCTCCTCTCCTCTCCTCTCCTCTCCTCTCCTCTCCTCTCCTCTCCTCTCCTCTCCTCTCCTCTCCTC
>NW_020455511.1:818790-826554 GCF_003342845.1 Nothoprocta perdicaria
CTCCTCTCCTCTCCTCTCCTCTCCTCTCCTCCTTCCCAGCATTTCCATGGTCTTGATATTGGTGCTTGTGTTCACCCAGGAGGCTTTCAAAGTTGAGAATTTGTATTTCTTCATGGAATGAGGTTTTCTACCTTTCTGTCCTTCCTCTCTGCCTTCAATTCAAGACATGCATTTCTAATGCAGCCGAGCAGCTACCCTGCAGCCCTGTTCGGTTCAAGGGCTAAGCTGCCTGCCAGCCACTCATGTCACAGCCGTTTGGGGACAGCAGGGCATGCAAGAGTGCAGAGGGACCCAAGGGACCACTTTTCACACCCGTTCTGCTCTCTTACAGCAGCAGACATCCAACAAGTGCAGACATCTGTTCCAGGATCACAAGGTGACAGTTGAACTCCACCCTGGGACACCAATTTTGTTTTGTTTGCACTGTCATAATTTAGGAATGTTATACTGGTGTATCTAGAGCTTTAAAACCAACAGGCTAAGGTCAAGTCAAAATCCAGTTCCCCTGTTGCCTGAAAGTACCTTAATTTTGCTGTGGTTTATTTCTCCTCTTGGTCAGGATCACAATCAGTGAGTTGTCAGACGTTTTGCTGATGAGTACAGCAGGGAAGGGGATATTCCATATTTTATACTACTACAGATTTCAGCAAAGCTTGTACCTGAAGAAGAGATAATTGCTTCTGGCATCTTGGAAACAGGGACAGATCAAGGTTAACAAACACTAAGGTGTCATTGAGACCCCATGACATTCATAAATTGGGAAAAAAAAATTTCCTTATTTCATGATATAGCTAATATTCAGCCATCAGCTATTCACATATGCTGATCTAGGTTAAGTCAGAACGAAGCACTTCTTATGGAGAACTGCAAATGCCCTGGATGTGGTCTCTATGGACATTTACTTGACTGGCCACAAGCCTAACTTGCTCCGAGCCAGAAGCTCATCAAGACTGTGTTAAAAGCAGTTTCCATTTTCAGATCTAAGTAAATTCAGGCTCCCTTCTGGGAGTTTTCATGAATGTGTTTTGACCTCCCCTTGTCACTGAAGGCCTGGACTACCACATTGGCAGACTTTTTGGAGAAGCCCTTTGGTAGCAATCAGTTGCAATGTCCCAAATCTCCAGGTTGGCACCAACCAGGCACTGGCCAACAGATCAGAGATGCTCCATCTCCTGCTCCTGTGCTGCTCTGCATCTAGTACCATAGCGCCTACACTTTTATTGGACAGATCTAGCAAAAAAATATCATTACACTAAAAAATACCTTTTCCCCCCCTTTTGGATTCTGTTCCTGTTTTCTGTTTAGAAAAGAAATCTATATTGGAGAGGTTAGCCAGTGTTACTAATAGCCTAACACACCCCCCTTCATCTCTCACACATGCCCTAGTCTTTAAAAAAGATCTGCGCCAAGCCAGCAGGACCTCAGAAAAACATAATTCTTTTTTTTTCATTATATAATGGCCTATATTCTGCTTTTAACATGTTGTCATGTGCATCAAGACTCTGAGTTGAAACCTTTTGTCACGTACCCTTTAGTGCTTATTGCTACTGGAAGCCTTTTAACTGGTATAATAAAGCAGAAATAGTTAGTATCAGGAAGATTAGTCCCATTTTGCCTAGGAAATTATGGCATTTCTTACATTTCTCTGGGTATTTTAACATTTTTTTTGCATCTAAGATGCAGAAAAAATCTGCAGAGCGAGAGCCAAAGATTAGAGTTGAAGATTATATGGAAATAGATTAAAAAGAGGTTTTAAATGAGGAAAGTATCCCAGTATACACCACGTAACATACACACACACACACATGTCACAGGCAGAGAGGGCTGAGACTAATGTGGCAGTTCTGCTGTTTCCTACTCAGGAACTCTTCTCCTAAGTATGATGCCATGCGTTTTAAAGCTAGGGACCTTGAAAGAAGTAATGCATTTGCAGCCACAGATAAAAGCAGCAATGCTGCACATAAGAACAAAAGCGGATGGAGCACATCTGTGTTTTTGGAGATTAAGTGACATATGGCAGTGGCATGCTTTACATTGTCAGAAATCTATAAAATATCCAAATTAAGATGAATTTTTTTTTTATAGCTACCAAAGCAGTAAAAAGTGCCATGATTTTGTAGGAGATATTTGCAATTTCAACTATTTATGCTGATTTGGTTTCCTGTGAAATAGCTCACATTTTCAGTGATATTATCTTTGTAATCTCCTTATAATTGATCATTGCATATACTGTTTATCTTTCTATGACCATTCCATGCACATTTTCAAAGAAATTTGGAAAATATCCAGTGATAAAAATAAGTAATAGAGGGTTAGGTACCTTGTAAAATCTGCTGTTTTTTTAGAGAAGTATATGAAGTTCTAGGAGTTAGACAGGTCTCATACCCTAAAGGTTTTCTTCACGCTCTTTTGCTGTGTAAATGTTCCAGTGAGATTGTGGACATTCATTATACAATGAAATGTAATTATAACTACCAATATAAGGACACAGAATTTTCAAAAAAGGCCAGAGGAAAGAGAAAAAAAAAGTACATAGATGTGTGTAACTGTAGAAAGTACAAGGAGAGTGAGTAAGTACTGCAATACCGCAGGAATTGAGGAACATCGTGAACAAGAGGAGGGACGATCAATAAGCGCTGCCAATATTGCTCAGAATGCCTTGGGAATTCATGCTCATCAACCGAGTGATGTTTTCAGCTGCACAGCCAGAGCAGACATCCAGATCTGCATTCCACAAACCATGCAGGCCAGCTGAGATGATAGCTCCTTGAGCATCGCTGTCATCAGGACTTGGGGAGCTGGGCCCAGACCTCAGCTTTTGGATGCATCACTGTAGGCTTGGAGCTGATATCAGCCACCCCCAGACTGGTCTAACTAAACTGCACAGTCCCAGGGAGTTCAAAACCCTTCATAGACAGCATGAAGGCTCGTTTTCCCTATGGGTAAACTGCCTGTAGATCAAGATGCATCCCTCATTCCATCTACTCACACACTTCTATCTAAATAGCTGGATTCAAGAAACCTGCTTCCAGGTTCATGCTGACGAGATCCCTACAGCTCACCTACAAAAGCTCTGCAGATCTTGTTTTTAAGACCCAACAATCCTGTGTTTGTCTCTCCATAGCTTTGCCTGACCTTTGCATTGCAACACACCTGCATATGGTGCATATACAATAAAAAGCAAAGCCTAGAGTGTAAGTTAACAGCAAGGCTGTTTGCTTTCTTCCCAAATACTTCCAGGTAGGCATGCTGTAGAGGAATGAAGGAGAAGGACAGTGATTTATAGCTCTGTAAAGCAGATCTGTGCCTCAGAAATAAGCCCACAGGGAAGCAGCCCCCTTCTGCTTTCCCATTACAAGTTACATTTCTCTCCTATCACAGGACTCCCTGATTCAGCTGAAGCCACAGTAGCAAAGTTCTGTGGTCTCACAGTAATAAATCTGTTAAATCTGAGAGGTGCAAGATTACCTGGTACAGAGGAGAAGGTAGCATGCTGCATTACAGAAACGGTTCCCGGGAGGTTACCTTGCTGTGCTGCTCACATCAGCTCCATCCTAGAAAGAAAGAAGGATTCAATGATAGCGTTATTAGTCCCAAGAGGTTTTGAGAGTAGTTTATAGCTCATGATGCTCAGTAGGCTCATAAATATGGGCTTCTTGCTGACTTTTTGCGGAGAGCAGAAAGAAATTTGAAGAGAGACCTAAGAGCACAATCTAGTCCGTGAGTAGCTCCACTGTCCATAAAGCTCTTCACAGAGCTGTCTGGGGACCCCATTCCTGTCATGGATTAATTGATTGGCCTTGTGCCTTGCGCTTATCTGCAAACCGTAGGAGCAGTTTAGAGAATTAACCACCCAGATTAATCAGAAAGTAAAGCTGGAGAGGCCTGATGCACTGCACAGCCCAGGCCACTGCATTTCACCTAATTACCCCATATCTACTCCAGCAGATTTTTGGCTTAAGCAAATTCTGAAGGAAGACACACAGCAGTCCTCATACGAGGACACCAATATGGGCCATGTAGATATTTACGACATTCCCTGCTATAAAAAAAAATCTATGCTTTATGTCCATGCTATGCTTTTTTAATTATTATTTATTTCATCTCCCAAACACAGATGGCTTTGGTGTCCTTTCTACAAAGCAAAGAGCCCTTTAGCAACCTGAGCCTATTATTGCAGAGTCCCTCAACACTTGCTGTTCTTCCCAGTAGGAACAAAGTTTGTCTCTGTGACAGTGTGTCTCCTTTCTCCATGCCCATTACCTCTTGGATCTGCTATAAGCAATCCCTTTGAGGATGCCCTCTGCTTTGACCTCATACCAGCCTCTCTGGCCGTGTGTTGGAGAGCCCAGCTCCTTCCCTGGGCTCTCATTGTCTTCAGGAGCTACTAGGTGTCCCAAAACAACAACCATTCACAACAACCTCTGGCCAGAGAACAATGACAATAATCAGAAGCCTAGTTATGACTAGACTTCTTCCTACTGAACGGCCTTTCCTACTGTGACTTTCACAAGCACTATCCAAGAAAAATATCTGAATTAACCATCATTTATTTCCTTAGTGTAGTTGGAAGCTTACAGGATTGGATTTCTATCCCACTGCTGTTGTGCCATAGTGTCACTTCTGGTTCTTCATCTTCTCTCTTCCAATTTCTCCTTGTATGCAACATGTTGAACTTTATCAGGTCAACACCAACGAACTGCCCCCGCATTGTGAGGGACTGCAGTGTTCAGAAGCACCACAGCTGAGTTCACTCCTGCGCCATAAGGCTAGGAGAAAATTTTTACAAAATGAGAGATTGGTTGGGGCTGGAAGGCAATGTAACACTTCCTGAAATTGTTTTGTCCAAACCTCATGCTGCAAGCAAGGCCAGCGCAAGCAGGTTACCAAGAGGATGTTATGGGAGAAACTGTCCAAAACGTTACTAAAGTAGAGAAAATCACCATCCACCGATCTCACTTAAATTGTTAATGAGATAGCACTTTTTTTCCTGCTGATTCAAAGCAATAGGAGACAGGCTGGAGCTGTGGTTCACTGAGACTCTCTTGTTACTCAGATACATGAAGCAAACACTGCTTGCTAACGCCCATCAGCAGCAGTCCGCAGGTAAGGACTCACAACAGAGACTCGCCAATCTTAAAAATGTGCTTCCAAATTCCAGCCTGGTTTAAAATTTTGTACCAGGGACAGCACTAGAGGCTGAGGTTGGACCTCTGGGGCTTTGGGGGCAGTGGAAATACTTATCCTACCACTGCTCCCCATCCCAATCTTCCTTGTCACCAGCTTAGCACTTAGAGATGCAGTGACACAAAGCATTAGCGTGGGCAGCAGTGGGATAAAAAGCAGCAGTCTCTCTGGAATATGAAACACAGAGCATTGCAAGAATGAAAGAAGTTTAGAAAAAGGCAGTTTTGACCCATTCCTGCTCCAGAGCAGCCTGATCTGAGCGATGAAGCCCATGTGAGGCCAACAGCTGCCAAGGCAGCCTGCCAGAAGACCCCAAAGGCTCTGCTGTCCCTGAACCTACGTGGTTCTGTAAACAGATCTGAGGAGCACACAAACATATGGTGAAGCACCAGCTCGGCAGCCTAAGAACAGATCAGCTGGTCCCTGTGAACGGTTCCACATGCAAGAGGTCACTGAGCGGCAGGGCCACGCTGTGGAAGGGAGATGGGAAGGACCCAATGCAAATGTCTCGTCCTGGGATGTGTCAGTTCACAGCATTTAGCAGCACAAGTGTGAAGGAAAAGACATAAAAGGCCCATGAAAATGATGTATTATACAGCATAACTCTCCAAAATAAATAGAAACATCCTCCCTGCTTGCTAACTAGGCACCTTCATACTGGAAACCCACGTAGATCCCTCCAGCCTCAGGAAAACCAGGGAGGCAACACTAATTAAGGACATTTATAAACTGAGTGTGATATTATTAGCTTGAGAGGATGTGGCTGCGGTGATGGAGAGCAGCTTGCAGGGTTCGCCGAGCACCTCAGGGACAGGGCAAGGAGGAAGATGTTGTGGCAGTTTGCTGGGATTGTCGAAGAAGTTATTGATCATGAACACTGTGAGGAGAGTCCTGGTGGCTCTGGGAAGACCTCTGCTCAGGTGTCAGAAAAAACATGACACACAAGGCAGCAGGAGCTGCAATGCAGCCACCATGCTGAAAAAGGACAGTAAGAGAGATTTTTCAAGCAAACAACAAACAACAACAACAACAACAACAAAAAAGTGTCCCTCCGAATGACAAATGTGGATTGTCTTTCTTTTCTCCTAGTCTCTCAGCAGGGTGAAAGCCAGAGACGCTTATACAGAGATCTGCTGAGAAACTACAATCGTCTTGAGCGGCCAGTAGTGAACGACTCGCAGCCCCTGGTCGTGGAGCTCCAGCTTTCCTTGCTGCAGATCATTGACGTGGTAAGGCACCTATTGCACCTGTAACAAATCTGGTCTCAGGACTAAGCAACACACCGGTCTTCTTTCCTCCTGGTCAGACAGGATTCACCCCGGCATCCTCCCCAAGCGCTGCACTACATGCCTTGACACTTTGGAAGAGTGAATATTCTTCTAAACTCTAAGTCATGTCTGATACAACATGAGGTTCAAGTAGATTAATAATGTAGTTTTTCCACTCATTTTAAACAGAAAAAAAAAAAAAAAAACCCTCCTAACATTTCAATAAATTAGAAGCCATGTGTCACTGCAGATTATTAATGGCATGTTATTCCCAGAACCATCCGGGATTTAATAATTGGAAACTGTGTGCAGCTTTCAGAGTTACCAGCACTGGATTTACACCTTTTCATTAGACATTATAATGGTACTGTGCTCATCACCCATCACATCTTCAGCATGCACTGCAGCTGAAGGAGTCTGCCCTGAGATGAGGTACATCATAGAGCAAAATCTGCAGGAACACCCTGAAAATTGCCTTTGCTCATCCCTCTGCAACATGCTTTTCAAGAACTGATGATCTGACCTACAGAATTTTTTAACATGATTATCCAAGTAAGGATCCCCCTTTCCTGATGAAGAGGATTTAATATGGAAACTCATTACCCTTAGAGATAATTTCATTTATATACATGTGCAAACCAAGTCAGATCACCTCTCCCTGTCAACACAACCAACTGCTGAACATGACAGCATCCCTTTCTGTCTCCACCCTACAACTCCTGCAGTTGATGGTGTAGGCTGTTTTCCCAGAGAGGCCTATAGTCAAGGAGGGAAGAAGGAAGACACACACTTTCTAACCTTTGGATAGCTTCAAACCATTTCACAGAGGTCCCAAAGTATTAAATTTCCTGTGATCTTTCTGAAAGTCTCTAGGGGTCCCTGAAAATGAAGTTCCCTAGCACTGGGTAGAGATGACTCAAGCGAATGGGTGGCAGGACCCCATAGTTGTGCTTCTCCTTGCAGCAGGCAACAGCCATCTAGGCAGAATAAGAAGCTTTCTGCTTTAAGGTATTAGGTGTTGTATGAAGCTGGAAGGGAGAAGAGTAGAGTTGTCCTCACTGAAGTCGCTCACATTCATGGCAGGAGATCTCAGGCCTCTAATTGAATGAAAGAGCTAAGAAACCACCCAGACAATTTTAGGCAAATTTCACCGGGTGATTCCAAAGTCAGCAGAGGCATCTCAGGTCAGAAGTTCTTCCTCCAAAGAAGGAGGGCTTCCTTCCTTCCTTCCTTCCTTCCTTCCTTCCTTCCTTCCTTCCTTCCTTCCTTCCTTCCTTCCTTCCTTCCTTCCTTCCTTCCTTCCTTCCTT
>NW_020455511.1:826914-863772 GCF_003342845.1 Nothoprocta perdicaria
CCTTCCTTCCTCCCTTCCTTCCTCCCTTCCTTCCTTCCTTCCTCCCTCCCTTCCTCCCTTCCTTCCTCCCTTCCTTCCTCCCTTCCTTCCTTCTTTCTTCCTTCCATATTTTCATGCAGTAATTTGAGGGTTGGGGTGGTGAAGAGGGCTTTTTGCCCTTAGGTATGGGACTATGCATTATTAAAGTCAAGCAGGAGGAGGAAAGAGCTACATAAACACCACTTTGGTGGATGCTATGGTAGATCTGCAGCTGAGTTATCATGTTCCTGTACGAAACACTTCCTTTCAACAGATAACACTTTTTAAACTCTTTACCTCCATTATGTGGCAGTCATCTGTTACCATGAATCTGATTTTTCTTTTCCGTTTTGATGATTCAGATTAAGAAGCAGGTCGTCTAAACGATAATATGTGTCCAAAACAACAATTTGCTTCCCTCCACCTCTTCACACATTACAGAAGTTCATCAGCTCTAAACAGCGGTGAGTCATTCCAGACTCATGGTCTTGTGTGCTGCAGTCAGTGTCCTTAAAATACATCTGAAATAACCTAGGATGTGTCTCTAACACTATGTGAAAGAAGATGCAGAAAATCCTCTCTATGAACTGAACTCTCTTCATTTATGCCAAATAACAATAGTCTTATTACAATGATTTTAGTGTAGTAGCCAATACTAGGGATGCTTTCAGTCCAGCACAGGTTGTTCAGCATTAGCTGGAAAAAAGAGGATGATGGGAGGGAAGAAGAATGTCACACTGAGGAGAATAAGAATAATAAGGTCTAAAGAAGACATGACATTGCACAACATCACTGCTGGACTAATTGGAAGGTTTTACAAATATTTTCTATGACAGGCATGAAAAAATGCAGCCTGTATTATTACCCTGTGAGAGGAACCAATATAAGGAAGAAAACATGCACAGTCCCTCTTACAGAAAGGGACCCACTCTTTTCTCTCCACACAAAATATCGCATCTACCATGCACAGATCTAGGACAGGCTCCACGAAGCGGCTCCACCAAGTCTGGTTGCTGACCATAGTGTCTCATAACCTAATCAAACCTAAATCCATCCTCTGCAGCTAACATGCTGAAAACAGCATTTATGGCAATCTACATTCCCTTTGCTGCACAGAGAGGAAAGACATCCCTGAAATCCCTTGACTGTTACTGAATAGTAATAACTAGTGACATTACTTGAAATACCACCTCCTCTTGTGCCCTCCATTCAAATCAAATTTACAAGCATAGCTTTCTTGCTTTAGGTTTCCTGCTGGTACCAGCATGTATTTGCCTGCATGGTATATTTTTTTGCTTTTTAGTGTTCAAAGACAGCCTCAGTAAAAGCTTTGAGGATCATGTGCTCTGCCTGTCAAACAGACCCTAGGCAAAAGGGTAGATGATGGGTAGATGGAGGAATTCCTGTCACTAGAGTTAAAATGGTCATCAAAATTGTCTTAATTCATGACGAGAGCCAAGATAGTCCTGTCACCACATTCAGTAAACAAGTGCACAGACGGAGAGCTCTGCCAGAGTTTCCAATTCATGCTACAGACCAACTCTTGCTGGAGAGGTATATTTTAGCCAAAAAACGGATGAGATACCTGCATCCCTTTGAGCAGCCTTTGTTGCTGCAAGAACTCCTGAAAAATCACAGAAGTAGATTTTGTATATAGCTCTTTCAAGTGCATACTTTTACTTTTGTGCCCTTTTTGCTGATTGTTTGGGCCCTGCCTTTCCCTTGCTTCCACAGGGGTTTGCTCAGTGGTCCCTCTTGAAGAATACTAAGAAGAAACTTAAATGAGAAAAGAAGAAGCTTAAATTAAAAAAGCAAAAAAAGGAACTGACAAGCCAGCCTAAAGAAGAATGTCAAAAATAAAGCCCCAACCTGGCTGGGAGGGTATCATCTGAAGAGGGTTCCTTTTAAATAAAGTGCCTAGTTTTAATGACTGCACCATGCTGCAGAGATATTAAATCCCTCAAAAGCCCTTTCCAAAAGCAAATACAACTCTGGGGTTTCTAGGAATTACTGCATGGTCAGTACTGTGGGTATCATACTGTATTAGTCAGCCTGGGGCTCTTGGGGGATGCATCCCAGCTGAGGTGGTGGCTCTGGGGCTTGCTATGGGTCCGAGCGCGGGCTGACATCGTCTGCAGCTCAAGGCACAAGCCTTGGCCATCAGTGTCAAGCAGTGCTCAGCTAGGGAGAGGATTCAGGAATAGGGAATTACCCAGAGTGGGCGGAAGAGAGGAGGCAGGAGTCCAGGGATGCAGCCTGGAGAGGAAGAGAGAAGTATCAGCGTGGCAAAAAATAGCAAAAAGGGGTCTGAGAGGCATCCAAAGGGCTGCAAAGATAAAAAAAAAATATGCACTCCAGCATATGCATAAAATAAGTACAGATCTTGTTGCCACGCAGAAAGCCCCTGAGTGAAATAAACTGAACCAGGGAAAGTGAACATGCCTGCAGAGACATGATGGGTGAGAGGAGATTCATTCATAAACCCTTTCCATTTCTGTCTTCTCTTATCTCTTTGAATTCTCTTTGGAAAGATTTATTCCCATTTATGTCCTAATGAATCCTGCTTCCCTGAGACTGTAAATTCCTTTGGTCGCTCTTGCAGAGCGGGGCTTTGCATCTCCTCTCGTGCAGCTCGGTCCTGCAGCTATCACACATCATCTCCCTCCTGCTCACTTCCCTCTGCACCCCAGGTACATCACATACCATGGGGGGAATTTGGGGTGAATTTGCTCTTCTGTCAAAGGGAATCACAATTAGAAAAAAAAAGATGGCAAGTCTCCATTGGGAAACCACAAGAATACCAAGAAAAAGAAAGCCAAACCTACCAAACTGCCAAAACCAAATCTACCAAACTGCTGGGTTCAAGCGGATCATCACTGAGAAACACACAGGTAGGGGAAAAGTGGGATCAGGAATTATCAGTTATATTTGGCTGACTTTGGAAAGAAACTTAGCCCATTCACTGGAAAACAGGTTTATTTGCTATGGAAAACACTATTGCAGGGTTGACACTGAGATCTCTTTTAAAACTGTGGCTCAAGGTGTGAGGAGCTGTACCACTGCTCATGGTGCCTCGGGATAGCATCTGCCCTCAAAACAATCCTGTTTCCCAGCACAGTTGTTTTAAGGTCGATACGAATTGAATGACCGAAAATTTCAAGGATTAAATTTTTAGCTCTAATTCTCCATTCCTGCAGCAACCAGGTCCCCTTCTCCCCCTCCTCCATCCCTGCATCCTCATGTCTCCAAATCTCTGTCCTGCACGCTATGCAGCAAGCCCACGTCAATACACAAGCGATTCAGAGAAACAAATATAAATATGCTAGCACATGTATGCGGCCATTCACATACTATTCCCAATATAGCATCATTATTCACTAGATTAAACCATAATCCTTATAGTACATCCTGTACAAATCTTTTCTGGGGGAGATAACTTCCAAAATGTAAGCTTGACCACTCAAGATTGAAACACACAAAGTATATGAAAGAGAAATAATAATGAGAGAATTATTATTATAGTTGCTCTGTATTTTCTACTTATAAGGCACTGATGAGGGACAGGGATGTAAAATTACTCTTTCAGCCTGTCTGGATTAAAAGTGTCTTTCTTTCTGTGCATCCCTCTCCCCTCCTTGGATGCCTCTGCATTTATTTTTGGTTTTATAGAATAGCATTTGCAAGGTATTTTAGCTCTGTTTCTCCTGCAACCTCCTCTACCTAGACATGCTTCTCTTTCCAGTTTTTTTCCAGCAGGCATTGCAGTCTCATCCTGCTACAAAGCAAGAACAAATCTGCTGAGATCATGGCAGCGAAAATGATGCAAACTGGAGTAATTGAGATGGGAATCAGGCTGGATATCATTATATATTCTGAATATCAGTGTAATAGTAATCAGTGATTACTAAGATTAGTTATTAAAATTCCAGCCATAAAAAATAGACTAAGGTTGACAGATCAGTAGATTCATTAAAGTTAAATCCCAAACTCTATCTCTCTCTCTCTCATAAAGTTCACTTACTGTGTCCAATTTTGAACTCTGGGGGAAAAAAAATCAATTGGCTCTGTCATTAGTATGGAAACAGCTTGAAAAACGGGAATACCAGGGCTGATTGAACCGTGAATTACTACTTTACTAAGTATCAGGTGTTATTAAAAAGTCAGTCCTACTAAGGCCACTGAAAGCCTGGTGCTTGAATTTGCTAGCACAACGAGGTCAGGAATTGTGGGAATCGTGTCTTTCCATGAAGTATTTCCCAGCACGCATGCCAACCTGAATCACTGTGGTGAAGGATGCTTCGTTACCTGTATTTGCTCAGTGCTTTCTCCATTGCCTCTTGCCCCACTCGTGCCAGGGAGTGCGTGGGGCTCAGCTCAATAGATTGTGTGCTGTTCATCTCCAGCTTGGTGGCTATGGCAGAGGGAAAGACTTGTCCTTTGGACATGTCCATGGTCTCTTGGTCATGCCTGACCATGTCAATGGCTTGCAGAAAAGGGAGCAGGACAGACGTATGACAAGTAGCCATCTTCCAAAGCCAGTAGTTGTAGCAAAGGACTTAAATCAAAGTTGTTTGTGTGACCTTGACACTGGTATTTCCAGACACTGGTGTCTGGAAGGTTAATATTTTAACTCTGTATTCTCTGTGCGTAATTTCTGAGACTGCCACAGGACTTACTAAGCAAAACCCTTTTCTTCTATTTCCATCCCTCATTAGGCAAAACCAGCTGTTCCTTACAGAAAAAAAGCAATACTCTATTATCAAATTTCAGCATTCTAATAGCTACAATGTCTCAAAGAAAAGGTCACTGGATTTTTAAAATTTGGATGAAAATGTACTTTTCCCTTGTTCCATCCACTGAATGGTTTATGTCACCTGGCGTATCCCGACTCTGGATATTCAGGATATCTCAGGACTCAGCACTGGAGTCCAGCAAAGGCACAATATGCTGAGAAAGACATCCTCATGGTGGGAAACCACAGTGATGGTATCTATAGATTATAGATTATCTATAGATAGATGGTATCTCATACTAGTGATGGTATCTATAGATTAGGATAGACCTAGAGCACCTGTAAGGTAGGGCATGGCTTTGACAAAGGAAAGAGGTTCCAGCCACACATGCACACAGGGCAGCAAAACACATCTTAGGCTGCTTCTTTGGGGTGAAGTTACCTGTCCCCAGAAACCCAGGAGTCCCCTAGGGTGGCCAAGGGTCTCCGTGCCAGGGCAAAGCCAGGCTGGCCCAAAGTGACCCAAATCCTGTGTTTCCTGGTTGCCTGATGATCTCAGGATGCCCGAAGGAACTTGAGACATGTCAAAAGAGCAGGTGAAACAGACTGCTCTGGTTCAGTGTCGGTGAAGAGAGGTGGGCTAACAAACACAGTGTCAAAAATTATTGGAAAGCTGGGGAGAATGAGGAAAAGTCACTTCTGCTGGCCCTTTTAGAATAAAAGGCCTGTGAATTATTCTGCTCAGGGTGATCGAAGGCTTTAAAAGCTCGCTTGAGTTTTTTTAGCAGGTCTACATCACACTACTTTAACAGTAACAGCTGTAACCATAACAGCACATAAATGATGCAAGGGAAAACAAACAAAAAAAGCAAACAACTCGCCAGGAAAAAGTAAACTACTTGCAAACAGACCGGAAGTGTGCCTTTAATAACAACTCAGGGTTGACCTATTCAGGGCCTTTTCTTACCTTCCTCACTGCAATTTTCCTGTGATGTTGGAAAAAAAAAGCGATGAATAGTGAATATCAAGGAACAGCGATTTGTGCCTGGCCCCGTTTGTTGAAACACCTGCCAAGTGAGCACAGAGCAGGCAGAGGGCTATTTCAGGATGAGACATCCTCCCCGGAGAACACAAACCCGCCGACACGCTCTGCGTAGATGGCTTGGTGCCTCAGCACCGAGTGACGCTGCTGGGGAAGGCAGGTTTTGTGGTGTGAACCACCCTTTGGACCACCCTTAGGTGAAAAGCACTTAGGGGAAATTGCCTACAGCCCTGCATAGGAGCCTGAAGCATCAAAATGCAGTGTGGGAAGGAGCTGGTGTTCAACCGTGAGCACTTAATAAAGCCTTTGGCACCTTTATCTCGTCCAAACCAGCCCCTCCATACATCTGTTCTCATGGGTATAGAAATGCTCCTCAGAAATGCTCCTCGTTATTCTGCTGCATCCCTGTCTTCCTCAGTCCCTTTGCCTGCTCTCTAGGCTATCCCCTCTGGTTCTCCTCTTCCTCCCCAAGATTCGTTAATGACAGGGAGCCGAAATACTTCAGCATCAGGTCTCTCTTCAAAGTTGATGTTGCTATGGAAGCATACATTCCAGCTTTATTTTTTTGACTCTTTCAGATGGCAAACCTTTAACACATGAGTATTTATATTTAATGAGACCCCTGAAATACAAAGCCTGTCTGGCTATGCTGGCTAACTGTTACCAGGGCAACTCTTTTTTTTTTTTTTTTTTTCTAAAGATCTCTGGTTTTGTGGAACTTCAACCATATAAAGGGCTAAAGCTGAGTCCTCTCTAGTTATTTAGGTTCTTTGGGCCAGGGGGATGTTTCGGATAATCAGCTCCAGGCCAGAAGAGTGCTTCGGCAAAGAAAAAGACTGCATGGTGTGGATGTAGACTGATCCTACAAGCACTTGAAAGGCTCACCCATTGCTTTGATTTTTTTGAGCAAAAGACAATGCAGAGACAAGTGCGTCTGCCAGCGAGAAGGTTTTCCTAGAGAAAACCTCCACGTCAATACAACCTCTCTCTTGTCCAGAAATCTTGAGATATCCCCCCTGTTTGTTCAGGGAAAACAGAACAAAACAAAAATATTCACATGTTCCAGCACGTGCACTGGCTTCTGAGCTGGAATAAGCCTAAGTTTCTCTCTCCATGGGTCAAGGGTGGCCGCAGGAATAGACAGATGTCCAGGTCAGAGGATTAGCTTGGGTGAGGATGTAGACAGAAAGAGGAGAAAGTGACCCAGATAAAGAAAGGAAGGATTTAGAGAACAACTGCCCTCTCTACTGACACCAGCGTTTCCAGCTTGTGTGACTGCCAGCAGCTAAATGATGTGTCTGGGCTGAGCATGTACAGCCCGAGGGAGCTGCCAGGGAGCACTGGGGAAGCGGCTCCGTGGACCTGGTTGCCCCCTGTCTCCATCCCCACCTGCAGGGAACGGCTGCTGATTCCAGTGAGGAACCTCAGGAACCACCAGACCTCCAGGAAGGAGAAGCACCCGAGCCCTTAGGAGAGCCTTGCACTGAGGGGCAGTGCTTTTTCTGCTTTGTGAATCTCATATTTACTCTCTTTAGCTGTGCTGAATGTCTTTAGCACAGACCACAGACTTGGGAGACTGCAGTATAAAGTATGCTGCCCTATCCTGGTAAATAAGGCACTGTGGGCAAACTCCAATCCTTCCTGGGAAAACTTTCTGTTTCACCCTGGTTTAGGAAGGACCCAGCAGCCTGCGTCTGTGCTGTCATCTGTGTGCTGATTGATACAGAAATAACCTTTCCTGGGCTCGCTGTCTGGAAAGCCAACTCCCTTGGAAAGCCGAGCAGCCTGGAGGCAGGAATGAGAATAGACTGTGGATGGCCATGGAAGCAGCCCCAAGTGACACGTCTCTCCCCTCGAGGCTGAGAGGGACGTGAGGAGCCCAAAGCCCTGGTTAAACTCCTTGTTCTGCTGACATGCAGGCTAACATGCATGTTGCTAACAGGCATGGCAGGAAGACCACGTAGAGCATGGCTACACTGCACATCGGCTATGGAAGCTCTGATAGGAAAGCTCACCATCGTCTGCAACACTGCAAGAAACACGGTGGGCACGGTGGGGCTGAGCACACCAACCTCGTGACATGGAGGAACCAAGATACTACATTTCAGCTACCTGAAATACCCATATGCCCTGCACTATCATATGCGCTGATGAGCTGTTTGAAGTGAAAGTTGATTAACAATGTCATTAGGTCTTGAGTTCGAGCAAGTTAGTCTCAGGAGCTGGGTGAGCAGCTTAGGGCAGCAGACTGTTTCCTGCTCTGTGGAAGTCAGTCTTAGGTGGTTTTCTTTGCTGGCATGGAATCTGTCAAGTATAAAATGGGGTTTAAAAAAAAAAAAAAAAAAAAAAAAGAAGTATTTTCCTTGAAAAACAGAATCAGGAATAAAAGGCCTCTCTGCATGCAGGAAAGTCCTTAGCCTTCCAGGTGTACATCGCACTTCAACATGGCACTCAGGTGGACCAAGGAAAGGGGAGGATCTGCTCTTCCCCTTCCCCTTGGGGCACAGTGAGTCTGGGGACAACTCTTCCTTTTGCAGAGCTCAGGAAAGGAAAGGCCTAGGGGCTGCAAAAAGGTAAGTATTTAGAGATCTGACCAATTCAAAATCCAAGACTACTTCAAGGATGTAGCTTACCTTCTGGTTATGGAGGTCAGGATGCAGGATGCTGATGTTCAAACCACGCTACTGAGAAATTCAATGGATCAGCTGTGTCTTTGTGAAGATCTCTGCCTGGCAGCTCTTACTGTAATCCAATTATGAGTGCTAGCTACTGCATTCCACTGGTGACTCGTTTCCCACACTAATATATTTTAGTGTTGGAGCTTGAGGTTTGATTGCTGCAGCTCACAGTGATAACTGCAGGGCTCCACAGCTGCTCTATCTGCTGCTAAAACATAACTCTCTGCTCCAGTGATCATCATGCCTTCCCTGTAATGTAACTAGACCCTCTGTTCTCAGCACGAGCGTTGTGTCTGATGCGTCTCACTGGCTGCAGGAGAATGGAAGAAAACAATGGAAAGTAAAGATTGTGTCTAATCAAGAAAAAAAATAGAGTGGATTTGAGGGGCCAATACAGTGGTTCATTTCAGGGGCCAATACAGCTGGTTCATTTGAGGGGCCAATACACTGGTTCATTTCATGTTGTTAGAAAGGGGAGTCAAGTCGTTGTGCAACAGAGTATGTGAATCACAAGCACAAGGTATATCCCTTTGGATATACAGGGATACAGATATTGGGTTGTACAGATAAAGGCGCTCCACAGACCCAGAGTATATCCCTTTGCTGTGGTCAGGCGAGTCCTTGCCTTAATGCTGCTTTCCAGCCAGCGCAGATCTCTCTGCAGGTCTATCCAGAGGGAGGTGGATCTCACTACATTGACCACATTGTCCCACACAGTATCTCAGAGTCAGGGTATCCACACAAGCTCCTCTCAGACAATGTCTGTGTCCTCCTGCAATATGCTGGCTCTAAATACAGGCCAGCCTGTCCTTTTCTTCATGAGCTGAGTTACACGCTGCCAAGACTCTGAAGCAGCAGCACCTTTCACTATGGTTTTGCAGCATCAGCAAAAGCAACAGGAACACTCTGCATTTGCTGTATGATGCATGGGATAGGAAATCATCTTTCTTTGATCACCTAATGAAAAGGAATATCTTTGCATTCGCAAAGGAGTCCATAGCAAAATAACAGCCACTATCTATTATTGTCAATTCCCTACTTGCTCAGTTGCAACAAATGCAGGAGGTTTGTAGGTTTTAAGGATCAAAGACAGGCGTAATTGTCTGGGCCATGTGGCACAATTCAGTGACTCTGTGCTGAGCTTGCAGTCTATCCAATTGTGCTTGCATGCATTTTTTCTAAGAATCAGGTTTTTGAAAAGAACAAAACAGTAATATGTCTCCCCGTGATCAGATTGTATTTTGGGGCTCATCTCTTTTTCTCTTCTCTCCTCTCTCCCCTTTTGTTTAAAGGATGAAAAGAACCAGGTGTTGATCACAAATGCTTGGCTGCAAATGGTGAGTAACCTGTGTCAATAAAGAGTGAAATAACTCCTTAACTCTAAGTCTGTTGCTGGCCCTGTATGGCTACAGGCATGGTCTGCTCTTGTAGAGCATGAACTGATCTACTAAAGAATATTTACTCTGTAAAGAGGCAGCTCTGGAGCAAAGAGATTGAGAGAGACCCAAACGATTGAGCTGATTCTGCTATGACATTAGCAGCCAAACACTGCATCACGTTAATGTGCACAGCAGAAGGGGCTGCTTCTTCCTCAGCTCTCTACTGGGGTTTGCAGCACAAACGAGCTTTCCTCCTGCACGGATGCAGAATTCAGGCAGTTCTGTAGGACTAGGGGACGTCCTGTTCCTGGGACAGTCTAGCTGTGGTTACAGCACCAGCAACTGTTTTCCAGGTGTCCCCACCATTGAGTTTGCTGCAGGTCACAGGGTTTAGCACCTGTACCTTTCTGGAACTAATTTTGTGCATTGTGATGGGGGAAAAGGGGCTCAGAAAAACACCCTTGAGAGACAGAGTCCACTTTCCTGCCTGTCATAGCAAGGTGGTTATTAACGCCCATATTCCAAAATCTTTGTAATCAATTAAATTATATCCATCAGCGATTCCAAGACAGTGGTCTATGTACCACTAATAATACACAACTTACCTCAGATTAGGTTGGTCCACCAGTCTAGTACTAGATTTTTTGTCAGTTCATCAAGAAAAGTTTTGAAATATCTGAATCCAGATCTTAGGGCAGACAGACAGGTTAGACAGTAAATGACAATATAATAGCACACAAGGTCCAGTCATCACACTGTTAATTCTTTAGGATATATGTCAGCCTTCTTTAATTATTAAAACCTACCACTATACACTATTATTACATTACTGTATTCTGACCGGTGGGAGTCATTCTGTTCCCCTAATATTCCATACCAGTTAGAAGATTTCTCCCAGCTCATGCGATGTGATGTATGTATTTTCCAACAGTGCTGGGTGGATGTTTACCTGTCTTGGGATCAGTATGAGTACCCGGGAGTGCAGAACTTGAGATTTCCAGCTGATCAGATCTGGGTGCCAGACATTCTCCTGTACAACAGGTAAGCAGGATGTGCAGCAGCCACCAGAGATGTGCAAGCTGGAAATCAGCCATGCTCCACTAATGCTCCGGGGATTTTGCTACCTGGGGGTTTTGGCTCTTTCTCTTGAAAAAATCAAAATAAATGAGAGGAAGTACCAGATAATAGCTTTCTTTTTTTTTTTTTTTTTTTTTTTTTTTTTTTTTTTTTCTAATATCCAAGCTAAATCTCCTTTGCTATAATTTTATGGATGTCTTCCATTTCCACAGTGGTAATCCACATTCTTTTGTAATTTGCGTGTTTCCCCTGGAAAATTATGATCAGTTTCTGCCTTAGTCCTCCTGCATGGACTAAACAAGCCCAGTTTCTGTGTGCTTCTCTCATCATTCACATTTTTTTATATCTCTTTCCATTAATTCTCTTCTCCTCCAAACACTCTAATTTTTTTTTTTTCTTGCCAACTGGATTCAGTGTTCTAGCCAAGACTTTTTCAGTGTGCAATGGAGTCATGCAATAATCTCCACATCTGCCCATACCTTTCCTTTAATGAATTCCTGAAGGAGAGTGTTCTGTTTATACACTCATACTTCTGGACTTGTTTTTTGATCCATCATAACTCCAGATCCTTTGGATCTGGAGTCTTTGGATCCTTTGGATCTCCAGGTCTTTGATCCTTTTTGTCTTTCTATGTTAATTTTAAGGGGAATACGTAGAAACCATGGAGACTGAATTTCATTCTGTTGGTCTCTCTCTTGATTTGCCAAGGTCCATTTGCTCTTCCATACCCTCACTCCAAGGAGTCCAAAGGAAACTTGCATTCCCTTGGAAATTGTATAAGGGACTTGACTTTATTTCAGCTTTTCTCCTCAGAGTTCAACTATGAGCCCATAATCAGCCAGATTCAGCCCGTCACCAGCAGGCGTGTAATCTGGTCCCTGCTTCTGTAGTTTGCTTATAAGAACCTTATGAGTTAAAGGCTTTGTGAAGTCCAGACATATTTCCTGTCTTCCGCAAATCAGTGAGTCAATCATCCCCAGAAAGAAGAAAATTAGTTTGATTTGACGAATTTGGCCCTTGACAAATCCATGCCAGGTGTTATCATCTTATTATCTTTGAAGTTAGGCTGAAGTGTCTCTAACTTCAGACTTTTTTAAAAAAATCTGAATTTTCTTTGATCACCTCTGGTTCACCATGCCCTTTTGCATTTTCCATGAGCTCTCACAGATAATTGTTAATGCTTCAGAGAGTATTTCGGCCAGTTCCTTCAGTGCTCCAAAGTAAATTTTATCAGCTGTACCAAAGAGAGTCTATTGTATGCACACTCCTTTAACCTATTCATGCCCTGCTCAGGGCTGCACTCCTGCCATTGCTTGAGTCTTGCTGCCTTCTACATCTCTGGCCAGTTATAACCTCACTAACATGATGGATTTCTGCTTAAATACGATGGACCCTCACACTGTGTGCCAAACCTTTGTACATATAGGAACCCCCTGCACTTAACCTCCTCCCGAGAGGCACTCTAAAGTGAGCCCACAAGCTTGCTCCTTGGAGATGCCTTCCTTTCCTCAGAATTGCTGGAGTCCTCTGGAAATCACTTTTTTCTTAGTCCTTTTCATCTGGTTTTCTGCTCTTTCAGGTTCAGCCAGTCTTCCTCCATATCCCCCAGTTCCGAAATAGCTTCTTGCCATGACTTTCAGTTTTGGCCCCCTGCATCCTGAAAGGCTGATCTTAGGCTATGCCTTATACCTTGACTAGACATAAGATAGCCCTTAATTTAGACATCCAATACATTAAATTCTGAAAAAATATTATTTTTCTGTTGACAGTTGCTACATGCAAAGTCTTACATCTGTTGGCTCCCTCTTTCTTTTGTTTTGTTTGCATTGTGTTGCAGTGCTGATGAAAGATTTGATGCCACGTTTCACACTAATGTGCTGGTGAATTACTCTGGATCCTGTCAATATATTCCACCAGGTACGGAGAACATGTTCGCTTGCTTTAAATCAGCGTGTAACTTTGAATAACAATAACCAGCTTTCCCTTATGAGTGAATGCGAGAGAACAGTGAAATCCAGGCATTTGTCGAAATGTCTATAGGTAGAAATTTTGCAAGCCAGCTATAACAGAACAGACCTGCTGAAGTAATTTAGCCCTATTGTTAGTGGCAAACTTCCACTTTGTAAATGAACAAATACATTTCCTGAGCAGTTTGTTTCCAACATTCAGAGCCCCGCAGAGGAACATTCAAAGCACAATTCCAAGGAGGAAGTTTCTCGTGCAACCCAGCTAGCTCTTTCCTGCAAGTGAAGAGAGGTGCAACTGCAGGATGTGTCCCACAAGCTGCACTGTTCCCCCACCAGGGTCATCTGAGTTTTGAAGTCTTAAGGAGAGCCTATAACTCTTGGAAAGAGGAACAGAAACCACTTCAGTGCTGGCCAGATGATGGTCCTTGCCTGTTTTCCAGGCATGCTGCTGATTCCAGTGCTTGCTTCCCCAGGGCCTGTTTAGGTGGGTTGTGCAGGTTGTGTTGATACTGGGCAGATCTGGTGCCCCATTAGTTTCTTTCCTGTGAATGGGGCAGGAGAAGTGGGACCATGTGTGCATATTGCAACTGGAGAACAGCAGGCTCTATGGTGGAGAGCTGATTACTTAAGACCCTGGGGGAGAAGAAGCTTAGGACTGGGTAAAGGAAAGCTTTTGTGCACAGTACAACTTTACGTACAAGATTTTAACTGCTGCTAAAATATTTTGTCCAATCCGCTTTTGAAGGAAAAATGTTCATAATCTGCCTACCTGACAGCACCAGCAGCTAGACTAATTGAGACACAGCAAAATACTGCAGAGGGGGAAAGAGAGTGTTCCCAGAGCTTCATGAAAGTTTTATTTCCCTTGCCTTTAGGACGAGTCCGCACTCGCTGTTACTGCCCATTAGAGAAACAAGCTCTGGTGCATGTGGCTGGTGGAGGAGCGGAGATGAAGGACAGGACAGCAGCCAGTGGTTAAGGGAGCAGGGCCAAGATTCAGAAGGAAATGGGAGAAAAGGCTCCTCGGAGGCCGTCGGAAAAGGGACATGGCAGCAGGAGAGAGACCTACCTGAGCGTGAAGGAAGGAATGGGAAGAACAGAGCCACCCAGAGCAGCACTCTTTGTGCAGGGAAATGATCATGTGCAACATCCCCATCCTTTTCAGCAGCAGATGGAGGCGATAATAGAGGAGCCTTTATTTTGGAGATGGGATTTTCAAGAGGCACAGCTTGAGCGCTTACTGCAAAACACAGAACTGTTTAGTTAGACGGCTTAAAAGTGGAGTTCGCCTTAGCTGGCGTTCAAGGAGGTGGCAGAAGCAATTATTCCAAATTACTCCCCGTTTGACGGGCTGCACACATTTGATTCCATCCGTTTCTATCCACAGGCATTTTGAAGAGCACGTGTTACATCGATGTCCGCTGGTTCCCCTTTGATGTGCAGAAGTGTGATCTGAAGTTCGGCTCCTGGACCCACAGTGGATGGCTACTGGATCTGCAGATGCTTGAGGCCGATATTTCTAACTACATCTCAAATGGAGAGTGGGATTTAGTGGGTAAATTGAAGGGCTAAAATATTCAATAGTCCAATTTTCAAAGGCAAAAAACAAGTATAGGAAACGAGGAGTCCAATTGGAAAGTATGAAATACAAGTTTTAAAAGATGTTATATAAAAGTTAGGGGAAAAAAAAGAAAAAAATCCACTAGATTTAGAGACATTTTTTTCAAACATGTTCATTGAAATGTGTCTGAAAACATTATGTTCTGCTGCAGCAGCATGAAACTAAGGGGAAGGTAAAAGGGATCTGTTGGTCCTGATACATTTGAGCATTTTGTCAGTACTAAATTTGAATCTGTGTCTCATGCAGACACGCTGAGCATAATGTCACATCTACTCTACCACATCAGCCGAAAATTATTGGGTTAAAAAACACTATTTCAGCAAAAACTGGTATGAGCTTTTACAGAAATGAATTCCTCTTGCCCATAAAATGATCAAAGTGTCCATCAGTACATGGAAATAACTGCAGCTCAGGATATCTCCATTCTCTTCTGTGCTTTGGGAGATACCTATTTTTTTTAAAAAAGAGGATTCTATTCCCAGAATTAGTTATTTAGAGCTCTTAAGGTTTTAATGTGAGCTCATTGATGTAAGTGTAAATCAGAAGCAAGGCTCTGGAAATGGACAAAGCTTAGACCACCCTACAGAGAACTCGGAGACAGAACCTTTTATCTGCCAGGCCAAGTGGGCAGGCAAGAAGATCTCCTAAAATCAGCCCATTTCAGAGCAATGAAAGCCCTTCCTGGCTTTCACATACTCCTTTATAGAGCATATTTCTCTCCAAAAGATAGAAGTGCATATTTTCTGGCTTTGTGTACCTGGTATAGAACCTGGCCTTTGGATTCTCTCTCTTCATCCCAGACAGGATATGGATAGAGCTGGCCCTTAACTGGTTCATACAACAATAGTGACAGTTGAGGCCGTAAACCAGCTTTGGACACATATTTTATGGAGATTTTGCCACACTCCTGGCAGAACACACACAAGCATAGTGTTGTCCGTGGTGTAGACAGCAACAAATGGGAGGTGAGCAATGGTGACAGCAAAGATACAAAATACTGAGATTTCCAGCTTCTCTGGACGTTTCCTCTGCTGCAGCTGTCCCTGTCAAGCAGGGTCTTCTGCAATATGGTCATCTTGGCCAGCCCCACCATACAGATGTGTTGGACAGCTATGTCTCTTAACCCTCGGAGGGGACAGACTTTGGGCTTGACTTAGCATCCCCTTTGAAAATAGAAGTCAGGTTTGTTTTTCCTGATGAAGGAAATCAATTATGACATAAGAGAATGACAGAAAAATAACAACTTTCCTGCATATCATCTTCAGAGCTCCCTTGGGCTCCAGTGAGGGAACATGGTCAGAGGTGCCATAAACCATCATGGGTTGTCCCCCTTTCTGGGGGTGAGTGGGAGTGCTGATCATCTCCCCACTGATGATCCCCCTCCTCTACAGCTGTGCCGGGAAAGAGGAACGAGATTTATTACGAGTGCTGTAAGGAACCGTATCCAGACGTGACCTACACGGTCACCATGCGCCGACGCACACTCTACTACGGCTTGAACCTGCTGATCCCCTGCGTTCTTATCTCTGCCTTGGCCTTGCTCGTCTTCCTCTTGCCGGCTGATTCAGGAGAGAAGATTTCTTTAGGTAAGTGCCACAGAATTCATTTCCTTCCTAGGACTTATCCATGGAATGGGGAATAAATGCCTTATGATGCTTGATAGAAAAGGATTTCCCCGGAGGAGCAGCTGAAGCACTTGTTTGGTTGGAGAAAAAAAGATGACGGCTTTCTTCAAGACATGAACACGTACAGTGCTAAGTACTTCTACTGACATCATCTTTTTGATTTTATCATGGGGATGAGGCAAAAATTTTCACTGCCCCAGATGACAACAATGATGACACTCTCTCCACTGCCAGTCTTTTCTTTAGTACATCCCAATGCATTTCACAGCTTGTTAGCTCCTTTTTTCAGCTAATATACCAAGATACAGAGGTGGAGAGGCTCTCTAAAGAGTCATGAGCTGCAGTGACTGGGTATGGGATTGTCATCTTCCATGTCCCCAAGGTCCCAAATCACAAGGCAGTGAGTTCCTCACAAATGCAAAGAAGTGAAAAGAAGCCAAAAAGGAGTTAAGTGTGGTATATTGTTATATGTACTTCCAAGAGCAGGGGAGTGGGAAACACACAAAGCTGGTCCAGGTGAGACCGTATGTTTTATGTTGTGCACAAATCTGGTCTGGACAAAAACATTCAGAAAAGAACAAGGGCACTGAAGGTCCGTAGAGAAAACAGGGAATTGAGCAACCATGCTTGCACCAAGTAAAAAAAGAGCTAGGAGGAAGGGGACTGCTGTTTATAAAAAGTAGGGCGGGATCAAGAAAAAGAATTATTTGAGCTAAAAGGCAATACCAAGAAGAGGAAATAAAGTTCACACAGGCTGTGAAACAGGACAGTGAGTTTTTACAACAGCCTTTCCAGAGGAAACAAATAAAGAACTACATGTAAATGGGTTTGCAGCTGAAGGCAGACATTATACAACCACCAATAGACAGTGACTACTTTTGCCTGTGAAGTCTCTGCAAGCTCTTACAAACTGGCTAGTCTTTGCTTGAGCCTGGTTTTGCAAGGCAAGCATTTTATCTAGCAGCAAAAGCTTCTCCATTACTTTAAGAGGAGCAAAGTTTGGGGAGTAATTGAGACAAGGGGAAAGAAAGCGGATAAAGAAGCATCAAAGATGCATCCAGAGATACTCCTGCTTGGTCACGTTGCTCAGCCTTCCCCTCTGTGCTCGTTCTCTGCAGGTATCACTGTGCTGCTCTCCCTGACCGTGTTCATGCTGCTCGTGGCTGAGATCATGCCTGCAACGTCTGACTCCGTCCCACTGATAGGTAAGCCGCTTTTGTCTGCTCTGTGCACTCCCCAGGGAGCTTCCTAAGTTCCGTGAAAAGCCTCTTTGGAACCAATTTTGTTTTCTTTCTTTTTCAATGCGGTTTTGCATTTCAGCAATGTCAGGAGTAAATTCTGGATCCTTCACTGTTTGTGTAAATGAGGAGAGCCTGCAGAGGGGTGCAAAGGGGCTTTGAAGACACCAGATAAGTGGATGCATTGCAAGGTGCAGGGGACATAGCACTAACAGAAAACCTGGAGGTTCAGGTGGGCAACCTGACCTTGGACATGGACATAGAGTGAATTCTGGCAAAATGCTCAGTCCTGGCTCTGGATTTATTGTGCAAATTCCTTGCCTACAAGTCCTGCTTTCTCTCCTTTTGTGCATCTCTCCCTGCCAGTCCTCCTCGCTTCTGCCTACCCCAAGAGCAATTCCTAGAGGAATTTAACTAGAGGAGACTCTAGTTAAAATGGAAATATGTCACTGGTGTATTTTTAGCATTTGATGAAACTCTTTGACCTGATCACCTTCTTGGTAACTTCCACTGTGACACACTTAGAAGACAATATAAGAAATTTGAGCATTTACCATACAAGCAGTTTTATTACAGCCATGCAAATATCTTAAATACTTTACCAGGACTCAGAATGGTGGATTATTGCTCTTATTATTGGTGTAGTGGTATCAGAAGGCTCCAGGTGAAGGTCCATGACACATAAGTGCTGAACACACACGTACCCCCACACAGCAAAGGGCTTCCTTAGCTCTGCCTTTGAGAGAGATGAGGGGACCAAGGCAGGTTGGATGTCCAGCACCTGCATGGGACTTCCCGTTGGCCTGAGGATGGCCAAGTGCATCAGAGCTGGGCACAGCTGAAGAGCAGAGAATGGGATGTGACCAGTAAAGGCACTGGCTTGTGCACTGCCTTCGTGTGGCTTCCAAGTGGGACTGAGGGCAGAGCTTGAATGATCATTCACAGAATGAGAAAAGAGAAGCCACTGATAAGCATGTCATGCTGGTGGGGGCAAAGACCTGTGGCCATCTCTTTCACAAGGACTAAGAGGACTTGAGCTTGAGCAGGGGAAAGGATCATTCCCTGGCCGCAGAGCAGGGTAAGGAAAGTGAATCTATGCTGATATATATCTAGATGCTGATGGAGAGTGTGCCTCATCATTGCATAAGTAGTGCCTATGATGAGGCAGACCATGAAAAGAACAAAATGACGTTTAGTCAGACAACCTCGTTATCTAACTTCAGGGAGTTAGACAGAACTAGCAGTCTGAAAGGTTGGTGACTCACAGGGCTATGCAGCATGCTCAAAATTTTCCAAAAAGCTCCAAATAAATTGAGCATCTTACTGAAAGTTGGAATGAGTCTAATCCTACATGAGATGGACTTCCAGGAAGTTAGCAAGTCCCCCAAGCCATGTCTGTACCTGGGATCTACAGAGGGAGCTACAGGTGTAACAAAACAAAATAAAAAGTTGGGATTATTAAAGGGCTACACTTTTCTATTCTGACTGCACAGCTTTACCTAGACCAGTTCCTCCCAATAGAGAGTTCCTCCCTCCTAGAGACAATAAGAAGACCTGGGCCAAGGAAAGCTTTCAAGAGTTATGCATTCTTGCAGATTTTAAATCTGGAATAGCAGATTTCAGCTAATTTCTAGTTAATCTGTTGTGGATATGTGGACATTAAAAATCAGCAGGGTAGTGGGGAAATCTACTGGGTCAAGTCCCCTTCTCCAGGTGACTGTTGACCCAAGTATTAGGACTTCTCACACTTTTTCATTATTTCTGGATAAAGAGCTGAGAATATGAGGACAGACTCTCTTCTCACTATTAATATATTAAATATGCCTTGCTGGAAACTTGTATTATTACCACTTTTTTCATAATGCCTAAATAATTGGAGCATATCAAAGGTATTAGAGATGCACCTTTCAAAGTTGTCGTATAGGTTAAAGGCAGTCTGTTCCTTTCATCTGCTCATTAAACAAGTTTCATACTGCAAAACACTGTAAAGAATAGTTCTAATACATGGACCCTGGAGACTGATTTGAGCTATCCAGCAAAACGATGCCTAGAGCAATTCCCTGGCTACTCTCATTCAATGTTCCCATGTTGCAACCCAAAAGTAAACTGAGGCTTGAGTAAAACCAGGCAATCTGGGCTGGCACGCTCTGAAACTTGCAATATTTATCCCAGAGAGTGATTAGTTTTAAATTCATATTCCCAGTGATCCCAGAATAGGAAATCCCAGAATATCAGCAGATGTCTTGAAGAGGATGCCAGGTAATGATTGCACTTCTTCATTGTGATCCAATTGTGGATGAAAATCCTTAGGGAGGAAGAGGTGGACTCTTGGACAGCTTATTCAGTTCTTGGAGTATTTCTGTGATTTCCTGCACCAAGCTACAGGAATAAATGAATCTCCTAGAGCACGAGGTTTAAAGGAGATTGCAAGTAATTTGATCCTGATATAGAAAGATCAACTACTGTTCTGCAGGAAAAGTCACTGTTGCTGGTCTTCCTGCACATGAGAGTAGAGGTCCTCTGATCCAGACACTTGGCTTTGTGTTGTTAGGACTTGGGATTTTTAAATTAAATTTGCATCCACCTGGACCTGTATGAATACTCCCTGCTTTTGCCTGTCCCACGACACTGGTCCCTAACATGCTGCATCTGTTTCTTTCCTCTCCCATTTAGCCTCAATGTCAAAAGAACTGGCTTCTCAAACCTGATCTACTTGCAAAGAAATGAGGAGTTTGTATCTTGATCCTCCTTAAGCAAATATCTGTTGACCTCAACTGGTATTTACAATGAATGAAGCAGTTTCCAGCCTAAATGAGCATAACGGGCAGGACACCTGCTTTTCCCTGCTATAACCTGTCTGCAAAATATCTCCCTCCTCTCCTGACCATGTCTTTTTGCAATAACTCTTTATAAAACTGTCCACAGCAGACTTCCTCTCCCACCACATGCAGCTTCTTGCGTGATGGGCTCCAGTCTTCTACGCAGTCCAAAAGATGCACATCCACAGCAAGCAGACTTTTATTTTTGTTTTCATCTGTAAAGAGCAAGTGGCAAGATTTGGCCTAGAAATCACAGCTCAATGTCTTTGATAGCCTGTGCGGTGGTGTTTGCTGGAGTCCCCTTCTACTCAGTGAGCCAGAAGGCCGCTGTTGGGAGTCTGGATGATTGCATTTACTCCCTTGATCCTGTTCTCCAGCAACTTCTCCTTGTCTGAGGGAAATAGGAATTTTCGGAGCTCAGTTTTCAGCAACATTGCGTATGTGCCACACATTGCAGTCTTTAGAAAACCGAAGGGCTTCTTCAAACTGATAAAAGCCCAGGAACCAGAGCAAGGGTGCTTCTGCTTATGTGTAGAAAATTAACCACCCATAGCAAAAGAAACCAGCTCAATCATTTGGATCAGAGTATTCACGTCCCATGGCATTTACAGACACAACGGTTTGGCAGGAGTTCAGCACAAGTTGGTTATGTGAGCAAGGTTTGTTTCGCTGCTGGGCCCTGGAGGTGCCTGCTGGTGCTGGAAGCTCTCGAGCAGACATTCAGACCACGCTTATCCAGCAGCAGATGTGTCCTAAACTAACCCATCCCGGGGGCGGCTTCATCTTGCCCCTTGGGCACTGTGTCTGCGCTCATGACTTGACCTATTTTTAACATCTCTCTTTAAAAAATGTATTTATAAAAAGCCAGTTTAGCTAGACAGCCGGAGATCACCACATGAGGAAGAAACTTAAAGAAATGCAGAGAACTCCAGAGAAGTTACACACCTGAAATTACAGAGCTGGTGGCATTATCACTAGGTGCAATCCCAAAGCCTGAGCCGTGCAGCTCAGAGATATGATCGCAGTTACTCCACCACATCTCTGGAAGCATATTAGCTTGCACACATATTTGTCTCTCACTTAAAAAGCCAGTGATTTCATGGAGATATCCTGTCCTTAACACATAATAAACTTGTGCACCAACTGAGGGCATTATATCAGGAGGGAGTGTATCCCATGTGTAAGTCCATGTGTAAGTCCAGTTCAGGGACCAATTTGAAACTGCACAAATAATATAATCTAAATTAGAGCTTCTGTGCAAATTCTGGTTCTGTAAATACAAACTAGAAGGTTAAGTAATTCATCTGAGAACGAAATTTATGGCATCCAAACATAAGCTGCTAGGGCTTTTTTGTTTTAACAAAGCACGATTTATGTAAACAGCACTAGATGCTCAAGTTCATTTTTGGTAACGGCTTTGTGGCTGTCTCTGAAGGAAGGATCAATCCACCCCTTAGGCAACAG
Source organism: Nothoprocta perdicaria (assembly GCF_003342845.1). Classification (NCBI taxonomy): domain Eukaryota; kingdom Metazoa; phylum Chordata; class Aves; order Tinamiformes; family Tinamidae; genus Nothoprocta; species Nothoprocta perdicaria. The sequence continues at coordinate 848,575 of NW_020455511.1, forward strand.
GCACACGCCTGAATTCTCTGTTTTAAAGAGCATTGTGCCTCCTTATTTGCAGTCTGCACATCCAAGACCTCATTAAACTATATTCTTCATTTGACAGTAACCCTGTAATTAGGGTAGGAAATCATGCATTAAGAGGTAACGAGGAAGGTAGCTTCCCCAGATCAAGTCAGATTCCTAGCTGTAACTCTGCCCCTTCACGATTACCCTTTCAGGAGAGTCTCCTTAAGATTATACAACTGATGCGCATGCTTATGCACTTCCAGCAGGACCTGACAAGACAGTCCCCAGGATCTCATTAATCTCGCATTGCTGCAGGCGTGATTTCAAAAATCAATGTCTTGAGACGAGCTGCTAGGCTGGACTCAGGGACTGAACACCTTAAAATTTAACTCAGCTTGTACAGTAAGGTTTAGTTACCTAGCACAAAACACCAAGGTGTTTGCAGAAGGGCAGATCACCCCACCTCCCCTGGAGGCCAGCAGTGGCTCTGGGAGGTTCAGGGCAATGCAGTCCTGGGTGTCACAGCACTTCTTCCTCACCCCGGCATGTAATACTGTCCCAGGGCCATGGGGTATGGCATGGGCAGAGCTGCAGATGTCCTTGCTCCTCCTCTGTGATCCTGGCTGTGCACAGACCCAGGTGATGCAACCTCTTTTACATGTTGTCAGCCCTGGGTGATACAGCCTATTTTAGTGGCGTTTCTTTAAAAAACACCCTTTAAGAAAAATTCATCAAGAAACACCACTAAATCTCTATCCCTGGTCACTGCAGGTTTGTCTCTCCTCCCTCTGCAGTGTGACATTGAGCTCTGTCCCCACTCTTGCATCTCCCTTCACATCTCCCCAATAGCAGCACCATTGATGTAAAAAAAAAACGTGATAAAGTGCTATACACTGAGATATTTTCTTAGCAAACCGTGCCTTGCCCTGCTGTTTGCTCCCCTCCTGTTGATGCAAAGCGCATTGGCTGCAGACCACGGTGAAGCAGCCGGGAGCAGCCGCAGCAGGCAGGGCCTAACTCGCTCCGCGGCTGCAGTAAGCTCAGCACTAGCTGCTCTCCCTGCACGGTGCACAGGGGAGGTTTTGCTGTCAGGGTGTTTTGTCACGTCAGATAAGGGCACGCTTCTGCCCCTAAGCCAAACCCTAGAAGTGAAGTGTGAAAGTGAAGTGAAGCGTTTAGGCCTTTCCAAATGATCAGATGATGTGCCTTTCCCTCAAACACTCCACGGGCCTGGAGTGTTCAGGGATCCTGTTGCACATTTGAACATGTTAAAAATCTCCTTCTTCTTCTTTTTTTTTTTTTTTTAATATATCCCCAAGTAAACTCCAAAATGATGAAATTCATTATTTCCTGCCAGCTCGCTTCAAAATAGTGCCATGACTTTCAGGTCAAGAACCAGTATTTTGCTCTAAGAGATGTTTTACTGCAGAAAGTGTGGGCTACCTGAGATACAGTGTGCTCACAGATTGTTTGAAAAGATGAAATTTGGGACTTGTGAATACAAGGAACAGTCACTTCCTCAGTCCATATAAGCACCCACACAAAGCTTGATACCCATATTAAATCCTACCCAAAAAATGGAGTTATTGCCATCCATTTCATATGAACTGTATTTATTTCCCTCTGTCCTTTGATAATGCTCACCTGCTTCTTTATTCTAAATTCATAATGTTTACTTGCTACTCAGGGCTCTCCTTCTCTAACATATTTACAGCCTTGTCTCCTTCTTGTTCTTCTTCATCATATTTATTTTATTTCAGTAAAGAAGAAGCTGTGGATAAACATGTTTGTACCAGCTGCTTGGGTGGTTTCTTGCAGTTCAGTCATAGAACAAGTCGCTGAGACAAGGAAGCAGCCCAGGCTGCAAAGCCTGGTGCTTCACCCCCTCCACGAATTACTGATTGTTTTAAGTTAAGAGCAAAAGCCATTAGTGGTTCGGAATAGATGGAGAAGATGAGATTAGTCTTCTTTCACATTTTCTCTTGTACGTCTGTATCTCCTCAGCTGATGCCACGTTTGCCTCTGCCCTTTGAGTTTTTCTCCTCCTGCTTTCGGCTTTGCTCAGTGCTTCTCTCCCTGCTCTTTGATGCCCCTTCCTGCCTGCTCTCTGACTCCAGGCCTCTCCTCAGCCTCTCCCACGTGCCAGAAACCCTCAGTTCTCAACAGCCCTTTACAGTTTTGGGCTCTGTGTTAAATGTGCTTTTGACAAAACCACAAGCTTTGCAACTTTCCCCACGAAAAATTTAAAAAAAAAAAGAGTGCAATGTATCTAACTCAACTGCTGGGAATACCTGGGTATGATATTTCCCTTCCTCCTCTCTCATTTCATAATAAAACCAGGACTGTAACTTGGCACAGTGGGGAAGCTCGGAGGCTTTGTGATGAGCTGGGTTAATAAATCTGGATAACACACTCATTTCCCTGTCAGTGTCCAGTAATAATTTCAACAAAGCAAAACATCCCTCCAGGAGCATCTTGCCTTTCCTAGGGTTTCTGCTCTATGTGCCTTGTTTTACTATCAGTCCTTGATATTAATTCAGTTCCTCTCAAGTGGGAGGTCTTCCAAAACATCTCCGAAATTATTTTAAGGTGCTTCCTTGATGCTGGATAAAGAACATCCTAAAAAGGTACTGAAGGTACTGAAGGTCCTAAAGCTTTGGATTGCAAGTCAAGGCCCTATCAGATATGTTTGCTGTGATGATGATGATGTGGTCCTCTTCTGACAGTGCTGAGGCTGATCCTGGTGGCTCCCAGGTGTCAAAGCAGTTTCCAGGTAGTGTGCCATGTCATCCCTCCCTGGCAAAGACACCGAAGGAAACCAGCAGTTAAGAAAGGGCTCAGCTCCCGTGTTAACTTTCCAAGGGTCTATTAAAAGATCCGAGCCAAAGACATTTTTAAGCGACTACTTTAGGCCTGGAAGTCTTATTGGTAGCAACTAAATGTGTAGAATTTACTGCAGGATTTAGCGACTTGTGGCAGTAACTGTACTAGTGACAGCAACATGACTGTTTTCCTATTAGATGATGTGCTTTGGAGTCAGATCACACACCTTCTCTAAAACTGAATTTGTGGCTTGTTCTGTTTCCGCACCACTGTTGACTTTGTTTTTCTATGAGTAAGTGTAAGAGAGACCTTTCAATTCACCTTGCCCTCAGGAGTATTCCGCTAACTCAGCTGCATAATTCATTTTGCCAAGGAAAGCCACGCCAGCCTCCTGAAGCAGTTCTCACATTGGTTTCAGGAAGGCATGGGGACCTCATTATCAGGAACTTGCTCTTGGCTGCTATGGAGAGCAGTGTTAGGAAGCTGAGCCTGGCACAGAACTTGCCTTGGAGTCATCATTAAAATCCTTGACCTCTCCTGCAAGCCTCGTCAGGGAGAGGAGGGCAGGGGGAAGGTTATGAGCAATGCCAGTGTCACGAGTTGTCCCATCTCGCTCCCTATGATCCATCTGTCATGATCCCCAGTATTTTGCATGGTAGTCTTCAAATGCCGCCAACTCTGTGAGCATTTCTTCTTTACTCTCCAGTGCTTCAGCCTAACTCCCAGCATGGGAAGGCTGTACTGGGACTTGCATTGGTTCCCAGTCCCAGTTCTGGCTTTGAGGACCTTGGTTTCTGCCCATCATCGCAGGCTTAGATTTAGCTGTAAGGTGAGAGCACAGCTAGGACTGATAGGAGGTGGGCTTGAGGGAAGGTGTGGAAGAAGAAGCTGAAAAAGATGCAGAGAAGATGGGGAGAGGTAAAGAAATGGAGTCATGGTCACACTTTAGGTCCTGGGACCCAATGACCAGAGCACATCCCTTTGGGAACGCTGCTGGTACCAAGAAGAGAATATTTGGATGTGACATGGGTCTCAGAGACTGAAGGAGGAATGTTTTTTGCCTTTTCTTTTTTTTTTCCCTCCCCTAACCAATGTTCTCCTTTCTATTGCAGCTCAATATTTTGCAAGCATTATGGTCATCGTCGGTCTGTCTGTGGTGGTAACAGTGCTGGTTTTACAGTTTCATCATCATGACCCTCAAGCAGGAAAGATGCCCAGATGGGTAAGCAGATTTCGTGGTAAATATTCAACAACACATTTTCAAGCTAAAAATAAAAGCCTATTTTTTTCCTTACACCTTGCCGAGAATGGGTTTTAGAATAAGCAGGGAACACATTGCTACTACAAAAGGAAAAATCATGAAAGTTGAAGCAGATACCAATAGTCACTGTCATCTGCCCACCTGGTTTCAAAGAAATTTGCTTTTACAGCATCCTCTATTATCTCATTCACTTTGTTTGGTATGCTGGACGATTATCTTGATGTGAAATTTCACAGGTTTACCAATGTTAGCTGCAGAAATAGAACTGATATATCTTCTTTAATAATAAGTTATAAAGTTATAATAAGTTATAAGTTATAATAAGTTATAAAGACAATGCTAATTAAAAAAAATAAATAAACATTGAGCCTAAAAAAAAAATCTAAGTAGAAATACCTCATAAACACTTCTTTAAAGGCTATGTATACTAAGATCAGCTCAGTTTCAAGGATGCAGAGCAGGTGAATTATAGAAGAATCTCTATGTAAGCAAGAGTTAGGGACACCAATCTGCATAAACATGTTTCTGATGTCCAGAGGGACAGAGTTTGCAGCAGGACAGCATCCCTTGGACAATTGCACTGTGTCTTTGCCTTCTCAGGAGTCAGGAGGCATCATGTTACCTATGCTCACAAACCCTGCCACCCAATTCTTGATCCTTGCCAGCCCATCAAGGGACTTTCTGAGGCCACCTCCATTAATTTACTTCTTCAGTATGTTTTCAATCACTATGTGTTAATTCACTGTGATCATGACACATTGGAGGAAATTATCATTCCTGATTCTTTTTGAAGTCTCCTGGGAAAGAGGACAAGCCTAAGAAAGCAGTTCTGCAGATCTCTGTGACAACGAATGTTACAGGCTAAGATATAAAGGCTAGCTGCCTTTATAGTATACCTAGATTTATCATTATGTCTAACTAGACACATGAAACCCGGTCTTACGAATCATCCATTCTGTAGGACAAAGCAAGTCCTGAAGAACTCTGCTTTTCTCCAACAAGCTATCAGACCTGACTTATAGCTCACAAAACTTAGAGTACAGAAATGACGGGTCTGAAAACTACTGGGGAGGGGTTTTTATTCTTTCATATTGGTCACCTGGAGCTTCTAGGAGTTCCTGCAAGAACTGGAGCAATCTGTAGGAGCGGAAACTCATATTCCCATCCTGGAATACCTAGAGGATTTCCTTCCTAAAGAGTGAATCCAAGGAATCCATAGTGGAAAATGCAGTAAAAAAATTATTGAACAATCGTGGGAAGTGGAGAATCATGGGTCCATTCTCCCATATATTTTTGGGAGACGTACACATCTCAGTCCACTTCTGGAACAACTGTAGAAAAAGAGGATTTTCTTTTGTCATTGGCAAGAAAATCTATAGAAATGTATTTGACAAGAGATTTCTGGCCCGATGCAGAGGAAAATGGGGGTTAACTGTACACAGGGGAGCCCATAACTATGTAGATGTAGCACTCCAGACGTGTGGATCACCTCCACACACCTGCTGGTAGTCCTCCTGTTCATATATCCAGGACACTATTGGTTCTTTTGGGTCACAAAGGCACATCTTGTCCACCAGGACCCCCAGCTCCCTCTTTGCAGAGCTGCTCTTCAGCAGGTCAGTCAATCCCAGGCTGTGCTGGTGTGTGCAGTTATTCCTCCACCCAGGCAGGGCTCTTCAGCCCCCTTTTTGAACCTCATGAGGTTCCTCTCAGCCGACTCTGAAGGTCCTTCTGAACAGCAGTGCAGCCCTGGGGGATCAATCACTCCTCCCAGTCTGGCATGAGGGTTTGCTGAGGGTGCACTCTGTGCCTTCATCCAAGTCGTTGGTGACTAGTGATTAATATATTGCTGAATAAAACTCCCACACAATTTGCATTCTACAGCAACTAGTCAAAGAATAACAAAGTAGGATCTATAGATAAGAAAGACCTAGCCACATACTCCATGCTCGTGTCACAAGCCTGCTAAGGTCTGCTGTTTTTTGGCTAGAAATGTTGTGTACAAGGCATCATCACTCTTCAACAGCAAAGCTCAATGGCCTGCCAGCTGAACTGCCATATACTTAAAAAATACGTCTACTGGGAAGCAAAGCCTGCAGAAGGCATTAGTGGAGAGTACAAACAACACACTGCAGTAGCTGTAGTTCAGACAAGCAGACTGAGACGGACAATTTCCAGGCAAAATGGTGAATACCAGTTTTGTGGGAAGAGGCTGATGCCCCAAGAGTGACAGGATCCAGGGTCTGTGCAAGCCATGGCCATCGCTCAGCCACTAGCAACTATGGCACAGTCCCCATTTTGATTTTATCCTGCCACCATCTTTCAGGGTCTGTTTACCCATTTACCTCCTTTTTCTTATTCTTTTCTTTATCTGTCTTTTTTTTTCCCCTTCTCCTGAGGCATATGTATAGCTTTTTGCTGAATAAAAATGGGAACCTAAAATGCCTATTTACAGAGAGAAGGAAATTGCTTACCTGAAATTCTGCAATGCAAGACTCAGCAGATACCCCTAGAACTACTCACTCCTTGCACATGCCCCTGGCAGAGCCAGACACCAGTGTTTTGCAGAGCTCTAGCCATATTAACCATTATGAGATGTTTTTCCACCTTTGATGGAATTAGGCATTTCTGCAGAACAGTGCTTCCCCTCCACGTCTCCTTGAAGACCCAAGGCAGACATAATTAACATTTTCTAATAAGAAAGTTTGCCTGCTCTAGTGTTTTGGAATTTCACATTATGGCAGAATAAATTTCCCTCCATCCTCACCACTGACACTGTTGAAATATTGTTAGCAATTAGCGCCTTTGTATCGTTCCATGATGATATGTAATCATGTGTCCATAAGCAGTCAGAGGACATTTTAATTAAGGAAGTTCAATTAAATCCAGGATGGATTCTGTATAACCTGCTATGTTATAGTTCTTGTGTTTGTCTGTGGTGACCATGGAGGAAATAATAAAACATTTAAAGCCAATGGTGAAAGCAGAACAATTCGAAACTCGTGAAAATGGCTTTTCAGGGTGAGGAATAAAAGATGCATGAGAAGCAGGGAGGCAGAAGGGCCCAGGGGAAGGGAGCACAAGGCTGCGAGCCAGAAGAGCTCCCACTGCAAAGCTTAAGGACTCCATAGCTATCTTCCACTCTCTTGGCTTTTGTGTTTTACTATTATTGCTCCCTGCTGTGGCAATTAGAGCCTCCTCCTCTCTGAAGCTGTGCTCGTCCTCACAGCGAAGCGCAGGCTGCAGTTTCTCTGCTACGTGGTGCAAATGCAGGAGACAACGTGGTGCAAATGCAGGAGACAACCCGGCAACTCGGCCGCGCTCTGAAACGTCCTGATGAACCAGGGGTGGCCCTGGGGCTTTCATGGCCACGGCACGGGAGCAACATCCTAAGGGCAATGCTGGGCAGGGGAGTGAAGCCAGAGGCAATCCTGTGTTTGTTCTTTTTTTTTCTTGAGAAGAAGACAATTTGGTTGCAACCAAAATGAACAAATAATTGAAGAGGTCACCTGTATTCCAAGAGTGACTCTTGCCATTCCCTCACCGGCATTCATTCCGATATACTCATTATTTGAAGAATTTTACACTTACCAGATTTCACTTATTTAGTTTGCTGCTGTCTGCCTTCCCATGCAATCAGTGCTAAAAATTGGAAATCTTGCAAGCTCAGAGCTCAGAGAAGGGATGCGAAGATCAAGTCACAGGGAAAATAAAATGCCAGATGTGATCTCCTGAGCTAGCTCAACTGACAAGCATAATGGGAAATATTTGCCCCATAAATGGCTGTATGCAGGGTAGAAAGCTCCCACGAACTGTCAGAGCAGCTAATTTTACCCCAGAGCAGGAGGAAATTACCGCTGTTAATAACAACATTCAGATTTTGAACTGCCTAATTTAATTGATCAACTGCTGCTGTTTTTGAAGCAAAAGGCCTGCTGTGTTATGTGGCTGAGCTTGAAGCAGTATTGCAACAATTTCCAAGTTAAAAAATACAGGGCTATTTATAAACTCTTAAACAACAAGGGTTGCAGGGAGGGTTTATGCAAAAAAAAATCAGTTATTCTGTCCAATAACCCAATTCGGGATAAACTGAGAATCTCTAAGAGTGTCTCTCTCCATGTTAACTGAGAGCTGGTTGTAAAAGGATGCAAACAGCTTTGTGCCCTCTGCTCCATCCTTAAATCCAGGATTGCTTGCAAAAGAAAGAGGTCAAGGATCCTTCTGTAAAATGAAGACGTTAAATCCTCTCTGGTCTCCAAGCTGTTGGATGCTGAAGACCAGTGTGCCCAAAGTATGTCTGAAAAAGTTATTTTGGAGAAGGGCCCAGATCTGGAAAATCCCACTTAGGTGGTGAATGTTTCAAGTAGAGAGAATTTCCGCTTGAACGTACTCAAGTTGTGCCAGGGAGGTTCAGGTTAAATATTAGGAAACATTTCTACATGGAAAGGGTGACGAAGCCTTGGAACAGGCTGCCGAGGGAAGTGGTGGAGTCCATGTCCCTGGCAGTGTTCAACAGAGGTGCAGATGAGGTGCTCAGGGACATGGTTTAGCAGGAGTGGTGGGGATGGGTTTACGGTTGGACTCGATGGTCTTGAAGGTCTCTTCCAAACACCATGATACTATGATTCTGTGGTTACAGCTGCCGCCAAATGCTTCAGAAAACATTAAAGCGTTCCCTCTCTGACTGCACTTCCAGGTCCGCGTGGTCCTCCTCAACTGGTGCGCCTGGTTCCTGCGGATGAGGAAGCCCGGCGAGAGCATCAAGCCGCTCTCGTGCAAGCGCGGCTACGCCAAGCGCGCGGCGGGCGCCGAGACGCACCTCCTGCCCGGGCAGCAGTCGAGCAACGGCAGCGTCCTCGGCAGCTACCCGGGCCCGGAGAGCCCAAGGGCTCCCAAAGGCGACGCCGTGACGCTGGAGAAGATCCTGGTGGAGGTGCAGTTCATCGCCGCGCGCTTCAGGAGGCAGGACGAGGGCGAGGAGATCTGCAGCGAGTGGAAGTTTGCGGCCGCCGTCATAGACCGGCTCTGCCTGGTGGCCTTCACGCTCTTCGCCATCGTCTGCACCTTTACGATACTCATGTCGGCCCCCAACTTCATAGAGGCCGTTTCCAAGGATTTTGCATGAGGCTTCTCCAAGAGGAAAACGGGGAAAGGCAAAGGTAACCTGAAAGTAAAATTTCCCGTAATTTTGCTAGGTAAGCCAACAGAAAAGACTAAAGTGTACTTTTATGTGCTAACACACACAGAAGGAGCTGAAATTAGTTTCAAGAGCTATTTTTTTTCCTGATGTTAGTGACTCTAATTACTGAATAGTATACATGTTGAGTATACGCGTTATAACTTATTTCCTAGACTACTTCCACATGTAATTAAGTCATGATCTTGTGACAAGCAGACAAGATAGACAGGAATTCAGATCTACAATATATTTGTTACGGGCTAACACTAGCATCAGTGCATTACAAAGCATCTGGGAGAATTTTACTATTTTTACCTGGGTCACTACAAGCTCTTCAGTACTTTATTGTCTTCAGTACCTTCGTGTTTTGGGGATATTTTCTTGTTCATGTGGCTGTGATACTCACTTCTCAGGTTTGACAGATAATCTCTTCACAGTCTTACGATGCTGTATTGCATTTAACAAAATAAACCGTCATCATGTTACCTCTCACAAGCACAGTGTCCGGAATGTTTTCTCAATTAATGTTAACAGAATGTATTGGTTTTCTTTTTCATCTAGGAAGCATTGTTTGTTGGGGAATGAAGGAAAATTAATTCTCAAGTTCTCCGGCTGCTTCTTCATTGCTGCCATGCTGCAGCTCTGCTTAATCTGAAACATCTTTGGTCTCATGGGTTATACGATGCGTTCTGTGCAATTAGGGAAAAAATCTTGTTCCCCACATTGCAGGAATTTTGCTGCCGATTTCAGTGCGCTGGATTTCACATTTACAGTCCACAAGCTTGGACAGTGTGACTTGCTTAAAAGTTTTGCATAAAAGAATGGTTCTGTTTTGCTAAATGTTAATGTAGCAATAGGTTAGTATTCAGTCTCTGTTAGAACCATTCTATTGTCCACAGATAGAGTAATATAATGTCTCTGCATTAATGAGCAATAATCCTATTGTGCCACTTCCCAGGAAGATAATGTCAGAAAACTATCCCTCTCAAAAACACCTTCTTTCTGCTAAATACGGCAGTGAAAACCACACTTTTCTTGGTGTGGTTTTATTCTATCAGCTGATGTCAGCAGCCCTACAAAAGGCTGTTTTGTAGGCTGCCCTACAAAAGGCTGCATCTCCTGCACTGTATCACTGCACATTTCTGTATGTCTTCTAAATGAAAAAAACACCTTCTCTTACTGGCTTCCAGCTTTATTTTCTTCAAGTCAGTGTTAGAGTATCAAAAAATAATGTTTCCTCTCTCTGCTTGGTGGATCTTTCCCCTCATCACTCCTGGAAAGGAAGCAGCAGATCATGATGCTGCTGTTGCTGCTGTTTTTTCTTGTTTCTTTGTTTTTTGTGTAGGAAAGCTGCTCATGGAGCTGGCCTTGCCGAGGTACAGGACAAAATCCAAGAGGAGTTTTCCTCACAGGAGCCCTTATTTGAGTCACACAACTGGTCTGAGGGCTTAGTGACCAGCACCCGCAGGGCTTGCTCCTAATTATTGCTTTAGTTGTGGGGGCAACAGATGTTTAAAATGTCTAAATACACATTCATTTCTCCAGCTTGTGATGCAGGATGCTATATGACCTTTAGAACACTTGCTCAAGGACCTTTACAGTTTTTGCCTGAAAATCTCAATTTTTGAAAGTAATCCTCAGTGACAGGATAAAAAGATAAAAGCTATTGTTAAAACATACCGTCACAATAACTTAACATCCTCATGCAAAGCGTGCTTCTTTACATAAAACACACTTATTTTACGAGAGTATTTTTAAGTGGGATGCATAAATCTTTGAAGCAGAAGGATGACAGAAACTACCCAAAAACAACAATGGAAAAGTAACCTCTATCATATTTTTTAGTTAACGAAGTCTAGTAAAATTTTAAAAATTCATTTATATATTACCATCTTACATCCACATGCCACAAGGCATTGGGTCCTCTCTTATAGAGATATGGTAAGACTTGAATTGTGTTAGTGCTGTGCCCTTCACAAAACACTGTGCTGGTCTGAAGTTGTTTTCTGGTTACTTGTTCAGCTAGCAAGGTGAGGCAGATCCTTCTGACACCTTTCTGTAGTCACTTGGCCTTGTGGGAGGAAACAACACCACTACTACAAATTTTCTGGAATGACCTAGTTTTGAGCAGAACAGGAAAAGCAGCCACTGTATAGACCCATCAGTACAGGACAAATCACACCTGCATTCAGGACTTCTCTGAGAACTGCAACAGTGTGGGAAAGGCTGAGGCATAAATATACCAAATCACAGATCTTTGTTGCACCAGTAATTATTGTCACATATTGTCTATCGAAACAGACCTCATAGATTTATATGATGCAAATAAAATATGTGGGAGAGACTAATGTTTAAACGATGGTAAATGACAACACTAAAGTCCAAGGAGAAAAAAAAAGACAAAAGCAAGCACTCGTTAGTTAGCACTCACCATAATACTCTAATCTGAATATAAGGGAGTTACTATATGCTTTTTCACATAAAAGAGTTCTTTCAAAGCATATCCAGGATGCAAAGTTATTTTATACAAGCATTAAACTTTATATTTAAGCCACTAACAAAAAAAGCAGAGTCTAAATTTCAGACTAAGAACAAGACTAGAACAGTGTGATTTTGGTAGTATCTTTTATTTAGAAAATACATTTTGTCATAATTTAGAAATTTAGAAAATACATTTTAGAAAATACATTTAGAAAATACATTTTGAAGATTTATTCTTCAATTTTATTTAGAAAATACATTTTGAAATAATAATATTTAGAAAATACATTTTGTCATAATAATATGCATTGTTTTACAATAGCCAAAGAATGAGGGTATGCACAGCACAGTGAAGTCATGTCCACAGAAATATAATATAAAGCAAATTTTAAGAGCATATCTGTGGCATTCTCTCCTTTTACTGACATTGCACACTGAACAGGTACAACCATGCTAGTTATTCAATTATCAGATACACACAATAAAAGGAAGGAGCACTGGGGAATCACAATGTCCTCAGCCGCAGTGGAGCTCCCTCTGGAAGATGAGTGAGCACCTCCAAAGTGAAGGAGCTTGATCCCAGGATGTCCTCATTGGCTCCTTGCTGCTGCCATGCTCGTCCAGTGCTCCACGGAAAAGAATGAGGCCATGACTGGAGGATGGCAGTGCTGCTCTACAAGAAACAAGACTCCTAGAAGCCAAATTTCAAGGCTCCAGGCCGGGATGCCCTTTCTTTTCTCTGGGGTACTCCATGGAGATCCACAAGGACCAACTAAAGGCCCATGGGCTGCTCTCAAACCTGCCCAGTAACCACTGTCCTTTGGGGACCCACACATTACCTGTGTTGTGGCCCAGGACCCCTGCAGACACCACTGACGATGCTGACACACCTGCTGAACCACACTGGCACAGGATATCCTGGGGTGATGTGGGCAGCCACAGCTCACATGAGGGAGGAGTGAAGCCATCAGTAGGTGCAAGAAGGCCACAGAGCCCCGAGAAAAAATCACCCATACTCGGAATTCCCCTGCCCCAGGCAAGTCCATCCGTGCTGCCCTGGACACCCCTCCATCAAGAGCCCAGGGCACCACGTGGGAGCACCCAAAGGGCCCTGGAACTTCTCCCAACACTCCCAGCATCCCTGCACTCCCGGCTCCCCTCACGCACCTGCTGACCTGCGCTGTGACCAAGGGCTCCCTGCACACACCAGCCTTGCCRCGGCCTGCAGAGCTGCTCCCCACCGTGCTCGGCCACCAGGCAAGGGAAGAGSAGGAGGGAGGCCATSAGTGGAGGATSCCRGTGCTGACCCACAACAAACAAGACTCTCAAGACCCAGTCTTCCTGGCCCACAACACTCCATGCATCTCCACAATCACCCCAGGACACCATCTACAGCCTCCTTGAGTGCCTCTGCAAGCTCCCCACACCCTCCTGCCTGTCGCACCCTGCTCGTGGACACTGACTTGTGCCGAGGCCCAGGACCTGACACACACCAAGCTCAAGCTCAATACTCACCCGCTTCCTGCACTCGGCCACAACGTGACATGCTGACCAGCTGCTGGGAGCCACGCTCCAACAAGGAGCCAAGGGAAGGAGAAGGAAGGACATCAGCAGGGGCCATCGCTCCACACACACCCGCGAAACAAGACACCCACAACTCCACCGTCCCACGGCCCCTCAGCTCCCTCTTGTCTCCAGTGTGCAGGACTTCATCAGCACCCAGAGCCTGCACTCAGGGACACCCACCAAACGCCCTGCCTTCTCTCCCAACRCCTCAAGCTCACCCATCATGTGAGGACAACTCCTGGCTGCTCACCTGGGTCATTAACACAGCTCTCCACCACAAACCAAGGCCGCTCTGCTCTCCTCCACACTGCCGTCTTCCTGGAGCTGCTCTCTCCCGTGCTCGGTCACCAGGCAAGGAAAGAGGAGGAAAAGGCCGTGAGKGGAGGAGGACAGGGCTGCACCTACCCCAAAAAACAGCCCCACACGTTCCACGTTTCCCCAACCCCAGGCTGGGATGCCCCAGAAATGCCCTCAACAACTCACAGGAGATCCCCAGGGACCAGTTATTAACTTGCCAAGACCCAGATTGACTCTCCCAAGACTCCTGACTCCCCCCTGTTCCGTGGGGACACGCACGGCATCACTAACCTGCGCTGCACTCACCACTAAAAATCCCTCCCTGGAAAGCACATTTCCCAAGACCCACGCCAGGAGGCCCTTTCTATGCCCTGCACAACACACAGGACGTCCCCAAGGACCGTCTCTGGGACAAGACACCCACAACTCCACGCTCCCACAGCCCCTGAGATCCCTCTGGCCTCCACTGGGCAGGACGTCAGCAAGACCCACAAGGCTGCACTCAGGGACACCCAACAAGGCTCCTGGCATCTCTCCCAGCTCCTCAAGGTCACTCATCATGTAAGGACAACTCCTGGCTCCTCACCTGGGTCATAGCAGAGGTCTCCACCACAGACCAAGGCCGGCGGGCTCTCCTCCACATTGTTGTCTTCTGGGAGCTGCTCTCTGCCGTGCTCGGCCACCACGCAAGGAAAGAGGAGGAAAAGGCCGTGAGGGGAGGAGGACGGGGCTGCACCTACCCCACAAAACAGACCCCCACATTCCACATTTCCCCAACTCCAGGCTGGGATGCCCTCAGCAACTCAGAGGAGATCCCCAAGGACAAGCTGTGAACAACCCCAATGGCCTGTTTTCTCTCCCAAGATTCCTGACTCCCCCCTGTTCCGAGGGGACACGCACGGCATCACTAACCTGCGCTGTCGCCAGAGCTGCCTTTGGAAACCAACCACGATGCTCCTCCACACGCACARCGTCCTGGCAGCTGCATGCAGCCGCGCTCGCCCACCGAGCAAAGCCAAAGCAGGAGTGAGGCCAACAGCAGGGGCCACGTCACACACCCCCCCAACAAACAACACCCTCACCCACATCCCAACACCCCCAGGGACACAACCACCGCTGCCCTCACGATGGCCTTCAGGCCACACAGAAACAAGCCTCCCACAACCCTAATGGACTCCCAACAAACGAGCCACCCACAGCTCCTGGGTCATAGCAGAGGTCTCCACCACAGACCAAGGCCGGCGGGCTCTCCTCCACACTGTTGTCTTCTGGGAGCTGCWCYCTGCCGTGCTCGGCCACCACGCAAGGAAAGAGGAGGAAAAGGCCGTGAGTGGAGGAGGACGGGGCTGCACCTACCCCACAAAACGGTCCCAGAGCACCCACATTTTCCCCACCCCAAGTTGTGATGGAGCTTCTCCCAACACTCCCCAGCATCCCTGCACTCCCGGCTCCCCTCACGCACCTGCTGACCTGCGCTGTGACCAAGGGCTCCCTGCACACACCAGCCTTGCCACGGCCTGCAGAGCTGCTCCCCACCGTGCTCGGCCACCAGGCAAGGGAAGAGGAGGAGGGAGGCCATCAGTGGAGGATG
>NW_020455512.1:0-7500 GCF_003342845.1 Nothoprocta perdicaria
TGGAAGTTGTCAGGAAGGGGCAAGTTGTGACAGTGACTGCTTGACAACCTTGGCCAGGGGGAGCCGGGCGGGCGCAGCAGGGGATGGCAGAGAGACACCAGCAGGAGACACCAGCTGCTCAGTCCAACAGTTTATTCCAGGTGCAGCCAGGGGCTCCAGCTCAGAGCTAGTCACTCCTGGGTCATTCAGGCATCAACACACAGTCAGTATTCATAACATCAATGCTCAATCCCAACAAGCAGGGAGGAGACACTTGAAAACCCAGGAAGCCCCATCACCCAATACATTTAACCTCAAATAAACATGGTGATTTTAATCACATAAACAAAATAAACAAGATAATTAATTCAACCTGATTAATCAGATTACATGACGGCTAAAACTTAGGTCTATTTTACAGTGACCAAGAAAAGCTGCTTACAGTTATAAAACACCAATAGGTTTTTGCAGAAACATGAAGTCCCCAGGGATTCCCCTTACCTAACACTCAATGCTCTCAGCCCCAGCTCAGCCCTTTCCTGCCCATTCCGCAGCAACATTCAGGGCCCCGTTAGTGCCCGTGGATGCCACCCGCGCCAGGCTCCGTGCCCAGCAGCGCTGCGCCCCACGGCACCCCCACACCCCTCCCGCCCGGCGCCCCCTTCCCCGCGCGCCCCTCGCTCGTTACTCACCGGCTCCAGCGCACGGGGCTCCGCAGGCTCCGGGGCTGCGCGGGGCTCCGCCACGGCCGCGGGGCCCGCGCGGGGACGGGGCCGAGTCCCGGCCTGGCCGGCCCCAACCCGGCGCCGCGCAGGACGGAGCCCCCCGGCCTCGGCACCCGCCTGACCCACGCGCGGAGCCGGTGCCGTCGCCGCCTGCGCTCGGGCCTCGCTCCGCTCCCAGCGGCACCGGTGCCGGAGCCGCCAGGACGGGGCGCACAAGGTGACAAGGGCACCCTGTGCTGTGCCCAAAAGACCCCGGTGGGGATGCAAGGAGACAGGCCACAACAGTCACTCGTGGTCCCARTGGTCCCCATGTGCCCTAATGGGGGGACAGGGACTCCCGGACACAGTGATCATGGTCCCGTGCGACCTGGCCATGAGGAACCGCAGCACAAAGGCCAGCCTGGCCCTGCAGGGGGTCCRGGGTGCAGGACGTGGGGCAGCAAGGGCTCCAGACGCCCCTTCAGGCAAACCCACGGAGCAGCCGCCCAACTGCATCATTTCCCACCACACAGCAAAGGAAACCGCCCCAGCTCGCCCCGCTCCCGCAGCCAGGCTGCCCTGGGTTTCCTTCTCGCTCGCTGCTCTCACATGTGGGACAGCATCGTCCTCCTGACCCAGCTTGTGCTGGGAACCCTGGCGCACGTTCCTTCTCCCAGAGGACATGGAGCCAGCCCAGTACACGGGGCGCGACAGCCCAGACCCACCAGGCTGAGCTCCCGCGTGGAGCCCGCAGCGACGGTGCCCGGCCCGGCCCGAGGCCGCGGCCTCACTGCCCCAGCGCTGGTGCAGGTAGCGGCCCAGGAGCAGAGAGCTCTGCCCAGCTGCCCCGCTCCCCAGGGAGGGGTCTGCCTCCTGCCACAGCGTCATGGAGGAGACCAAGCCCAGAAGCAGCAGCAGGGCAGAGACGCCCAGCGCCCGCCCTGCCCGGCCCCAGCAGCGCAGCCTGGGGCAAGGAGGGAGCTCAGGCGGGAGCAGAGGGCTGAGGCCGAGCGCTCATGGCCAGCACTTAAAGCGGGAGACAACCATTTTTTCAGATGTGTGTGAAAATGCCAGCACACTTTTCCTCATTTTTGCCTGTTTTTCTTCTTTTTTTTTTTAAATTCATAAAAAGCTTTTACAAAACAAAAATGAGCCCTGAATTAAACTGCTGTTCCATCGGGCACATGACTGTGCACTTTGACTTCTAAATTCACCAGTTTCATCCTCCTGCCTCRCACCTGGGAAGCACYCYYRCTTTCCCRCWGGATATTAATATTCCCCACGGGGCAGGACTGGCTGCTCCCAGCCCTGGCTCCCTCGGGCAGCTCCACCTGGCCATTCAGGGATGCTCCTCCATGATGCCACACTTCCCACACTTGCTGGCCAGGAAGAGAATTCCCAAAAGCAGCAGCAGCAGCAGCAGCAAGACGGCAGCGAACGCGCTCCCGAGGGAAGCGCCGCTCTGCAACAAGGAGGCTGCGACAGCCGCTTCCTCCATCTCCAAGAGCAGCGACTTCGTGTTGGTGCCCGTCTCGAGCCACTCCCCTTTGTTGTCACAGACCGAGGACTCGTCCAGCAGCCGCCTCCCTTTGGTGCCGACCGAGGGCCTGTGGCCCCGTTCCCCGCCTCGAGCGAGAGGCGGCCGCACACGAGGCCCTGCCACGCTCTCGAGGCCCGTTAGGTAGAGGACTCGAAGGTGCCGCYGATGCCCCTTCCACCTGGGAGAAAGAGAACACATGGACACGGGACATTTTACCTACACATTTCAGATAAAGCTTTTGTATATATATACGGTCAAGTTAGATAGAGCTGGCCGCATTCTTTGAAGCAGCTTTTTGACTTGTGCACTTCTCGACAAAAGCCATTCCCAATGTTTCTACAGCACCTGCAATATTTATCGCCCAGCCTGATGTTCACCCTTCCTCCTTCCCTTTGGCAGCTGCAATAAATTCTTCACAAACAGCAGGGACTGGGWTTGAAGAGCTGCTTGGCTCCACACTTCAGGAAATTCTTCAATTCCACATTTTGTACTGGAGCGTTTACTGCTTATTCCAATGGAATTCACATTTGTCCTTTCTASGCTATGTCACATCCCAGAGCCTATGTAACTCACAGAGCACCTGGGACAGGCTGSGCCCCAAGGTCAATGTTGGGCTGTCACATCCCTTGCCACCTACCTYGCAGACAGCCTCCACTTGGAGGGTGAATCCGTCCACTCCACGCATGCTGCTCACCGGCTGAAACGCTGATAATTTCCAAGTCAAGGGAGCATCCAAAGGGACATCGTGCAAGGGCTTCTCACTTCTGGTTGTATTCGCTCCTGCAAGGCAGAGAGGCTTCGAGAGCAGCAACGCGCGCTACCAGCGACACGTTCGCAGCACGCAGACCTTCAGGGCAGCTTTAGTGCCAGAACAAAGCAAAGCGCCCCTCAAGCCAAAGACACCCTTTAAAMGACGTCCTCTCCAGCCCAGAAACTCACTCTGCRATTCCTGCCTCGTACCGCACAACCCAGCTCAAGTCTGCAGCCTTTGCAAAGGGGTGTACGAGGGGCTCTAGAAGGGCCTCATTTACATCCAGCCTCCCCCATCCCCTACGTGGACCTGTCCATTTCTGGCTGATAGCACAGAAAATGTTYACAACCTGTGGGAGTTGCAATCCCTGCGTACTCACTGAGCACTCACCATCCCAATACGAGGCTTTTGGACCAAACACGAACTGAAGAGATTCACCAGCYTGCCAGYCCTAYGGGASCAAAGCCATTCGTGTCACTCCTGTCCCGCAGRTGGTTRTGTGGCTGCCAGCGAGGACACCGGCACATGCTAAGTTCAAAGCAGGTAATCAGAGCTAATGCGTCTTGGGAGCTAAGCACAGCTTTACATACAAAAGAGGAGTTTCTGTGTAAGCAAAACACGAACCTGCTTTTCTGTGCTGCCAGTACGGTCGTGCCCACGCCCCAGTAACAACAGAAAAACTGGGATTTTTATTTAACACTCTGCAACATCTGTTCTTTCTCTCCTCATCTCTTGATCCTTTAGACCAAGAAATATGCACGTACACATACGCAAAGACAGCACAAAACTTACTAAGAGGAGAAACCTCTGCTTGAGGGGCTTCTGGGGTTGAACAGAGCCGTCCTGGGGGCCCTTGTTACACACAGCTCCCGTGGGGTCCAAGAAAGGCACATGGCCATGCTGGCCACTACACATGTAGACTTCTCCACCTGTGGCTTGGAAGAAACATTTCGGTTGTGTTTGGGCTGCCAGAGCGCGCAGCCGTACAGGATGTGACCTGAGGAAGTTGGGAGAAGAAGGCTCAGCTCAAATGCTCCATCAGGGCAGAGACAGGACAAAGCAGCAGGACAACTATCCCYAGAGCCAAAYGCCTCAAGGAGAAATGCATYTCTTTGTGGAGGCCTTACGATCTGTGTGTGCAGGGGAGAGAACATGGTGCCAAAAGCACATGCCYGTCTTGTCTGCCGCTCATGCTAAACCGGACCTGCAACAGCCTTAACTCGCTACAGGCTGCTGCAAAAGGGGCAAAACCAAAKAGGCCTTTTGCCCTTCTCTGTCTCTCACAGAAGCCAAGTGAGGAAGACAGAAGCCTTAGATACAAGYGGCACAGGAAAGCAACAAATCCTACCTTTGGAAAGAGCCCCCTTGTAATCCCTTTTTGCCACGGACACTTGGGCCTTGCTGTGATCCATCAGAAACACTTCCTCCCTCCCTCCAAGCAGGCAGCCTGAGGGCCTCGTGGGGCACACGCATCCTGCAGCCATCACTTGGGTTCAGCGATTCCCACCTTTGCGCCAGCAGGGGCTTTTCAGGAGACAAAATCCCAAATCCCGCCCTCTTTCCATTTCCCTTCCCTCTTTCATACAGAGGAGTTTATATTTATCTGATCAGGGGGAGATTCTTGTGGGGTGACTTCCAGGCACCCTAGTGCTGGCCTGTCTGTAACAGTTCCCTGGTTACACCACATAATTGTCCCTGTCCCCACAGAGCAGGTTACAACATGAAACACAGGACACGGCACAACAGGGAACAACCCCCTGGGAGCCCCAGCTGTTTGCAAAACAAAATCCTCAGGGCCTTTTCAGGGAGTCTGGCCTGTGTTTCCTGTTTTCCTGCTCAAGTTGCCACCCCATTCTCTCCCTCTCTCCCCCRGTATTTGCTGCTCTCTCAGCAGGGCGTTACCTTAAGCGGAAGGTCTGTGGTAGAGTCCAGGCAGCTCTCGTTCCTCCCGCAAAGTCGCAGCAAGAAAACACTCCTCACTCCTCAGGCGCCAGAGMCGGCCAGCGATGCTCAGCGGCCGGGCCAGCGGGCAAGCGGCCGGGTCCCCGAGCGACTCCTTTTCCCGGCACAGCCATGTGACAGGACTGACCATTGCATCAACACAGAGCACTGTAGAAGGGCAATCAGTCCGCATAGCTTGTGTCCCTGCCCCGTCACAGAGCGTCAAGTGGTGTCCCTGATGCGTCGCCGTTTGCAGCTGCTTTGTTAGATCTGCCCTAGGCCTTCACGTCCCCACGGGGCGACCAGTCCCCACAGAAGATAGTGGGTGAAGTTCAGCTATCAACCTGGCAGCAGCAAGGCCAGGGCACAGATCTGCCCCTCTCTCTGGTTCTGGTGAGACCATCCCCGCATGCAGCTCCAGTCTGGGCTCCCACAGTGCAAGAAAGACACTGAAGAGCTGGGGCGAGTCCAGCAAAGGGCGTCTGCTGCAGAGCTCTGGTGGCCAGAGCACAGGAATGTGAGGMAGGGCCCTGCGAGCTGGCTTTGGGCAGCCTGGAGGAGGCTGGGAGGACCACGKTGCCACCAACAAGCATGAAACAGTGCAGAGGAAACAGGGGGAAGCTGTGCTCTGAAACGCCTGCTAATGGGGCAAAGAGGACTCAGGACCTCCATTCATGGAGATACCCAAACACGCTGCCACCCGGACAAGACACGGCCTGCACAGTTCTGCTCAGAGGGGCCCTRCTTTCAGACGAAGGTTGGACCCTACACCATAAGGTCCTCTCTACCCTCAGCTATCCTAAAGTACAAAACATCCAGAGCGGGGCAGGTTTGAAGCCACCACRAGGGTGGTGTTAGAACCACCAGACCCATCAGGCCCAGCTCCTCATGAAGCAGCATCAGCCTGTGGTGCTGAGGATGAGCCCAAGGCAAGGGGACAGCTCTCCCAGTCTGCTCCACGTCACATCTCCCTTGAAAGAAAATTTAAGCTCACCTTTACTGGAAACAAGAGAAAAAATCAGCATAAGACAGACTCTGCAAAGCTGGAGCTTTAGTGTCYGGGCATGTAGTCACTCATGCAAATAGTCTATTTATTTAGCTCTAAAAACTGTGCTGCCATGGCCTAAATACATCATTCATAAGCCTTTACTTAAGGCTGTCTGCAAATTTCTAGCCCGTTTCTACAGTCAGTCAAGAACATGAGCATCTTTGCCAGAGCAGTAGCATCGATTCACTGATGTGCAGGGGAATAAACCTGGTGTCAGGTGCTGGGCAGCATCAGCACATCCTGGATTTAGCAGTTGCATTTCCATCATCTGGGGACACTTCTGACAGCAGAGGGTATCCCTGGGCTGGTTGCTCATCCATCAGCCTTTAGCAAATTTATGTCTGAGTGTCCAACACCTCATGCACAAGCCCACCATTAGTTTATATATGAGCGCCCAGTCATTTTACACATGCCAAATCAGTTCAGGCCCGAGCATCTATGTGCTCAGCACAGCACGAGTGCCACGTTGGATATAAAATGCCAGGTTCAGGTAACCTGTTCTTAGACTTCATTCATGATTACAAGTCAAAATTTCCAATGAATTGGAAACCAGTTGACCGTTTCCTTCTWCTGCTTTTTGGATACACTTAACTAATGACTTCATTGACAATCGCTTCGTTTTTACTTCCTGTAAAACCCAGCTCTATTCGTGTCTCCTTGCTTAAGCTTAGGGGAGCGACACACGTGTAACACAGAGCAAACGGAGACAGATATTCACAGCACATCAGCTACTCCATAAGGACCACCCCCAGAAAAGCTTTAAGTCGTCAAAAAACAGACTTTTCTTCTTTCAGAGAGGAAAACGAACGACCTTGAATTTCTTCCTGGTTACGAKAAGGGTGTGCAGCCACCACACAGCAGCCCTAAAGCTCACGAGGGGTGAGAAAACACTGATTCCAATCTGATCAAGACTGTGAGATTACTAGAAAACCTCCCTCTTTATTGCTCTAGCGAGCGTAAGTGGGGCACAGCTTGGGCCTCGCCTTGTTGTACACCTCAAAAATGACCAGCACAGCCAATAGAACAAGTTACAGTTTACAGTGTAAGAAAGCACAGCTTAAATAAAGCTGCATAAAATAAAGCCTGTGGTCAGAGGGAGCACTCTCAGATTCCCCCCCCCCCATATCCTTTTCATCAATGTGTATTTTGGGRTGACTTGCACACAAAGCTTCGTTCTTTTGAGCACCCACGGATCCCAATAGTGCTGTGGGATTCACCTGCCTTACCTTTTTTGGTCAGGCTTCACCGCGATTCCTGCATCCCGTCTTCTTTCCGTGGGGATATTCGACACGGCACAACACGGGACATAACACGGAGTACACGTTATCCTTCGGACTGCTTCAGGCAAGGAACTCTATGCACTCAGTCTTAAGTTTGAGGCTACTAATTAGAGCACACCAAAATTTGATCCAAAACAAGGAATTGTAAATATTATTCTGCAGCAACGCAGCCCGTGTAACAGGATCCCAGCAGGTGTTCTGTATGGGACTGACCTTCTAAATGGAAAATTGCCAACTGGAAAGACAGGCACAGACTG
>NW_020455512.1:12500-14849 GCF_003342845.1 Nothoprocta perdicaria
TTAAGCTAAGTATTTCACTGACATAATCTCAACACTACTACTAAAGTTGTTATTTGTTCCATGACACCAAACAGTCCTATCATTTTGATCCCTACTCCCTGACTGCGTAGGCGGTCCTACCAAAATCTTTCCAGAACATGTGTCATGCAAGAGAAAAATGGACATAACATTTCTAACACTGTGCACAATCCCCCCCCTCAGACCTCTGAAAACTGAAGGAGGGCTTTATCTGTGGCTTACGTATCACCAAGGATCACTGAGGGCAAAGCTCTCTAGCATCTTTTATCAAGAGCATTTGAGAGGGGTTAACAGCTCTTTTCCTRCTTGCATTAAGCCCTAAATCTATCAACAGTTGATTCTGTAAACCCCATTTMCACAACAGTTGGCAGTTAATATATCTATATCCCGAATTACTTGAGAACACAAATCCCAGCACGTTACTACACACTCCCTTGCAGGCGCCCAAGGCCTCCCTTTGGGAACTGTTGATGGTCCTGGCTATCACGTCCCGAGTAACGCGGCTGAAGAGACGGAACGTTCTTCCAATAAATATCATCATAAATTTGCTGCAAGGCAAAACCATCTTTAACAAGTGTGCCTACAATCACCTGCCTGGAACGCTCGCTGCCTGAAACACTTGCTGCCCAGCATTTAGCACAGTGACCGTTTACAGCGACGCTACCTTATCTACGCTCTCCGATTCTTTGAAGAGGACGAAACCGAAGCCCCTCGAGCGCCCGGTGATGGGGTCCAGCTTCAGAGTGCAGTCCACGACCTCCCCAAACTTCGAGAAATAGTCCTTCAGGTCCTTCTTGGTGGTGTCCCAGCTGAGGCCGCCGATGAACATCTTCCTGCCAAGACAAGAGGGTCAATCCGTCAGCGTGCCCCAACCCAAAAGCCGGAGCCGTTGAGCGTTACGAGCTCCGTAGTGTCATCTGAGGAGCAGCAACGTTTGGTCCGTGACGCTCCACGCACACAGAGCGGGGCCTGCACTTTCCCAGCAGTTACTTACGTGATCCTGGCCAGATTAGATAAGGACTTACATGCCTGCAGAAGCGCTGCACCATCTTCTGCCGCAGTTATCTCTYTTGCTAGCCCAAGAAACCACAAACAGGGGTATCAAGAGATGTATGATTTCCTTGCATCCCCACCACTACAGATCTACAGATGCCATTCTACTTAGTTACCTGCAGAGCCCCCATGCAGCTGTTTTTAAGCAGAATGGGCAGAAGAGATTTTTAAGGCCGTGCAGTTAAACAGCGAGTCAGTACATACATATAGTCAGTGCAGTGAGCATTTCTATACCAGCCCGAATTGGAGGTTAGTATTAGCAAACAGAACAGAAATAACTCCTGTAACAGCTTTATAATAAAAATGTCAAGAGGATGGGATGCTCAAAACTCACTTCCCTCCCCCAAAACTGACCTAATACGGTACAAACACCGCAAAAAAAAGCTTCCAAACTGACCACGGGCAGCATGAGCACTGCTGAGGGGTTAGTCAGTGCAGCACGTCTCTCTCTAACCACAACTTTAAGTCGTAAGGGCACCTTGCAACCTTGAAATGAAATCGGCCCAAATTATTCCACAGTTTGGGAAAATCCGAGAAACCTTCGTCACAACGTTCAAACTCCTGGACCTTCTACTGACACATTCCTGCCCTGTTCGTGCTGCGCTTCCACATCCCAAATTCTCTCAAATCAAAGTGCACCTAGGCACTAATTCCAGGCTTTGGRTAGTCAGTTGTGACCTTAAGAGCACTAGAACGGGTGGCTTCTGACATATCTATCCTCTGCGCASGTGAGGGCGTGCAAAAGATTCAGTAATTTCTACAGTAAGTTCTAAGTAAATAACATACATAAAAACAAAACAAAAMCAAAAGTAGAAGGGGCACCGAATCCTCCTTCCTTTTATTTAGCTTTCCCATTAGCTCCAGCTCTTCACTCAACACAGTCTCAAAAGTCACTTTTAACATGACACGGGCAAAAATGGGTCRCACTGGTAACACAGCAGCCTCACGTCAGGAGGGCTGGGAATTCAAATGATGATTTATAYCCATCCGTTCAGCGGTAGTACTCAATCTGAACTTTGTTTTGCCTAAAAAGAGGGAGAGAAAACCTAACAGAAGCTGTCGTACCCTATGCACAACACGTGGGGGATACAGACACTCTAGCAGTTACTGTGGAAGTTACCAAGTTAAACCTGAACGCACAAAACCCCTGTTTTGTAGCACTACAGGTACGACGGACTCCAAAACGTGCTGGAAATGGACGGACCCCCGAAATGCAATTGAAACGGGGCAGCTTTCTGCAAAAGTTCTAAGGTTTTCTACCAGTGCACGACAGTGAGG
>NW_020455512.1:15759-20646 GCF_003342845.1 Nothoprocta perdicaria
TTAATGGCGCCGCCGCCGACCCAACCTAAAATGGCGGACGGAAGGAGCGCGGCGGGCGGGGTCACGTGACCCCGCCTTCCCGGGGAGCGCGGCCAGGGCCCCGCCGCCGGCCATAGAGAGCAGCGGCCGCGCCAACGGCCGCGCGGCGGCCGTTAAACCGCCTCCGCCGGGCCCAGCCCCCCGCAAGGGGGCAGCCCCAGGGGAGCCGGGACAAAAATATCCCAAATCCAAAATAAATAAGAAATAAATAAAAAATAAAACCTTTGCCTAAGCTCCAGTTCTGGATTTTCTTAGGCAAAGGTTTTACACCCCTTCCCTCCCTTTCTGCCTTTTAGAAGCAAGACTAATCTCCCAGTTCCCCTTTACCCCCCCCTTAGCTTTGTAAAGCTGACAAGAAAGTATCAGTAACCATTATCTTTACTCATCTACATTAACCAAAAAAAAAACCCACAAACCTGCACTTTGCTCCCTTAAACTCAGTACAGCTGCRACCAGCTTAACCCACCTCCTCCCTCTCCACCACCTTTTAAGRCAGTAATGGAGTCTCTTGTACTCCTATACCAACCAACCTTCTAGTCATAGACCGCATCCAGAAAGTCATCTCCCCTTCTAAACAAGTCTAGCTTCGTCATCCTCAGAAAACAGCCGAAACGGGAAAGCTAGAAATCACTTAAGTAAGCATTTATTAGAGAATCCTTTAACATGAAATTATACAAATAAAGTTTGTATAAACACAAGTCCACATTGTGTCATAACATGAATGGCAAAAAGTAAAAACCATAAAAGAAAACTAATCAGCCGCTATATACAGTTGGACACAGTTGTGTCATACACTAAAAGTCTTTTACAAAATAGTCATTTTCATGTCACGAAGACCACGCTCCATTCACTCCTGATGCGCTGCAAGATGGCTTTGATGCAGTATCTCCACCTACAAACCAAGACAAAGGAGATGTCAGAGGTGTGCAAGTTRTTACAAGTATTGTTAAAAGGTCCATTTTCATGAACTGCTTTAAGTCTTCTATATATTCCTTCCTTCACTGTTAAAGATCATATGCATATTTCTTACGRTAACAAGAGGTTTTGTTACCCATCAATCATTTATATCTTCCCAAATACAGCCATTCAACCCATGGAAGAGGCTGTTCCAGAAGACCACATAGTCAAATTAAACCAATAATGAGGTTCTGGATCAGTTTTTGCACTGGAAACACTGCCAAAAGTGTTTCCCGTTTTTATTGTTCATTCATCCGGATGACATCCGTTGAACGTGAGATGCATTTTMTTCTAAATATTCATAAGAGAGTCCACGTGCATATGATCTTTAATGTTTATCCAGATTTTTAAGTTCGTTTTGGTTTGCAGATTTCACTATTAGCTATAAAAAGAAAAAAGCAAGCATTAAATCTTAAAGAATGCACACTTAAAATGAGGTTCCACAATTGAAATACAACACTAAACAGAAGACCAAATGATTAAGCTGTAAAGGCATTTATGTACTTTAACTCCTGTAAAAAACCATTTAAGTTAAGACACTTAATCTCCAAAAAGATTAAAAAAAAGAAGCCAAAGTCTGAAGTTTTCCACTTTAATCTTTACGCTGGTACATGAAGTTGGAAGAGACCATACCACAGGACAGCGTTTTCTGGTGTATGCCTTGCGCTCTGCCTGCAACGTGCGACCCCAGAGATAGACGTGGTCAGGGTGACACACGGCCTGCAATGAAGTTCCCGCTGGCGGGTACAAACAAGGTATAATGTCAGAGTTAGAAGACAACATTCTTGTTTTCCTTAAGTTGTACCCATTTCAGTACTTTACCTGTTAATACTTCTAATAAGTTTAATTATTCCTCTAGACCACCTGGTACACAACGCAAAACAGAAAAACTCTTATGTTTTTCTGAGGTACTAAAGAAGATAAAGTCACGTTTTTACAAAGTTAAAGATCTATAGACACTGTAGGCAACGCTGGTTTAAAAAAAAGAGAAGTATTTTTTAAGTTAACAAAAGCTTAATTAAAGAAACAGTCACACTACACAAGTTTTTACTCTTCATTTGTCTATTGATCTTTAAGCTAGATTACACATAACTCGGAGTGGACCTTGCACTCATATACACACCTGTTTCCTCAAGTATTATGTACTGCTTTAGTATGGCTGGTAGTTGTTTTGGTGATTGCCGCCACCACGAGACGCTTTGCCGTATGTGCTTTGTTGACCTGGGGAGAAAAAAAAAACATTCTTTTTTTCCAAGTATCCTCATTTACCCATGTAAAGCACAGAAAAAGTTACTCTTCTTAGAGCTAAGTGCTTCCCTGAGAGGTGCTGGGAAACAAGACACTTGGGCATCGCACCCACTTACCACTGTAATCTGTGTATCCCGGTCCGTACCCATAATTGGGATAGTTGTACCCCGAGTAGTCGTATCCTCCATAGCCACTGTAGCTCTGATCACTGTAAGCACTGTTGTAGTTTCCATATCCTTGATCATAGTAGTTATTAAATCCTTGATTCCAGTTTTGTCCCTGACCTGGAGACAAATATCGCAGTTAGTGTATTTAATTGGCTAACTCAMCTGCCATTCACCTCAAACAACTTGAGGTATCTTGCCATCTTTCTGTACAAAAATGATTATTTCAAACTCCCTCAAATTCCCCTCAAACTCTTACCTTCCCAATAACCCATGAAAAAAATGGGGAAATACAAAAAATCCAAGTCAGCTATCTTAACCTGGTAATAATTGGCATATTTTAAAATATGACCAAAAATATGTAGTTCCCCCAAATAAACACCACACACACAAACCAAAAAAGCCACCAACACCGTACACCCAAGAAGAGAAAAAAAGCACCATAATCACACTTCTTCTGTTTTTCTTTCCTAATTTCCACCTTTGAATCATGAAATACTTGAGCACTGAGTGATACGAGTTATAGTGTAGGAGTTAAGAAACACACGCTAATCCACCTGCACASAGTGCAGGTAAACAACTACCTTTCTTTTTAACAAATCCCTCTGAATTTTTCACCTACCAAACAACTCTGTGTCCCTTCACACCCTGTCCTGTCCATTCATCTAAGCTGTGAATTTGCTATTTAAAGAAGAACCTAGACCTGGCTTGCCTTTTGACCATTTCTGCACACAAAAATCTTTAGCCTCAGTACACAGCTCCACATTCCTAACAGCTAAAAACTAATTTTGTGACGAGATTCCCAAGCAAGCTTTCTGTATTACTCCTCTAAGCATTAAAAACCTGCATACAGTCCAAAACTTAATAGCAAAAGACCACCTTCATCTTTAATACAGATTAGGATTTACACTGCTGACAATATCCACGAAAAACTCACCCCGTCCACGTCCCCTTCCACCTCCTCGCCCACCAGACGAGTTTCCTTTTCCACCTTTCTGTTGCTGCTGCTGTTGCCTGTAGACCTCTTTGGGCTGCGCTACTTTGATCTCACACTGGAAAAACAGAAGTTTTTAGCACTCCAGACAGCTCAACACCATTTTACCAGATGYTTCCAGGGAAGTTCATGGACAGTTATGAATTTAAAACACTCCGGAAGAAAACCACCCCTACCTTGCCTGAACCAATCTGATGGTATCTGCTTTCTAGTAGTTTCTTCACTGGCTCTTCATCTGTGTACGTGATAAAACAGAAACCCCTCCTTTCATTTGTCTTCGTGTCCATGGGCAGCTCAATGTTTTCAATCTGAAAGTAACAAAAAAAGTATGAAAACCATAATCCATTTTTTTATGTGGCCAGCCATCCAACAGTCCAACGCTTATGCTAACAAGTAATTTAAACAGCTTAATTTTTCAGGGTTGTTTCGCTAGCTCTACTTTTAACTGCAGCAATTAGTTAGGACAACTTGCAACAGACATCCAGGTGCACAAACTTGCACCACATTGGCTAAACCAGTGGCAAGGGGGAACGTCCATTATCTGAGCTTTTGATAGTCAGAAATTAGTCAGAATTAGTCAGAAATTAGAAAAYAGCACAATATGTGCTCTATACATGTGCTCTATCATGTATAGAGCACACATGATGGTTTCCAAGTCAGCTAACTTCACAGAAGCCACATCCATGTCCTTCCCYTCCAGCTCATTCTGTCTTGAAGGAATCAAGGCTGCCCCGCCTTACCTCACCAAAAGCACCAAAGTACTCCTTGATCTGCTCTTCAGACGTGTCTGGACTCAGCCCACCAACAAACACTTTTTTGGGCGGCTCCTTCCCCTTCAGGGCTTTTGCCCTTTTAGGATCTATCAACTTCCCATCCAGCTTGTGTTCCTTCAGTTCCAACACCTGAGAACACACGTAAGGTAAGAAAGGAAACACAAGTGAGCTCAAGTTGAGAGCAGGGAGGCAGCGGCGCCCTCAGGAACCCGCCGTCACCACCCACCTTTTCCACGCTGGCCGCGTCCTTGAAGAGCACGAAGCCGAAGCCCCTCGATCGCCCGGTCACCGGGTCCGTTTTAATGGTGCAGTCCACGACCTCGCCGAAGCGAGACARGTACTCCGTGAGGTCCTTCTTGCTCGTGTCCCAGCTGAGGCCGCCAATAAACATCTTCCTAAAACATGGAAAAAAAWATATATATATACACATATGTATCACACACAGGTAAACATACAACGTATATAGCACGTATATGGTGCATACCCCTATATGCACGGATGGGCGGACAGGCCCCGCCGGGCTCCCCAAGGACGGGCAAGCGGGGGCGGGGCCTCGCGGCCGCCCGTGACGTCACGCCCCGTGACCGACTCCCCCGCCCCGCCGAGTCGCGGTCACTCGCCCGCAACACAAAGGGCAGGCGCGCGCGGGGCCCCCCGCCGACGCCGCCAACGCGCCTGCGCGGGCGCGCCGATTGGCGGGCTCGTGGCGAGC
>NW_020455512.1:21651-43605 GCF_003342845.1 Nothoprocta perdicaria
GCGCCAACGGCCGCGCCAACGGCCACGAGCGCCGCGCCAGCGGCCGTGCCGATGGCCCCCAGCGGCGCTGCCGGAACCTGCTCCCCCCTTTTATTACTTCTTCTTCTTCTTCTTATTATTATTATTATTATTATTATTTAGTTTTATTTAGCGGGCGGTCTCACGGCTTCCCGTGGCTGCGGCCATTCCCTTGGACCCCCCATCCCCGCACGTGGGAGGCTGCGCCGGGCTGCGGGACACGCTGCCCCTCGGCGCCTTCCCTTCCTGGGCGGAAAATACCCCCGGCGGGGCGGRTGGAAGAAATAAAACGCTCCCGGTTTGTGTGTGTGCCCGGGACGGGGGCGTTGGGTTTGCAGGACGGCCAGCCCGTAGCTGCCCTTGGATCCGCTCGCTCCCCAAAAACGGGGTTGCGCCAAGTTTGGGGGGGCCTGCCCCGTCCTTGGCCTAGGCACCTCAGAGCGCCCTTGTCCCCCCAAGGTAAGCGTGACCCCCTGGGAGGCTGCAGGCTGTGCTCGAGAGGCTCCCCAGGAGAGGGAAGAGCTTCCTGCCTTGGCCGTGGTGCTGCGCTCCWGCCGCCCATGGATTATGAGCCTTTTTTTTTTTTCTGGGGCCAAGGCTGTAAAGAACTAATGCAGGGCAGCTCCGTATTTAATAGGGCTCTATTTAAGAGTCCTTCAACGCCCTGGTAGCGCTAGGAATGCTGTCGAAGTGCAAATCCAGCTGGAGCTGGAGCAGCAAGTGTGCAGAGAGCCCGAAATCACAGCCCTAGGGCATCGCCCGCCTTTTCCCTTTGCAAGGGCAAGAGCCAGCCGAGATTTACACACATTTTTTCCCCCTGCGTGGCTCAGAGCGCCAACCCAAGGGGAAGGCAAYGCGTGGAGCAAGTGGATTGTAGTTACTGGTGCCGCGGGGGTGACTGCTCAGAGGGGGCCCTGAGGTTGTGATGGGGCTGGTTTAGGTCAGGGCAGGGTGTCTGGGCAACCCGCCTCCAAAAAGAGGCTGTTCAAACGTGCAGGGCGCCCCGCAGCTGCAGCTYGGGGGTCCCCCGCAGCTGGAGTCTGCCGTACCCTGCACGGAAGGGAGGAACTGCCCCGCGTTCGAGACGCTGGGTCGCTACGGACTGCTCCTGCCCTCAGTGTCCACCTCCCTGAGGCATCTTAGGGCTTTTGGTGGGTGTTTTGTGCCAATAATTCAGTTTTTCTTTAGAGTAGGGGAGGGTGCTTTGTGACCCACATAGTGTTTGGAGGGGGAACGCGCCTGCAAGACTTTCTAGGTCTTTCCGCTAACACGGTTCCACGGCTCAGCAATATGACCTACATATTTCCTTTCTACGCTCTTCTAGTGCTCTGCAAAAAAAATTAAAAAAAAGACTACTGATTTAGATGGTGTTACAGCTGCTTCCCTTCCCTTGACATCTTCTAATTCAAACAGATGCAACGATTCACATAGTGGAACAGAGGGAGGAAGCTGCCTACAACCACCCAGGAGGCAGTTTGGTGTCACGCTCGTAGCCGGTACCTGTAATGGGCCCAAGAAACCTCCCTAGCTCAAGTCTTTACACTACAGGGAGGCAGATGAACTACAACTCCYGACTTACTGAAAATCCCGAGGACACCTAAAGTGATTTATTTTCCTGGGGCTTTCATTTCACCTCTGTTACGGTTGTTTTCCCTTCAGAAGGTCCACCCTTGGTCCTGCAGGCGTTACTAATTTCATTTACTCCTTTAACACTAGAATTTTGGRTATGAAAAGGGCTGTTTATTTGGATTTGTGTGGATTAAGCCGAGGTGTTAGGCCTCTATCTTTTGCATGTTAATGCCACCAAAGTTGTGGGTTTCGTGGGGGATTTTTTTAATCCTTTTTTCCTGGATCCCCAGTGGCAGAGAAAGCAGATGGCCGAGGAGAGGTGTAATTTGGTAAACYGGGCTTTAGCCTCTGGATCCGGGAGCCTCAACGAGCCCCTTGCCCTGGCCAGATTTCGTGTTGAAGAGCCGGTTGTTATTGGTCCCGAGGGATTTGGCCTGCGCCGTCCACGCGGGCTCCCGGCTTGGCTGCCTGCTGTCCCACGGGCGCTAATCCCAGCGCGCTGCCAGGCTGTCACGTGGAGAATAAACCCCGCTCGTTACGTGGCTTAATGTCGCTGCGAGCGGCGAGATGGGGCGGGAAGGCGGCTCCCCGAGCCGGAGCACTCGGCTTCGCGCACGTCTGCGCCTCCTGTATCCAAAATGGAAAACTGGGCCAATTTACTGGGCTGGTTAGAGCAGCCCTAGGGCCCCCATTAACCCCAACTGCCAGCGAGGGACCTGTTGAAAGCTAAGGCCTTTCTGGAAAAGGTCTGGTTTCTGGAAAACCGGACTTTTTTAATAGGATGCCGGGAATCATTCTTCTACACAAACTCCCAGCCCTTGAAACGCAGATGGTCGTTTCTCTGGGATCAACCTGGAGCTTTCTAAGYGATCTGTCCCATGCTGCTCGTCACTAATTCACTGATTTCCCCCCAGGTATCGTTTCTCCAACCAGAGCGCCCCGTTTACCAGCAGCGCGCGCTTCGGGTCGGGTTCCAGCGCTTACAATCCACTTCATCACCGAATACACTGAATTTCACAGAACCTTTCACACAGCGGTCAATATTGCCCAGCGTGTTATCTCAGGCTATCCACGCCTCTCTCCCTTCCCACAGGCTTCCCTGCAGCCTTCTTATGCCCCTTTTGCTTAAGTTTTCAGCTACAAATACAATTAATCTGGCTTTAAGTCAGTCCCCTCAAGACCTCCCGCTTAGCTAATGCCTGCAGAGCTGCTGTTCCCGCAGTGCTGCCTCCCCAGGCAGCAGCAGCAGGAGGAAACTCGCCTCCAAAGCCAAGGTAGCATCTGATTCAGACGGGACATTTTACATTCCAGCTGTTAATTTATTTCTAGTAACGAACGGGATAACAATCTGCTTACCAGGAAAAAGATCTCGGGACTCGCTGCCTGGGATTTTGTTCTGCTCTGCTCTCGCTGGGCTCATCCCAGGCTTGGGCTCCCTGGCAAACTCGGCCGTGCCACCCGCTCGCTCCTATTTCAGCCACTAAAAATAACCCCCAGGATAACAACACCATGGCACGGAGTCAAGTCCCTTTCCCCACGGATGCTGTGTGATTTCCTAGGAAATCTAAAAGGTACCTTGAAACTTACTGAGCTCAAATGAGGGAATGAGAAAGCGGCTGCTGGTATGACACGGCTGCCGATTTCCTGGGGCAGTTTTATGGGAGGTTTATTTTGGCTTATAAAAAGATTTGCTTTTCCTCCCACATTTACATTACCTTTAAAATATGCAACAGTTTAGTGATTGAAAAGAATCAAAGAGTCTTGTTGCTACACACTGCTTTCAGGAACACTTTTGGGTTTTTTTTTAATTAAATAACACGTGGGCATTTCGGACTCTTCTTCTAATTAAACGGTAGTCCAATTTTCTGCCCCTGTACGTTGCAGCAAAGCTTCATTTTCACAAGTATGGCCAATATTACCTGGACCTCAGTTGACTGAAGAGGTGACAGTAAAATGAAGGTAACTCACATCACGTCGTGCTCTGCTCCGTGACAGTATTAAAGGTGACACAGAGAGAGGATAAAAAAAAGCATTGGCTTTTTGTTCTGCTTCAGGAGAGATGAGTTTAGTTTTCCCCCTACTCTTCCACCTCCTATTTTTTGCCTACACTTCAGTTCCTTTTGCAGTGAGGCAGTATCACCGTGGATGGGACAAACTGAAAATTCGATGTATCAAATTAGGAGAAACTGAGAAGGAAAAAATGCTTTTATCTAACTGATTAAAGGGGGAAAAAAAAAAGAGTGACTGTGACATCCTTTGACGAAAAGCTCTCTTCAAAGCCTTCCTCCTTCCAAAAAAGCTCCGTAAATGCAGCTCTGTTCACTAATGGTTTTCTGTCTGCCACCGAAATCAAGACCAAGCCATCGTACCTCTCCCCGCAAAGCCAACGTGTGTTCTCARGCCCTCACCTTTTACAAACCCGGGTTTGGGGCCGCAGAGCCAACCCCCTAGTGCTGTTTCAAAGCAACGTCCCCATCCGTCACCCGTGGACGGGGACACCTGGATGGGGACGGAAGGGCTCCCTGYCTGCCCTCCTGTCCCAAGGCTGCTCCTTGGCCCGGGGCCCTTATCCGTCAACACACCCGGCTGCCACGAAARCACCGGCAATGGAAATAATCTGTAACTGTTTCTGCTTGCCCACATGTCTGTGGTTACCTGTAACTGTGTTAGCATCTTTCCTGCCTCCCTTTTATTTCGTTTGGAAGCGTTTTTTCACTGTTTTCCATTGTGGAGCTCAGTGTTTCCCGAACCAGCGTGTTTCTGCAGGCCGCCGCGCACACAGTTGCCTCCTTTGGGTGACAACTTGAATTTCACTCCAGCGCGACCTCGCTGAGGACAGCGGGGCCAGTAAAAATAGAACAGGGCAACTTGTCGCTTCGGAGCACGTCAGCGGGCGGGCGGCCTTCAAATCCCGAGTTTGTGGGAACTCACAGTCCTATCTACCACGTGAGGGAGTTAATGCCTTCAGACAAGTCCAGGGAAAGGCTCGGTCACCTGCTCATTCACACAAGGAACTTTGCTGCTGGTGAAGCCTCTTCYGCTGCTTTCCTTGCTGAGCCTGGGAAGCTGCACCTACCTAAACTTTTCTTCTAAGCCAAGTACTAAGCTTAGTTCAARGTTAGTGTTGATGTGAAAGCAGACAGACAACTTGGGCACAGGGTTGTGTAGCTTGTCACGCTGGAGAGAAAGTGAGAACAGAGCGGGAAAAACAATCAGACCTGCCAGCATGTGCACGTGGGGGGTTTAAGACTAAGCCTGACTTACCTGCRTCCGCTTAACCGCGCTGCCTGCTTTTGTCATGTGCCCGCAGGACACCTTGTTCCCCTACATCACGGACAACATTAAGGAGTACCTGCGCGCGCACTGGGAGGAGGAGGAGTGCCAGCGGGACGTCGGGCTGCTGCGCAAACAGGTGGGCTGGATAAGTGTCTCCATGTGGTTTTACTGCCTGCTTGGRACTCCAGCTCCCCTGCAGTCTCTGCAGACAACCCGAGGGGTCTTCTCCATCCCCCCGTGGAGGCAAGTGCCCCCCAAGGCCTGTCCCTCGATGGGCAGAGCTTGTCCTGCACGAGCATCGGCTGCCGAGGCGCATCCTCGGCCCGGCACGGTGTCCGCGTGGTGCTCAAGCTGCCCTGCTTGGTGTGCAGCTGGGAGTCCCTGCTCAAGCTGCCACGCGCAGCCTCTGGGCGCCTGCTTGGGAAGCAGCGTGGGAAGRGGTTGGCAGAGCACTTGTCCTGCACGGGGTGGCAGGTTCTGGCCCTGCGCAGCAGACAGCCTCAGCGTGAGAAAACGCATCCCAATCTGATAGCTTCATCTTGACACCACCCTGCCTCCTCCCCACCTCTTTTTGTGGCTGGTGAACTGCAGGCTCTAGAGGACTCCAGCTTGGATGGAGTTGTCCCAATCCCTCTGGAGAGCGGGAGCGGCGAGGAGGAGCTGGAGCGGGTTATCCAGGCCGTCGTGGACAACGTGCGCTGGCAGATGTCCCTGGACAGAAAGACCACAGCGCTGAAACAACTGCAGGGCCATATGTGGAGGGCGGCCTATGCAACAGGACACGTGAAAGGAGAGTGAGTAACTCTGGCATTCGAAACCTTTCCCTGGAATACCTGTATAAAATCCAGAAAATGAACATTAAGATAGAAAACCCCCCAGCAGAGAAGCCAATGTGTTTGCTTTCAAAGGTGACTTAAGCCAGGCCGCTGCTGCTGTGAAACAGGAGTCATTTTATTTCTTTTACTCATTTCCTCCTGCTTTGTCCTCTTACCTGAGGATCTCTTGCCTTTCCACTTCTTTTTGTCTTCCAGACTCCTCTTTGTGTTTCAGCTGTAACCCAAGGGTGTATAAAAAGGGACTGCCAGAGTCCTGAGACATTTGGTTAAACTGTGCACTTCACATTCCTAAAGTAGTAAAATCTTATCTCCTCTCTATGCATGTTTGGGTGGCTTTACCCTGTTCAGATACGTAGCTTATAGGCACAACTCCTGCCAAAACTTAAACCTCATCAGGCAGGCGGGATGCAGGATGCAAGAGCTTGTCTTATTCCCTGTCCACCTCCTYCTTATTCCTCCTTGCTGCACAACAGTGGCTGGAGGCCACGTTCCCAAGCCTTTCCTCCCCTCTCCAAACTGAAGGGGCTGCAGAAGCTCCTGCCAAATATCTGGGAACAGCTCATCGGAGCTGCTGCCTGCGTAGCCATCAAGGAGCCACTCAGTCACCTGGAGTTAAGAATATGTTACAGGATGCTGAAAGCATTGGTCGGATTGAAGATGAAATCCTTATTGGTGCCGATGGGACAGTTCACATGGTGCATGGCTCAAGCTAGGGCATGTCCGGGCTTGGTCCTTACCCGCTTTCCTGTTTTGCTTCCCAGAGTCTTTGAGGATGTGGTTCCAGCCATCCGGAAGTGGAGAGAAGCAGGGATGAAGATCTACATCTACTCCTCAGGGAGCGTGGAAGCCCAGAAGCTCCTSTTCGGCTACTCTACAGAAGGTGATATTCTAGAGGTAGATAAGCTCATCACTTGCCTTACAGATTCTCCCTCTGCAGAGCAGTTCATTCCAAGAATTGGGAGGGCACGACTGCTCTTGCTGTTACCACTTGAAGAATAGAGTCTTATGTAGAAAAACAGCAATAAACTTGATGTGCAGAGCAGCTCCACCAACCAAAAACTGTAGCTGCAGCCCCACGTGCGCCACCAGTGAGAGCAGAAAGCGAGTTCAGCACTCAGCAGGGCTGTGGTTAGCGCAGCTGGGCAGGGGTTGGGACATACCTGTTGTCCTGTCCCAGGCTTGTTTCTCATTTTAAGTTGGTCCCCATTTCATAAAGTCCTGCAGAAAAAGAGAAGCTGAGCAGAGCACCCTAAGGATTGGTGACAAGCACCTGATGCCACGGAGCAATATCTCTAACTTAAAGACGAGGAGAAAAGCTCTGTGGAACTCCTCTCTGTACAGCTCTGCCTCCTCTCTRTGCTGTTAAAAGCATCATGTTGCCCACAGATCTGCTCAGTGCCAGGGCTAGGAGCTCTTCGTTGGCTCCTGTTGTGGTGGGAATGAAAAGGGACTCCCTGTAGCTCTGCTCTTCAGGTGCAGCAGTTGCTTTTACCTTTCTCTTTTAGCTCTTTGATGGCCACTTCGATACCAAGATAGGTCCCAAGGTAGAAAGCGAGAGCTACAGAAGGATCGCGGAGAGCATCGGGTGTGCAACTAACAACATCCTCTTCTTGACCGATGTCCCTCGAGGTAGGTGGCCTGCTGGGCCTGCAGGCTCTCCTGTTGGGAGGAGGATCTTCAGCCACATGTTGCTGACTTGCAACAAACACCCCCAAATGCTGCACCCTGCCTTACTTCCATGGCATCCACCCAACCACACTGCCCTGCTCTTTCCTCAAGCTTCAGGTCCTCAAACAGCAGCGGATCGGAGTGTTCTTCCCTCCTCTCTACAGAGCAGCCAATACTCCGTCCTGGGCTGCTCTGCATCCCTCGGAGGGCTCTGACAGAGCTGCCACAATCCCCCTCTGCAGCCACATGCCCCGGGGCTGTACACGCACCGTGTAGGGGACGTGACTGGCACAGCACGTCCAGGCTGCTCGGGACCTAGGGAGCACTAGGGTGACCKAGTGGGCACCTGATGGAGCTTGTGAGTTTTCCAGAGAGAGAAACAATGGAGTGGTTTGGGAGGCCAAAGGGCGTTGGAGACAGGTCTGGAGGGAGACCCACCAGTTGTCTGCATGGAGAACGCTTTTTTCCCGGCTCTAGGGTAGTTGCAGGTGTTTCCTTTGCTAACACCACTGCCCGGCTCCGGTGCAGCTTCTTGGTGGTGCAGGTCCAGCTGCAGCGTCTGCTGCCTGCACGGGAGCATCCAGAGAGCATCTGCTCCGCGCTGTACTAGGACCCTACAGCACCACACACTAAAGTCATTTTGTGAAGTCTCACCCTTTAAAAAACACGCCGGTGTTTTGGGGGGTTTTTCATCCCTGCTCTCTCTCCTCTCTGTTTCAGAGGCGAACGCTGCCGAGGAAGCCGATACCCACGTGGCTGTGGTCATCAGGCCTGGCAACGCGGGGCTGACGGACGACGAGAAGTCCTATTACAGCCTCATCTCATCTTTCACTGAACTTTTCCTGCCTTCCTCCACCTAGGGAAGGGGGGGCACGCACAGACGGCTGTGCTTCCCCTCGGTTGTCTTCGTGTAACCTTAGTTAACTATGTCAGTAATCAGAGTTTAAAGCCAAACCCACATCATGTTTTGGACCCACAACTAGGGCAGGTGTGGTGGGGAGAACGGCGGCGGGTTCCTAATGCACTAGGACTGCAAAAGCCTGCCAGGAGCTGCGAGCAGTCTGAGGAGCAAGGCCCACGAACGCTGCTTTTCCTTGGCTTTCCAGGTAGGAATTAGCCCGGAGGAGGCTTCCCTCCAGGTCACTTAATTGCGTCCTGGTGCTGAGGAGCCCCTTCGGGAGCAGCGTCCTCCCCGAGAGCGTTCTGCAAACAGAGCTTGCGTCCCCACTTCTCCCAGAGGGCATCAGGAGGCAAAACAAGCTTCACCCTGAAGAGGGCATTTCTGCCTCACGCATTAAGTTAACCGTCTCAAAGTTAGGCCCGTATCTATTGAAAAACTAAATCCTAAACTCACCTCATGGCGCTACTGAGTGCTGTGGAGCTGTAGGGGCCAAGCAGCTGCATYGCTGACCCATTCCCACTGAGCAGCTGCTCAGCAGCAAGACCAACCAATCCCAGCACCTGGGAGCAGC
Source organism: Nothoprocta perdicaria (assembly GCF_003342845.1). Lineage (NCBI taxonomy): Eukaryota > Metazoa > Chordata > Aves > Tinamiformes > Tinamidae > Nothoprocta > Nothoprocta perdicaria. Next base: position 30,491 of record NW_020455512.1, read on the forward strand.
TCTTTATATGGGATTGCTGCTAACGGGTGCATCCTGCTGSATTCGTTGAGCACTAAAACCCGAGCCTTTTCGCACCCCCCTGCCTAAATTGTGCCAGTTTATACCAGATGCTCACGGAGCTTCTCCTACTGCAGTCAATGAAAACRCCAGTTTGCTTTCACTGTGTTGGCTCTGCTGCAGTATTTAGCTGTCCTGTCTGTCACTGACTCCATCACTTAAAGGCAGCTCTATTTTTTTAAACCCGTAAACACGTCGTTTCTTCCGCTTTATCCTTCCTGGTCCAATTCTTTGAGGCAGGCGAGCCTGCCCCTCTAAGGAAGCAGCACTACCTCCCAAATCATCCTGTGATTCGAGCAGGGTACAAAGGCTCAGAAACAAATAAGAGCAGGAACAGGGGCGGCGTGAAACCTTGAGACCCCGTTCGCTCCTGCTGGGACCTTGTTCCTGGGGATCATTAGCTGGTTTCTGTAGGGCTGGGCATGAGCCTGCGCTCCTGGCTCTGCGCTGAGAGCGCCCAAACAGAATCCAAACGCTCTCCCGAACTCTGATGTATGTCTAGATGTCCGTGCTGAGGCTGTTGGGTAGACAACAAGCCTGAGAAAGGCATTTGGGGAGGAATTCCCCTCATGCCAGCACCGTAAAACACTGATGGTAGCAGGCAAGGCTTGGAAGCAGAGGCAGTGCCTTCCCGGGCCTGATCTGCCCCCCAGAACAAGCCTGCTAATTCGCAGCTGTTACAAGGAGTGTATCTGCATGGCTGACTAGTCCCTGGCTTCTTTACTGTTAATTTGTGTCACGACAGTGTAAATACTCATCTCCTGTTCTGTCTTGTCCGTCATACAACTGTGCATGGGGTACGGGGGAAAAATAAAGCACACGTTCTCCATAAAAGCACTTTACTTAGTGGTCCTGTTTCTGTGTGGAGCGGCAGTCCTTTTACTGTATGGAAATGTGCTGTTAGAAACACGGTAAGAAATGTACAGAGTTATCACCAAAAACCTGAATTTCAGTTTGGATTGCATATAGGAAAAGAAAAAAAAAATCACAAACATCATCTTTTTTTTTTTTTCCTTTGATAAAATTCCAAAATATAAAATGAGAAAACTGAACATAGTACTTGAATAATAATAATTAAAAAAAAAGTCACAGTGGCCTATTTACAGTAAAACACCATTAAACCAGAACACTGTTCCCTGCTGCGGCCGCGCTCAGGGTGTATGAGAATCCCCGTCCGTGTCCCCGTGTCCCCTCCGTGCGCGGCGCTGCGGTCCCCCCGTGCAGATGGACACGAGCCTCCCGCTAGCGCCGCAGCTCCGAGGAGYAGGGGGAGCTGCAGCAATCCAGCCCACAGCCCGCGCGCAGCGGAGCTGCCGACAGCAAGTTTTGCCCCAACGACGTGAAGGGCTGCTTGGAAGCTTCCCGTTGGCGCTGGTTTTGGCAGCTTTCCTCTCGCGTTCCCTGGCTGAGCCCTGAATTCCCCCGTGCCCTTTCCCTTCTGTCAGAAATGCCACTCGGGGGTAGGAGTTCCCCTTCAAATGTCTTCTTGCCACCGTTTTCCGTTCTGCTGCTCTTCCCGCGGCGATGACACGATGCCTTCCTGAGCTCAGCGGAGGCAGCAGCCCGCTCGTCTGCTGGAAAAGTTCCTCACTTCKGGGTTGCAATTCCAGCCCCGGTTGGGAGTCCGCAATAAAACTGGTTTTGGTCATTCAGCTCAGAGGAGAGGAAGGATTAATTCCCTTGCCCTCGGGGAGAAGCTCTTGTCTCCTCCCTGGTTGCTTCCTGCAACTTCCCAAGCCCTGGTCCTCCTGGGACTCTGCTCCTAGGAAGCCCAACCTTCAAATCCGGAGCTCGTGGCAGAGCCCGCTCAGGAAAACCGGCCCCGGAGGGAGGGCTGGAGCYGAAGCAGAGCCTAGGCCTGCCAGCAGCTCTCTGAAACTTGACCTCTAAGCGCGCGAGGGGCAAAACCAAAACTATGCCCGTAAAACCCACCCACAACAGGTCTCCATTGTGGGTAAGTATGGTGTCTTTAAAAACAACAATGAAAAAAAAAAAAAAAGGATTTTGAAATATTTGCCGTGCCATGCACTGGAAGCCCTAAACTCCTACAGGAAGCAGCCCTCCCGGGTCGGCTTTGGAGCGTCCAGGCAGCCCCCYGTGCCTGGACTCAGCGGCTGCCTTTGCTGGGCCCAGCTGCTGGGCCTGGCAGGCGGAGGAGAGCGCCGTGCCCCACGGCAGCGGGAGCCGGGGCCGCGCCGGCGGGTACGCGACCCGCCTGGCTATGGGGCAGYCTCGGTCAGGAGGCTCCTTTCCTGCCCCTACCCAGCTACACAAAGCAGGTTACCAAGTTGCAAACAAGAGAGCGCTACATACATGGAGGATGAGGTCTAGTGACTGGGAAGCTGGCGACTTCGGCAGGGCTCGCCGTGCCCACGCGGGTCCTTTCCCTTCCTTCCTTCCTTCCTTCCTTCCTTCCTTCCTTCCTTCCTTCCTTAGCCGCGGGACTGCGGCAGCTGCCCAGAAAGAGTCACTGGGAGCAGAACCCGGAGCTCCCTCACCCTGCAGGTCAAAGCGTCCCACTCCTCCTCCATCGGACGGGTGTTTCTGACGGCTCTTTGGGAGGCAGCTGCCCTCCGAGCCCTTTGGCAATACAGGTGTGATTGCACACGGAAAACAAACTCATCAAAAAAGAATCAATGTGGCCATGTTTAACCCCCAAGAACACCGCAGCCCCCCTAGCCCCCCCACTAGAGGATGGGCTACACCTGATCCGTCTGGTACTCGGAGGCTTCAGATAGACTTTCGGAAAAGCTCAGGAAGTTTTCCTGATACTCGGAGCAAACGATCTCAAATCTGTAGTGCCTGAACTCCACGGCGAAGGTGCCGAAGTAGCAGAGGAAGCACATGACCAGGCCCCACTGGATCCTCGCGGCGTACATGTGGATGTCCTGCACCATCAGGATGAAATCTGGAAGAGGAAGTTAGGGAGAATGGCCTGGGAGAGCTCGGGGGAGCCGGGACACTGGCAAACATCTAACGCGGCAAGGAGGCACCAAGAGGTTGGGGAGCCGTGACAGAGCCAGGGAGATGGGGCTCGAGGCCCCAGACTTTGCACCCTCAGCTTCCAGGAACCTCCTGGAGACGCTGGAGCAGATCACTGCTCCACAGGCCATGAGAATATCCTCCGCTCCACACTGCCATCTGCCTTTCTCCACGCATCACCTGCAAAATCAGCCCTTCCTGGGAAACGTGCAAACATGAACCTACACAAAATGGCACGTTACACTGCGAAGAACATTGCCGGAGCCCAAACCTGTCTTCCAGGCTCAAACACCCGTGTGCTCAGTCTGCATATGGCCTGGCACCCAAGTCTCCCTGCTGGCTATTGTGTCATGTTCGAGTGCTCCTTAAKAGCAATATTCAGCTTCTCTAAATCCCAGGGCACCTTCCCGATGTGGCAGACGGCCCAGGCTCCCTGTAGCTCTCCTTGAAACCTCCTTCTCCCTCTCCTGTGTCTCAGCATTTCCTCTGCAGTCTGAGGGCACAGGATCACACAACTCCACAGCATTATTTTAAGACCAGGCTGTCCCCCAAAAGAGGAGGACTAGCTTATTCCTGAGAGTTCGTTGCTGTCCTCTCATCTGCCCCAGCACTCATGCTGAAGTGATCCRCCGAAGTGGGGCTGCAGACCACTTGAGGAGTGGTGCACATAGAAGGGCTGGACTGGGACCAACAAGGACAAAGAGGAGGAGAAAATCACATGTCCACCCAGACTGCAGACTCCCCTACCAAAACCCCACCGCCTCACTCTACTGCTGTGACCTAGCAGCTTCTGGGTGTGATGCTCCTTTCAGAGAACAGACCTGGCTGTATCCGCCTGGAGCATTTTAACACATACATGAAATTCTTTTCCTCTGCAGGAACCTGATTTCTTCACCTGTTTGCTTGTTTTCCCGAGACTTTTTTCTCCCCRTATTTTGCACGATCTTAAATGCTACTGTGCAGCTAAGTGGTAGTGCCATAAATAACATGGCTACTCTTCCAGCATCACAACCACCTCAGAAATCACTATGAGCAAGTTTTAAAAATATGGGGGAAGTGAGAGGTCAGCCCAGCAATAAAGCGGTGCTTCCATGTAAAGCAGGAGTCACAAAGGAACCAGCCACAAGATGAGGTTAAGAGACAAGACGACCAGTGCCCGAATGCTTTGAGATCCGAGGATGGATGTGAGGTGTGTGGTGCCTGCTTGAGAGAGCGCCAGACCTCTAGGTCACCTGCCTTCCCAAGGAGCCAGACCAAAGGATACAGAGCACCACGCAGAGGGTGATGCCGGCGGACAGGGCAACTCGGGGGATCCCGACTTTCCGTCCTTCGTTCTTCAGGTTGATCTTGAGGGTGAGGGCGGACTGGATCCAGCAGGCCAAGGTGCCGAAGCCGAAGGTCAGCGAGGTGCCCACGTTGTGGATCTCCTCATCATTGGACAGCTAGGAGGAAACAGCACTGCTGTGGGTCGGGCGCAACAGAAACCATCTACTAGCCAGGGAGGGGTGCTGCTGGGGTGGGATAGAGAAGAGGGGGAATGATAAGGGCAATGAGACAGACATGCTGCAACGTTTCCTCTGGCTGAGACCTAAGGTGTCCTGTAACCAGGACGAGGTAGCTGCCCCAGGCAAGAGGATCTTCTGCCTCCCGCCAAGCACAGCGGAAGGTGCAAGGTCCTGGGGACGCCGCTGGGCAGCATCCTGACGAGAGCCACCAGGGCTGTGCTCGGAGAGCAGCCCTTTCCCGCCTTGGCATCCCTGCAAGGACAGCCCGCTGGGTCTTGCTCGGCAGAAACAAGCCAGTGCTGCCCAGCCAGGGAGCGGCCAGAGCCCCGGCTCTACAAGGCCGAGGCAAAGCCAGGCTCAAGGCGYAGGAGCCTGCAAAGAGCCCCCTCCAGGGCGCAACTCGACTCGGAAAGCCCAGAATAGGCAAGAAACAAGCTCAACAATTTCCCTTTTCCCTCTGAGGATCCCCTAGGAAAGAAACAATAAAGTCATAATTCCTCCYTGCAGCCGGCTATGACTTAAGAAATTCCCATCAAACAAGCCACAATTTACAAAATAACAACCTATAGCTCTGCCTTCACCGAGCTCCTTCCCCGCTTCCTCCTCATTTTGTTTCTTTTTATTTATAAAAACTTATTTCAACTGATGGCACAGATGAAAACAGGGCTGAGCTGGCTTTCCCAAGGCATCTCTATAAAACATCCCAATCTGTAATTTTCCAAAAATGTGATTTAATGCCACATTCAGCTCAAAAAAAAGAAAAAAAAAGAGAAAAAAAGAAAAAGGAAGAAAAAAAGCGCAGACCAAGGTCTAATTACCACATACTTTCAACGATTTGGCACAAGATCTAAGCAAAAATACCGCTAAGCAGGAAGGCAGGGATTATGAGTGCAGAGTCCATAAACTAGAATGATTCAGAGCACCCACTTTTAAGGAACAGGCCTTTGCTCCGAGGGGAAAGTGAAAGGAGGAAGGTGGAAACTGCTTCCCTGGCCCTGTGCAGTACAAGCAGCATCCTTCTCACAGCAATAGAAGTCTGTTAAAAGGAGCCAAGGAGTTTCCAGCTGGGAAGCTTGCAGGAAAAAAACAGTTTAGCCTCTAAGAGTCAGAGTTGGGGAAAATCAGAAACAATCAAAATAGCTTCCATATCTGTACAAAAATAAGTGAATAACCCTATATCCTCGCCCTACAGAGCAAGCTGGTGCAGCTCACAGCTTGTTTGCCTGGACAGAGCAGAAGATCAGAGACTGCACCGACCTCAGCCAGGGCACCCCTCACATCGGGAAAAGAAGGATTTTTCCACTGCATCCCTCTCGTGGCCAGTCCGAGCACAAGCAGGAGGCAGATTTGATCGACAGACACATKTCAGGTGAGGCACACAGGATTTTTATGCTGGATCCGGGGGGGCAGCCGTGTGTCTGTTAGCACAGCTGCCCACATGGATTTGGAGGTCAGTCTTTTCACCCAGGACCATCCGTGCCAGTCGCAGGGCTCAAGAGATTCAGTGGGCACCGGCTGTCCGCACGGGGAGCGCGAGCACGAGGGTGCTGCTCCTGCTGGGAAGACCTGAAAAATTATCAGGATCCTTCATCTCAGCATGTTGCTGCAGCCGCTTCCTACGGCACATGGAGCTGGCAGAGCAGGTAGAGGAGGTCTGGGACAGCCTCACACGTTATCTCCAGAGCTCACGTCAGAGGTAGTCGGACCTATTTGATCAGCCCTAGCTGTGCTTCATGATGCAAAGTGGTCCGAGRAGGAGGAGCAGGTTAAGGAGTAATAAACGGGTGGATGGAGGGGAGGAACCAAGGGAGCAGTACCTGAAAGTTGCCGAGGAGAGTCATGCCAAAGGAGGCCAGGCACAAGGCCACGAGGCCGCTGATGTTGAGCCAAGGGTTTAGCACCTTGGGCTTCAGCTGAATGAAGCGCAGCACAGAAACCACCAGCGCTGATGAAGAAGCAGAGATTCCGAGATGTGTCCTTAGGTAAAACACTGCAGCAACTACCTGCCTGGGGCACTCGGGCCTACGGGACCCACCTGCAGACTAGAGCTAAGGGTTCTGCATGGCCCCCCTCCCGCTAGTCATGTGAGGCATGAAACACCAGGAGACTTTCTCCTCTAACCCAAGTAGGGCTGGACCCGGCTTTCCGGGACCAGGAGCTGCACCCGTGGCCACCCCGGGATCTTTCAGGCTTTCTCCAAACTGAAGGAGACAAGCAGCTGGGAATATTCATGTAATATTTTTCCTGCAAAGGCTGGAGGAGCAGCCCTGCTGCGGCTGCTGCAATCCTGGCCAAAGGACCGTTATACGGTGTGCAATGTACGGCCCAGGATGTATATGGCTACATCAGAGCATAACCCTAGGAGAACTTCACATGGTTCCCTCTTGCATTCCCTCGGGAATACTGCTTGGATAACACGGAAAGCTAAGCAATCGGTTTGCTCTGGGCTGCCATCCAAAACAAGCAGCTGGAAAAGCAAGGTAGTACGGAGGTTTTGCTAGCTTGAACCCCTCCTTAGGCTTAGGCTCAGACTCATTACATGCTGGTCATATGGTTACAAATGTCTGTGTGAGCAAAATAGATCTATATTATCCACAAAAACGGTGGTATAACACCAAAAAAAATGTGGTTTAGAAAAACAAGGGCACTGTAAGTGAAAAATCCAAATCGCAAAAGCTGTTTTAATTTATTCTCTCATGATTTGCTCTGGAGAATCAGTATCCTCCAAATCCTGGAAAACAGAAGATGATCTTTGTTCTCCACAAAAAAAAAAAAAAACAGATTTTCTATTTTTCATCTGCAGGAATTTTCTCATTTCCATTTCTACAGGCCAGGATCCTTAGAAAACTTAGAAATATCAGTCCCCTGAAATTGTGTGTGATTTTTTTTTTTCTAAAACCCTGATGGGAACAACTCAAGGGAATTAAAAGTTGGGATGCATCCAGCTTCATTCTACAAATGAAGACAAAATAATACTGGCTTAATCGGTAGCAACAGCAGTGGAAATGATTTCTCAGCACCAGATCCATGTGCAGTACTTATTGGATGTTACTTGTGTCCCAATGACTTTTTAAATGAATAATGAGAGAGAAGGAAACATTCTCCTTGTGGTTCCTACCTAGAAATGCTGCCATGTTCATGACTTGGCTAAAGACACAGCTTGCAGGAGGTGCATCACCTGCAATACTTGGAAAATATAAAGTTTATCATTGTAATTTGGGGATGGCACAAAGAGGTGAATAACACCCATTAATAAGAAGGGTAATTGGAAGAAAACTATTCCCTTACCTTATATAAGGGGGTCTTTTAGAACCAGGTTTCCTAGGAGACATAAATGCACAGGAACCAGGATTCAACATTTTTTATCCCTCTCATTTAGCTTTTATCTTTTTTCTTTTTTAAAAAAAAAAAAACACAAACAACTGATTTTAGATAGAGAAAAAAAACACAGGCAAGTCTTACCTATCTGGCACGCTTAGTGGAATAATTTTGTTATCTTCCACGGCTATAAAGTACCTGTCAAGTGAGGAAGAAGACCAAAAGAGTGTAAAACCTCATTCCGGGTGCCGTTCCAAGTACTATCCAGACAACACAACAASGGGCATCCCAAAGCCCCTTGGCCCTGGGTCACCCCCAAACCAGCCGCCGCTCGAGCAGCCAGGACAGTTCCCTACTCGCTCCCCATCCCAAGGTGGCATCTACCCTGGCGTTACATCCGCGCTGCAAGGGCAGGTAAGGAAAGGAGGTCACCGAGCTGAGCTGGGTTAAAAATAACCTTTCCTTTTCCATTGGGGCCGTTTCGTGCACGTGCTTCGCCGCGCTCCCCACAAAAAGCAGCTCTCATACAGAGGGGAATGGGGAAATGCAAGGCCCGTGTGGGTTTTCCTAGGAAATATCCGGGCGAAAGAGCGGCGGCAGCGTGAAGCTGTCGGTAACGGTGTTGGGTGCTGAGAAATTTGAGCTCATAGTCCAAAGCTCCTGCCCAAAGCCGGGCCGGAGCACGTCCGCAAGAGGCAACTTACACTATCCATAAGCCCGTTGAGGTGAACAGGGTGAACACGAGCGGTAAAAACATCCACACGCTGCATTTCTTCCCGTCCATGCCTGTTGGGAACACAGAAAATACAGTGAGAAGAGCGGCGGGAGAGCGCAGGCCCCTGCTTCCCTCTCTGCCTGCCTCTTTGGAAAGGCAGCAAGGGCACCTACAGGCTCGTCATGCAGCCTTCTCCTTTCGGAAACGAGGAGCAAAGGATTCACTTGTGCAACAAAAGCAAACTCAAGGAGTAAGATTTGTCTTTGCTCACCCTGACTTGTGGGGCACAGCGAGCACACAGGGACRGGCAGTGCCCCTAAGGACAATGCGGGGGACACAAAACTGCTCTGCATTTACCCCTTGCTCCTCTCTGCACTCCTGCAGAGGAGGCGGGGGSTGCTCCCCAAACACCCCCGCGTCTAAAACGGTTCAACGTTGAGGGAAGGGGCAGCGCGGAGCCCAGCGCGCCCCGAGACCGGCACYCTGGCAGCTGGCAGAGACCCCAAGTCAAAGCCCCCCGCAGCACTGGAGACGAAACAAAAAGCCAGGGAGGACGACCCGAACTCACCGCAGGCGCCACGGGAACAGTTTCTTTGCCGGTTCCCGAAGTGGCAAAGCAAAGCTTCCCCTGACCGGCATCGCTCCCAGGGCAGGCCACGGCAAACGGGAGCGCTCGGCCCCAGCCGCCAACAGGAGCCCTCTCCACAGGGCCACGGTTTCCCACATGAATCGGCTCAGGGCGCACCTAATGGCAGCGTCTTGACTTCAGCCGCCGAGCAAAGCTGCGGGCTCTTCCGCAGGCTGATTCCGCCAGAGGCCGGGAGCATAAGGAGGAGCAGCACCAGCACRTTAGCGGAGCGGGGCATCTCCCTCAAGACGAGGACACGCGAGGCCAAGAGCCCCGGCACGAGCTGCGTGACAAACCCGAGCGAYGCGGCCTCCTTGGCGTGTCCAAGTTACTGCAGGCAGCTCCAAAGGTGGGGGAAGATGGCGTAAGTCCAGCACACATGGAGAAGGCTTCGCACARCGGTCACCGCTGGCTACATTTCTGCTGAGGTAGTTTAGGTCCAGGAACGTGCCCTGGAAGGCCAGCACGGTTTCCTCCCCCTTGCTACACTATGGGCACACGGAGCTTCCTCAGCAGAGCAGCTTTCCTTCACAAACCCGTCCAGCATTGAGCTGGCAGTGCCTTGTGCCCTCCCTTCTTTGTGGGTCCCGTTGCCCGGCTCCCTTCCTCACGCTAAGGACGCCCTTCCCGGCACGGCGGTTCCACGCCGGCGGAGCCACGCGCTCCGGGTTCGCTTGCTCGGCACGCGGCTCCGCGGGCCGAGCAAGCGAACTCGGAGCGCGCGGCTCCATGGCAGACACATCCCGAACCGGGCGCTGACACAAGATGGAGCGCAAACACCATTGGCATCAAGGACAAAAGAGCGAGAGCAGTAGGTGAAACGAGAGCAGCTGACAGAGCAGCGGCGTTTCGGCTCCGTTGGCATCTCTGGAAATCATTTACCCCGCGGTGCAGTTAGTAGGCAACCACCTGAGGGCACTTCGGTGGTGGTCACCGCTACCCCATGGCCCCGTGGCCTTTCCTGTAGGGATTAGGTATCTCTGTTTGCCAGCTGGCTGGGCTGTCCCTCACATGCAAAAAGAGCTTAAAACTTCTGTTTCTTTAGAAATATCTCCAGGGACAGAGTCTTTTGTTACACAGGAGATGGCATTAAATGACCCTTGAAAACGTAGAGCTGGGCCAGGACCCTCCATCCTGGCCTCAAACTCTCCAGGCTCAGAGCCGTGGCCGTCCCCAGTGAGATGGGTGAAGGGAAACCTTCCTTTTCCCTCAGGAAAGCAAAATATTACTCCTTTTCAAATAATAATCTTCCAAAGAGTCCCCGCACTACCCAAGTGCTACGGTAATAAATGTACCCACTCCAGTCATTCGTCTTTGCTACCGTCTCAGCTGTTAAGGCTGACACGAGGATGACGGATTTTGAATTCCCATCCCCTTGACACTTGCTAAAATGAACTGTTCGGAGAGGTGAAAACATGGATGGATTTCTGGGCGTTTGGAGGAGGCCCTCACAGGTCGGAGGACTATTAAAGAGCTGTTAAAGAGATTGAGCAGCCACTGGTAAGGCCCAACAGGGCTTTCCAGGGAGCAGGGAAGAAGCCAGGGGAAAAGGCCCCTCCCCAGGTATCTGGCCAGGTCCCAGCTCAGGAAATTGCGAGCAGGACTTCAGGGTTTCCTCCACAATTGTGGCAGACCCGCACGAGTACCCCCAGCTCTGCCTCTCTTCCTGTGACGCCCCGTGGGACAGGCAGCTTGGCCCTTGCCCGAGCGGCAGCCAGAAAGTCCCCGGGCCTCTCCTTCCAGCGCACTCGCCAAACGCAGGTCCCACGGGAGCTCTTAGGGCTTCCCAGAGGTCACCCAGGCCATGTGTGGCACGTACCGAGTGCCAGGYGTGGGCCTCAGCCATGGGGCGGCCTCCTCTCCTGGCAGCCATCACCCCGAGCTGCTAATTGCCCTGAATGTGTTTTCCTTAGGATCCTCTCTCCTGCTTCCCGCCGGCTGCGTGCGCCTTCGCTCACGTCGGGCCGGCCGCCGGGGCTCATTGTTTCGGCGTGGACTGCAGGATCCACACCTTAAAGCGTCTCCGTCGAGCCAAACCTTAAGTCCTGCCAACACGCRCTGGCCGGAAGGCGCTGGGGGAGGAGAGGAAACTGTGGACATGAGGTTTCTTCCAAGCCAGAMCAAGGGAAAACATCTGTGTTCACGCAAGCGCGCGCCTCTGCCCCGCGTCCAGGGAGTGAGCGCTGCAGCGCAAGGGATCTTAAAAGGGGAAGCGAAAGCAGGGAGCTGACTTCCATTGGTCAAGCGTGGAAAACGCTGGTGGCAGAATACAAATAGCAACACAAGAACTGGCTTTTCTAAAGAACTTAACAGCCCCTAAGTGACAACAGAAGTCAGATCTTTGTCAAGCAAATCCAAGTTCCAACTATTTACCCCCTCGTGCCCAAAGGCAGAAAGGCAGCCAGAATCCAGTGCTCCTCTTAGGCAAGAAACRCCACAAAGTCTCTTGGCGTGTGCCTTTCTATAGGTGCCTGCTCCACGCTGGGCTGCTATAGCTCATTAACCGCACACGTGTATGCTGCTGTGACATAAGGACGGCATGAATGTAAATCAGACAGTCCTTAAGGTCACCTTCCCTAGAAGCTTTGCTTCGGAAGCGAAGGCAAGCGGGAAGGAGGATGAGCTCAGGCTCCCTCTCGCCTTTGCAGCCCAAGGGCTCTGAACCAAGGTCTGGTGTAAGCACGGGCTGCGAGGCAAAGCCAGCGCTGGGGTCCCCGTGCCTGGGGACACCGGTGCCACACCGTGTCCTGGGGGATCACCACAGAGCTGAAGGGGCCTCCCTGCAACCTGCTCACTTCCCTGGGAGGCGGACACCAGCGCAGAGCCAGGGAAGGGAAGGAGCCTCTCGAGGCCATAGTCTCAGGACACCCGAAGGCCTCCCCGGAGCGCACACGGTGGCCAGTCCGCGTGGCAGCCTGACAGATGGCAAGGCCAGGCTCCATCGCCATCAAATCCCTCAAGCCCCTCTCAGACAGAAGCCAGCAGCAAGGCTGCCATGGAGGAGCCCGGCAACCAGATGGATGCGGAGACGGTTACCTAGGAGGTGTCGTCCCCGACGGGGCCCTGGGGCGCCCCGCGGGCCCCCGTGAGCGGTGCTTGCCCGCCACGGCTCCGCGGCCGGGGCTGTCCCGCGTGCCCCCGCGCGCAGGCAGCGAGCTCCGGGGAGGACAGCGTGAGGCTCCCGCCAAGCTCCCGCCAGGGCAGCCAARCGCTGCAGCTCGTCTGGCGCCGCATCTCGCTCCCGGGGAGCGGGTCACACGTGGGTGACACAGCTACGCGGGCCACYTCCGAGGGCACGGGGCGAGTGACGGTGTCCTGCACGTGGCAAAGGGGGTCTCGCTGCCTTAGCCCCAGCAAAGATGAAACACGGAGGCTTTTCGTCGCGGGCTCCGCCGCTGGCATGTGYAGCCCTTGGCTGAGCCAGCCCGTCTCCCTGCGCCCACCCAAGCCGCTCGGCCTCGCGGCTGCGCAGAGGGCAGGCGCAGGCACCGCTGCTCATGCAGGGCACACGTCCCTGCGCTGCCCCGTCGGCCTCCCGCGCTGTCACCTCTGGTGACAAGCCGGGACGAGGCTCTAGGGAGGCCCAACTGCCCACACAGCCTTCCAGGAAGGTGGGCGCAGCACCCGCGTGCAGCTGGAATAACCGGCCCTCGGGCTGTGCAGGGAAAGCGGCTCCGGGGCAAGGTCCAAGCACACCTGCCCTCGCCCGCCCGTTACGCACAGGGTGGCAAAGGGGAGCGCGAGGTGGCAGGCACCATGCTAGGGGCACCGGGCTGAGCCCCGCGGGTGGCGGCGCTGCCACCGCCGCCTCTCCCCTCGCCACGGCGCCAGCCCCTTCCCTGCCACCCTCGCGCCCGCGCTGGAGCGGGGATGAGGAACGGGGGGTGCAGTGACAGCAGCCAGGAGGGGG
>NW_020455512.1:43979-67007 GCF_003342845.1 Nothoprocta perdicaria
CGCCCCACGGCGAGCGCCCCACGGCGAGCGCCCCACGGCGAGCGCCCCACGGCGAGCGCCCCGAGCAGGCAGCGCGGCCCGCAGCCCCAGCTGGAAGGAAAGAGGCCGCGCAGCACAGGGGAGCTGCGAGCAGGCTCCTTTGCTCGGCATTTGTGCACAGGAGCATCCTTGCATCCTTTTTTTAAAGCAGATGTCCCTTTAAACGTTCATAAACGCCAATGGCGGAGGCCAGTTTGCCAGTGACCGCGTGGAAATTAAAAAGGAAATTGAAAAGGGCCATGGCGAGGGCTGGCTTCCATGCCAGGGCTCGGCCCCTGCCCGCAGGACCCGAAATCTTCTCCTGCGGTCGTGCTGTGGTCAGACTCTCCGGCTGGGCTGTCTCGGGAGCCGTCACCCACACTGGTTCCTCGGGCAGGGCTCAGGCAGGAGAGGGGGGACACATTTCCTCCATGGAGGTGCCCCGTCTCCAAATTTCACCATGAGGCTACTTCAGATTAAGACCTGACTTTGCCCTGGCTACGTTATCTTTGCTCCCCGAGCAAAGGAGGGGGCCGGGGACAGTCCCAAGCCCCATAGCCCCAGGGCTGGGGATGGAGCAAGATGCGAGGCAGAGAAACCGGAGCTGGAGATCCCACYCCGGAGATATTTTGCCATGTGAAAAACAAGGCAGCCCCGGCACCAAAACCCCCTGGCAGCCCTCGCTCGAGCACAGAATCCGAGCGAGTTCCCCATTTGCTTGCCGCCCTTCCGGGGCGCAGTTTGCCACAGCTGCCGGGCTCCAGTTGTGCTGGGCTGAATGGGGGAAAACAGGGGAGGAAGGATGAAAAGGGAATTGTGGGCACTTTGCTTTCCTTCCCAGGAAACACATACACGCTAAAGAGAGTGTGTATATTTAACAGGCACTAGCCTCTCTCCTTCATTTGGCGCAAACCCGTACGCAAACGCCTTCTTCCCTTTGCATTCGATGGGCAGGATCCCCTCGCAGCGTGCCCCGCAGCGGGAAGGAACGCGCACAGGATACGGATCCGTACGCAGCGCACACGATACGGATCCGTACGCGGCGCGCAGCCTTCCTAGCGCGCCGTGGGGCAGACCTGAGCGGAGCCCGCAAACCGCGGCGGCAGGAGGGGAGGCCGCACGACAGCAGCTCCCGAGCGGCGCCACAAGGACTGCGTCTCTGAGGCCACAGCCCGGCCTCAGCGCTGCTCATTGCACCTAACAGGGCCTGCTTGCTGCTGGAAGCTGAACGAGACGCGAGCGAGAGCCGCTGTTGACAGCCCAGCGGTGCCTTTGGGCCCCACAGCCCAGCAACCTTCTTTTAATCAACCCTGCAGGCTCGCCCTGGGGTTTACGGGGATAGACAAGGTTTTTTCTGGTTATTTTATGCCAAGGAGCCTCCCGCCCTGCTGGCACGATACAAAATCTCAAGTTAAATTGTGCTTCCCATCTGTCAGGCTTATTGATGAGGGRAAAAAAAAAGCTGTGTTCTGGCTGCTGGTTACGAGGTCTGAAACACGATCGGCCCTGCAGAGGCCTGAGCCAAGGGAGGGCATTTGSGCTGTGTTCACCAGCTGCAGAGCGAGATAAGGGACGCAGATATTTTTGCCTTAAAGGGAGAGCATGAGGCTACTGAAGCCGAGCAGCAGAAACGKGGCACGAAGGCGCAGAAAGGCCCAACAGCTGCCTGACCCTCCTTACGTGACCACCCAGCAGCCTGTGCCTCTAAAGACGGATCCCAAAGTCGCTCTGAGCTGTGGCCGCCAGCCCAGGGCTGACCACGTCCAACCTTTCCCTTCCACATACACCCAGCACGTGCAGGAGTGAGGCTCAGGATCGAGCCCACAGAGGCTCCCCCGCCACCGGAGGCCAGGCCGAGACGAGGTTTGATGGAACCCAGAACTCCTGTGTCACGAACAGCCCCAGCCTTGGCCTTGCTCCATTTTTACAAGCCTCCCTCTGCTCTCAGACCGCTGTGTTTATACACAGCCCTGACGGGATTTCATCAATATTTGCTTAGCCAAGTACACGCTCTAAGTTAGAAGCGAAATTCTCCTTTAATGAGCGTGCCAAGTCCCACTGCTGCCTTGGCGTTTCCTAAGCTGCCACATGTCGGAAAGCAGGTGACCTGCTTTTGGGTCTCTGCCTTGGGAAGGGACCAAACCTGAGGCCTGAGCCAAGGCAGCATTGCCCAAGAACCTCGCAGAGCRCCCGGAGAAGGTCCCAATGAGGCAGCTGCTGTTCCAGGCCCACGGAAGGGCTGGGAAACCCTCAGCGGGCTCTGTGGGATGCCACGAGATGGGGAAAGGTGCAAACAAGAACTGACAGCTCTTGATCTCAGGCATACCTGACAGGTGCTGAAAACAAGGGTACGGACAGAGAGGACAAGGGAGTGTCGAGTCATGACGCCTTAAAAAACATTAAGGACTCACCAAGCGTTGAGTTTAGCCCAGGGCATCAGGCAGCAGCCCTTAGGAGCTTCTCTGCCGTCCACCCAGCGCCCATGGGGCCCTCGGTGCTGGGCCACCTTGAGAGCTCAGGGCAGCCCCTGACGGCCCCATCCTAGAGCACCTCTACAGGGCTTCCCAAAAAGACAAAGGGAGAACCAAAACCCCTCCATGCTTTTCCTTCTGGTTTTGCCTTACCGTAACTCAAGATATTTCTTTCTTTTTTTTTGAAACAGGAACGTGATTTTTCTGCAACAGATAACTAGTGTTTTTCGATCAACGCTACCACAGCAATTTTACCTGGAGATCTCAAGGCAAAGGGACRGGAACTCATCAAGTGCAAATTCAAAGACAAAATACTTGGATGCAACGGCCTTTCCCTCCCCTCTCCCCTTGCCTACTTCCAGTTTCTCAGAAATATCACACTGGTTATTTGTAAATGGTTTCCAACTCGCATATCCCCAAATCTGCTGCTCTTACATCCTCAGGGAAAAATATTTATGTAGCCAGAGAGGTTCTGAACAGCATGGATTTCTTCACAGGGTCAGTTATTCTTATACCACATGCTTGACAGGAATCGGCTTAGGGAAGTCCAAGTAATAACAGTACAAAAACTAAAACAAAACAAAAAAAGGAGGATCTAAAATGAGGGCAGGGATTGACTTCAAGATCTGCGTGCAAGTTCCCTATAAACTTCATTCACGGCAGTTCTCCAGAGAGGAAACTGCACCAAGAAAGTGAATAAATAACCAGTCAAATTAAGTTTCACTTCTCCGCTCAAATGCCGAGACCAGATCCATCACCCGCATCATTTTGATGGTGGAGTCCAAATAATTTTTGCTCCTCTTCCCAGGGCCTKGTAACCACAGGAAGAAGGAGGAAATGCTGCAAACCAGGGTTTTCAATGGGCCCGTTATGGCTTTGGGGAGACGGGTTCAGCGCCTGGCACCCTATAGGCACCATATGTGGTAAGAGGAGACATCTCCTACCACGTGTGTGTCCAATTCCTCGCCGGTCAAAAGGCACCAGAAGCAACCCAAGCTCTCGGTACTCCCAGGTTTGACCCACTAAGGATGACGGCACAAACGCTGAGGAAGGTTGGGATTTTGGAAACGGGCCGTGCCAAGGGATGGCTGGAAAACACAACGCCAAACACTGCTGTAGCGCCGATGAGGATCACACACACGAGCCCCTCACCTTGGGAGGCGCTTCAAAAGGAAGCTCGGGAGCCAGGCTCGTTCCTAGCTGTTTATTGTAAATCACTCGAGAGCTGACACGTCATTAATGGCAAARTAACATGGTTAAAACACCCGCCCGATGAAATACAGAATGAAGACAACTCCTTTATATAATATGATATCATACAGAAAAGAAGAAATGAAGAAAARGGGTTTTTTTCTTTCCTAATTCTACGTCTTTCCTGAAAATATCTGACTTGGTTCTCAGTTATCCCGTGGCCGCTGGAGCGCGGGGCCGAGGAAGCCTGAAAACGGACGGTCCCGCTCAGGCAGGGCAGAGCRAAGACCTTAGAGAGAAACGAAAATCAGGCCCTCTATCTTCCAAAGCGCTCCAGTGCTGACAGTACAAAGGCTCTCTCCGGCACTGGCTAACATCTAACACAAAAGGCKCTATGTCCCATTAATTCCACACGCTTTTTTTGCCTTTTCTTAATTTCTTTCTTCTCCTAAAACAAGGCAACTGTTAAATTCAGAAGCTACTAAACTGTCTCCACATTTTGCCCCAGAAACCAATGGATATTGCACGCAGCCAAAATATCAGTAGAGACTCTGACTTAGGTAAAAGTCAGACCCAAAGACCCAATAGTCCAAGGCAGAAAAAAAAAACCCAGAAATTAAGAGGCCTCTTCTGCAACAGGAGCTAAAATTCGCATGCTGTGATGGCCATGGCTGATGAGGATGTAACGCAGGTCTCCAAACATGGAGCTCAAAGCTTTATTTGATTAAGACGTTGTTGAGCCCTAAACTTGTACAAATTATAACGTATACAGGACAACAAAGGAATCCTCTCAACATCGGCATCCGTTTGGATTGTGGCCCGCAGGGAGACTAATTTTCCACACAAAAGCCTGTTCAGCAGTAAATGGTTTTCATATTTAGCAGAAGCAGCAACGCATTGGTCTGGCTAAGAGGGCTAATAAAAAAGAGCACGCGGATTTCGAAATAAGCTCAAACTAATTTTAGGCTGATCCTTCTGCTTATGCAGCCTGTTTTTCTTGATGCTGTTGGTGTTGTTTTCCATTAGTCTGGAGTTGCCACAGCACACTAGGCCTTGACCCGTCCCCTCCAAGAAACGTGTCTCAAAAGCATGTTTGATTAATAGTAGAAACAAATATTGCCCTGAACTGCACTTTGAAAGGATGGTTAGCTCCTCAGACCTGCCAAGTTTACCATGAACAAGCAAATGACCAACTATCTGGACAAGAACCACGTGACAAAAGTCAACTATCTCTCATGCTTAACTATAATATTAAATAATATGTAACTTTTTTACACTTGCTACTCARGTTTGGATATAATACAGCTAACAGGAAAAAAAAAAAGCAAAGTTGGAGCTGAATCTTTTCCYGAGTTTCCTCAGGAATTAATTAGGCCCAACCGGTCCAAAACCAAAAAATAGGCACCCCCCTAAATTTAACCAGAATAAACCCAATTCAGTGCACGCGCACACACGTACGCARGGGCACTGACGTACAGAGCAGCGTTACTTTCTCAGCCGCTGCCGTCGCCGGTCTTTTCTTTGCGAGCCTCGACCACCTCCTTCGGAACCCGTTTTCGGTCGGTAACCAAGCCCAGCCAGGACATGAAGTCAATGAACCAAGTGGTTGGGTTGAACTTCAGGCCCAGCTCGCTGGCTGAGTAGTCGAAAGGGAAGGTGTGGTGGTAGTTGTGGTACCCCTCACCTGGAAGAAAACAGATAGAGAGGTTGGAGGCTGCACAGCGAGCAGGTTGAGGCCTTTGGGGACAGACTTGGTGGCCCAAYCCAGGGCCAGTTTCCCAAGTCAGGTCAGGTCGTGCTGTGGTCGCATCCGGCTACGAGAGACCCAACCCCTAGGGCACATCCACAACTGACATCACCCAACGCTTTGGATCTTGTTTCCCAGGAGAAAAGGAGATGTTGCCCACACCAACACTCAGAGAAGAAAACTAGACGTGCTTGTTTTCTAGACGAGAAACGTCTAGAAACCCCTACTAGACGTCCTAAAACTCCAGTAGACGAGAGAGAACTCCTAAGTGGAAACTCCTAAGTGGAAAAGCAGTAGTTTGGGGCAGCGAAATGGGAAGCAGCAGCAGGGGACCACTGCRGCAAACAGCTGAGTGGATGGGGAGCTCTCTCTCCAGGCCTGCAAACCCCTAAGAGGAGCCCCAGCGTGGCGGCCCCGTCTCCGTGCTCACCGATGGCGCCCACAGTGGCGAAGGTGTTCTCCCTGGGGCTGATAGTCTTGTCGTAGGGGCGCCTGCCGTACATGTGCGCGGCACTGTTGATGAGCCAGATGACGTTGAGCGAGACGGCGTAGCGCAGGATGGAGGCCAGGAAGTAGGCGTTCCACAGGCTCTCGCCCCACAGGTACCAGGGCACCACGGCGGGGAGCACGAAGCACATGAGCACCACCGAGATCTTGTAGTACCTGCAGGGAAGCAAAGTTGCACAGGAACTTAAGSAAACACTTCTTGACAGTGAGGGTGCCAGAGCCCTGGAACAGGCTGCCCAGAGAGGTTGTGGAGTCTCCTTCTTTGGAGATCTTGAAAACCCGCTTGGATGCAGCCCTGTGCCACGTGCTCTAGGTGACCCTGCGTGAGCAGGGGGGTTGGACTAGATGACCTCCGAGGTCCCTTCCAACCTTAAGCATTCTATGATTCTATGAAAGGGACCCCACTGCGGTGCTGGAAACACAAAGCCCAGAGGGATGCCAGGAAAAAAAGCCAGGAAAAGGCTTGCAATGAACAGATGGACCACTCCAAGGAGGGAGGAAAAGCCATTCTTGCATGTCAAACTGAAATACCAATTATATTCCAGTAGTTATTAGCTATATTCATTTTTTTAAGCTCAAAATGCTTTGTGTATTTTGGTTTTGCTTTTGGAGGTATAAATTAGGTTAATGTCTCAAAACCAGTATTATAGAAAAAAGAGATGGGGCAAGTGATCCCAATTTTTACCTTTCGACACACACTTCAGCATCATTAACACCATGGATGTCTCCAAACAACACCTAGAAGCACTTGGTGGAAACAATTTGCTATCAGGAAGCCAATAGGCAGGTTTTCATTTATAAAACACAGTCCTGATACCTTGTCCAGCCCTTGGAAAGCAGAGTGCTGCCCAATGCCACTGGGATGAGCAGGAGAAAGGCTCTGTAACCATGCACTGGAGATGCTCTCTGCCTAACTGAGAACTGTGCCAGTTCCATCCTACCTCTCCAGAAGGACAAACTGGATAACGTGTGTGACAGGAGGACCCATCGTTGGGACAGAGAAAAGTCTTGGGCCTGGGGCGTCACTTCAGCATCATCAGCTCCACGAGGTGCAATTTTCTCTTGGACCAGCTTCAGCGCAACGAGGCACACGCTATAGACAGTCTTTAGTTTTCAGCATCTATACTATGCTTGTGATATGACTTTACTCAATTTATCCGCTAAATGAGAAAGCCATTCTGATTTTTTTTTCCACCTATGGGTATCCTCCTGTAAAGCAGATTGGGCACACACATTTTCCCCTCTTTTCAAGTGAAAAAAAAAAGAAAAAAAATCACCTTTCCTATGCAAGAGGATGTTCTGGCCATGCCCAGGGGAGGTAGGTGCTTGAGACGCATTCGGAGCAAGCACTCAATGTAGGCAGTAACAGAACATTTCTCCTAGTCTCAGCCTGGTCTTCCACTCTTAAAAAGGAGGTCTAGTTTTGCTTCACATGTTTTGGGAGAAAACAAAGCCACAGAGGAGACACCTGGCTCTGAAGGGTTCAGCCAAGCCTGGAAAATGCGTATGATCATATACTTGGAAAATGAAGTCAACTGAAACCAACACACAAAGCAGTGGAAGGAGGAGGCTGAACAGTCTGTGAGGAAAGACCAACAGCYGAGCTTTATGGTAAAAATCAAGCCATATGTTCAGAAAAAGCAGGAAAGAGAGAGTGTAGGATTCACAGAGGTGAAGAGCAAAGACCGTTGCGGGAGAAACGAGGAGAAGAGGAGCTGACAGGCCAAGGGGAATGATGCAAAGGGAAGCGGAGCAGAGGAGCAGCTCGGCAAGAAGCGGGAAGGAAAAAGCCAAGAGAGCGACAGGAAATAAATGGCTGTTAATGGAGGATGRGTTAAGTGGACTCAGAAGCAGAGAGCAGCAAGACAATGGGAGGTGACAGTAAGTGTCAAGTGTCAGTAAGGGCTGTGTCTTACTAAGCAGCTACGGAGCGTCCCCAGCTTGAGAGACCAAGTGGTCCCATCCCTGCTGTCAAGTCCTCCTACGTCCTTGGAGCCCAGATTTACCTACATCCTAGAGTCATCCCAGGCCGTCAGCACAAAAGACAGTGGCCACACACTGCTGGAGCAGCAGGCAAYGGGATTGTCAATGGGTGAAGGGAGAAAAAATGAACTGCAAGCTAAAAAATTGCTCCTATGTTCCCATCTGATAGGTTTAAAATAGACYCCTGCCAGTGTTGAGGATTTTCTGGAAGGGATGAGAAAGAGCAGGGTTTGGTTTCAACTGAATGGACACTAAAACTGTGCATTTGTCACAAGTTTTTCACACAGCCAAACCTGTTTGTTCCAAGCTTCATTCAAGTTTCAATCAACAGCCACAGGATATTAGACAAAAATGTTAGTACTGGCAGCATTTCTGTAAGGAAAGAAAATTTCCATGAACACAATTCATCTAAAACCTGCCAGAGAGCTTTGATAATCTTGTGTATGAAGTCAATCGATCCTGTGCTTGGAAAGCTCTCAGTTGGACTTGTTTTGTTTGAGGACGGTCTCTCATGCTGGGCTCCAGATGAAGATCCACCATGAAAAGACCATCATGAAAAGAAGGCATTTCCAGGGTTCCTTCCTATGGCTCCATCTTCACTCACCTGAAGCAAAGCTCTTGTAAAAGGAAAAAAATAAAGGACAGTTTCCCACTGACTTCTGAACCAGGCCGAGCTCATCAGTTCAAGGATAGATATTAAGCTAGAGAAGAAGGTTTCCACTCTAGAAAACTCAGAGTTTAAAACGCTTCCCACTCAGCATTGAGATAAATGAGAAAAAATATCCCAACAGCTAATCAGACACTGATTAAAGCCCTTCTGTGAGATGCAAGCAGCTCAGACTGAGGTCTCTGATTAGGACGTAAGATTTCACATCCAAATGGGTACTTAACTACAGAAATCTTGCCACTTTAGGGTCTTTATCCTTAGGGAAAAGATGGAAGTAGATTTTTTTCCTCCAAGGAGAGGAAAGGCAAAAATCTACATGTCCTGGCCACAGCGGGTTGGGGGCTTTGGGGCAGTACCAGCAGGTCACAGTTGGTCACCACTGACTCCCTCCAGGGGACAAACACAGCACCGAAGAGGGGACAGTGCTTGTGACACGCTGAGCTAAACTGCAGAGGATCCTGAAGGGGCTTAGCCTTTTGGGGGGACAAGTCTTCCACATTTAAACCAAGAGCCTCATTTAAATGGCAGCTCTGTCTGCAGAGATGTGTATACAAAAAAAAAGAGCATGAGACTGAGATATCACAGGAAATGCTGATATCCACAGCAAGGACACTGAGTAAAGCTTAACTTTCCTGCACCAAATCTGCTTGATCAGGCCATGATGTTTGCAGTAAGATCAAGGCAGAGAAGCAGGAGGCTTGTAGGATGCTGTTGTTTGGAGAAAGGTAACAAATCAGCCAAGAGCTACTGTAGCAAACTGCAAAGGAAGCTTTGCAAACACCCACTGCTGGCAAAGGAGACAGTGTTAGTGACAAAATAGGTTGATGGGAGTGAATTCCTCCCTCCTGCTGCAACTCCCATGCGGGGGTAGTGCTGATAAGTGTGTAGCTTTCTCCAACACACAAAAAAGCCCCAACCACATGTATTTCAGAACTCMACTGGCTGCCCCTTTTGCCCATGAAATGCTCAGAAACTCAGGTACAGGGTTTGCAAGTACTTGCTGCCACAGCCCTTCACCTGTTCCTATAATGTCTTTACTCGTGTAGAGGACAAAGCAGGGAGCTCTTTTTCCCCTCTCACAACACGTGCAACAAGCTGAACTCRGTCTGTGCTAATTCTCACAGGGGATGATTCATGTCCTGTGGRCATAAAGATGGAGACTGATGGTCCTGGAAGGAGGAACGCTTTGTCTGACCTGGCTCCCAGCTGCCAAAAATAAGCTGGCAGACTGAAAGGTGCAGTTTTGCACTATGATAGGTAGTGTTTAGAGCCTTTGCTCCGCTGCTCACGCAAGAGCACTGAGGTCCCAGCAGCTTCTGCTGGGGCCACTTTGCCAGCCAGCCTTGGCTTTCCGGGAAAGCACAAGGACAAGGCTGGAGCAGCTCTGCTTGCGCACCAGCGCCTGCAAACACAGTCTGCAAGCCTCAGCAAGGCGGCTGTAATGAAAAGGGGGATGACAAAGTGGTGGGGATATTGTGGTGGGGAGGAAAAAATGGGAAAGATGAGAATACAGGAGGAGGCAAAACCAGGCACGGATCCCTCCCAGCTGCCTCACGCAACAGCCGTCGCTCCCACTTACTTTCTTTGGAACCTGACGACGGGGTCTTCCAGCAGGTCGGTGAGATCCAGYTTACTCCCCTTCTCGATGACGTCCTGGTGCTTGCGCACCAAGAGCCAGCCGATGTGGGAGAAGAAGAAGCCCCGGAGCGCGTTGTGCGGGTCGGCATCCGTCTCKGAGTACTTGTGGTGCACGCGGTGGTCCCGGCTCCACTCATAGATATCGTTCTGCAGCGGGGAACATAGCGGCATAAGAGGAGAGAGGCTGGAGCTGCTTCCCTGCTCCCAAGCCCCACGCTGATGCTTGTCAGCAAAGGTTATCGGCTAAAGTCATCCTGAGGGACCCTGGCTTCGCAGGGAGACCGCACATCATGTCCACACTGAATGGCACATGCTCTGGGAAGGGGTGACACAGACTGGAAACCCCCTGGAGCTGAAAAAGGCCTTGGGTCAACAACCTCTTGGGAGCCACCATCAGCCTGCCCTAGTCTTACACCCCTCTGATGGTCGCTCTCAAGGGATGAAGCTGCTACATCCACGCCTATGTTCTACCTCGCCAAGCTGCTCTCAAGGGGTCGAGGTGTCTGTCCCTGGGGCASTACCACGCAGCAGTTCACACTTCTGGCATCCGTTCTTTACGCCGGTCACGGTTGGTCACCGCTGACTCCCTCCAGGGAGGAACAGAGCTAAAAATGGGCCGGCGTTTGTGACATGCTGAGCTAAACTGAACGGGAGCCTGCAGGTGCTTCACCTTTTGGAGGGACAAGTCAGGCCTGTTTAAGCCAGTACTCTCATTTAAGTGACTGCTCTGTCTGCAGAGATCTGTACAAGAGCGTGAGATGGAGCTATCACGGGAGAGATGTGCCTATTTTATGGGAAATTAAGCCGTGGATTCACAGACAGGCAGGAAGAGCAGGCTCAGTCCCATAACACCAACTCAGCAGTGGATCCTGATGAGCTACAAACTAAAGCTCAGCCCTGTCTCTGCCAAAGCTGTCAGCAGACACGGGTCACTGAAGTGCCCTGGAGCTGTAAATGGGATTAGGTAGTTGGTAGGGAGGAAAGGATGGAGCACAGTTTAAGAAGTAGATCCCTTAAGTGAACAAAAGAACCCAAGTCCCTGGAGATCCTTAGCTTGGCCAGAGCTCAGCAGTCCCAATTCTGAACTGTCATACTGTGATGAGCTCTGGCTGGTGGAAAAGGCTGAAGTATCTGTGGGGTGGACTGCACTGGGGTAGTGGGGAGCTGCTTTCTTCAGCACCAAGCTGTGAAAGCCACTGAGATGAGGAAGGAGAGACCTGTCAGCAGMGCTCGTGTACATCCCCACCCTGTCAGCTATCCCACTGTGGAAGGTGCAAAATAAAGTCGGAGCCAAGCAAACCCAGGGAAGTCACCCAACTCTTCAGTACGAAGGGGGGATTTTTACGTTGCTTCCATTTTGCTTTGTCCTGTAGAGAAATCAAAAGGAATGAAAGTCTCCACTCTGCTTCAAGTGGCAGACTTATTCGTCACTGGGAGTATCCAGAAGACTGGAATAAGCCAAGGTTAAGTCATTTAAAACACCATAAGATTGTGCAAGGAGCACATCTCCGAAAGGTCTTCTTTCTGAAGCAGAAACGATCTTTCAGCTGAGACTATTGATCATTACGCTACAAGAGCCCTTGAGAAAACTATCTGTGGCACAGCAAAGCAGGAGGTCAAAAGCAATAACATTAGCTTGGCTTTTCCTAGAACAGCAAGTACCTGCGGGGCTGGCAAAAAAAAAAAAAAAAAAAAAAAAAAAAGAAAACACCCAAAAAACCTCAGATGAAAGCACCAGAAAGCTGTGAACCAGCAGAACTGCATCTAACTATGAACAGAGAGGCCCACGAGGCTACGAGGAAGTAAAGGCCAGAGGCCAGAGCAGTTGGCAGCAAATATTACAGACAACTGGAGTGTGACATGTGCAAGTGTGCTCCAAGTGCATTAATAGCAGCCGTTTTTCAGGAACATGCCACTTCAGCTCAGATTTCCAGGAAACACCAGGGTCTATCCGTTCCGAAGCAGCAAGTGGCAGAATCTCCCTGTGACAGCGACCCAGCCAAGAGATTTTTTTGAGTGGGTCCCTTAATCATCCTGCAGGGTGCCCCTGACATCAAACTGGGCCCTGCAGTCAACTCCACGTGTTGACAGGTCATGTCCTAGGACCGCTATGGAACCAGGCTACAGTGGCAGATACCAGGGGGGACATGTCCCGCTTGGAATGGCGAACTTTTAACCAGGGAATCAAGTAAACCTAAGCCAGGCATTACCCCTTTCTGAGACAAACCTGTAACAGCAAGAGGCATAAAGCCTTTCAAACTTACACGAGCTTAAGTAAGGCTGGATGGAGGGGTAAGAGTCACCTCAGCGTGCTCCGAGCACAGGCACACACTGGGCTAGCTTGTGATGGCATCTTTAAGCCACTTGTGATGGCATCTCTAAGCGAAGCACCTCACAGTTTCATGCAACCTGATGTTAAAACTGCTCAGCCACGTTGCCAGGGCTCCTCAAGAAAGCTGGACGCCTCCAAGGCCACCTCTTCCTCCCGGTGCTGGGCGAGTGGGTCTGAGTGCTCCTCCACAAGTCACTCACGGTGGTCAAAAAGGAGCTTTGCAGGTAACGTGTGTCATGGTAAGCAGGGGCAGGCTCCAGACTGCTCAAAACAGAGCGYGTGGTTTGGCCTTAGGTTTTCCTTCCGACACGGAGAAGGACACAGAGGTGGCTTGAAGTCCCTTTGAAGTCCTCCCCTGCCTCGGGCTCACACTGTGTTTGCCTCAGCAAAAAGCAGGGATGAGGCCAACACAGCTGAGAGCAAAATGCACAGCAACAGGGGAGCAGAAGGCAGCGAAAACACAGCAGCCAGGCTCGCTGCGCTCCAGCTCGGCACAGATTCATTTGAATTGAGCAGGAAAGATAAAATCTGCTGTGAAACAGGAGGCTGGTACCAGGGGGTTCTTAAACTCCAAACTGTTGTTTAACATGCTGAGTTTTGTCGAGCTTTACAAGGAATAGAGGGGCACAACACAGCTGGAATATGAGTCAGAATAAAGGGGAGCTACAGGCAAACTGAACATCTCACCAAACTGCTATGGGCYCATTGTGCTCTTGGTAACGTGAGCAGGAATTATTAAGCTTAATTCTCTCTACTTGAACAAGAAGGTAAATGAAAGACAATAAAAAGAACAAAACAGAAGCAGCTAAAGGGCCCGGCTTCACCCTTTCTCAAGGTACAAAAACAACAAGTCACATCGAGAGACTAAAGGGAACGAGCTCAAAATCCAAAGCGCATCTCACAAAGCCCAACTCACCTGTGGAACTCAGCACCATAAGAGCCTGGCCTTGGCCCTGTAGAGACTGCTGGAGCGCTGAGCCCCTCACCTACACATTCTGGACTCGGCCTTAATGTAATTATCGGGCCTAGGCTGCCGACACGTATTGCYATGCAGGTGGCGAGGGGGCTGCGAGCCCTCCGAGCCAGCACAGGGCTATCAGCAGCAAACCTCTTGCTGCTGCTTTTTTTTTCTCTCCCCTCTTGTTATCTCTAAGCTGAAGAGATGCCTTCCCAGGGGGATAAAGCTGCCGGGAGGCCAGATAATCCGCACGGGAGACCACAAGCCCACCTGGAAAGCCATGGAGTTGGCCGCAGCCAGGAAGATGCGCAGGGGCAGCTTGGCTTTGTAGGACCGGTGGCTCCAGAGGCGATGGGCGCCCGCTGTCACGCCCAGGGTCGTCATGAGGAAGTAGAAATACACTGAAAGACACAAGCCAAACCACACAAGTCATTAGTTTTGCTTGCTTTCACGTTAAGGTGATTCTTGCCYCTGCCCAGGGCACTCGGAAGACAAGGCCGGGCAGGCAGATGAGGATCACTCTTGCCAAAGAGCAAAGGTGAAGAGCAGCAATGGCTCTAAAGGGGCCCTCGCCTTGAGCCTGCTCTGTCAGCCAACCGAGGAGGCTCCTGCAAAACAYCCCGTTAGAGTTTCCGCGTGAAAAAAGTGTCTTAGTGTCTTATCAGGGGGAACTTATTCCCTTGGCAAACGTGACAGGAAGCTCAGCATTCACTCAGCATTCATTCAGCCTCCCTCCGCTTTGGAAACCTGTCCTTTCCCATTCCCTTCATTAAAAAATTGCCCAAGTAAACTGGTTTTGAGTGTTATTTCAGCAAGGAAATGGGTCCATTCCTTACTCACCGTGCTTGGCTCCAGGCTCTGCACCTCCCGGCCATAAATTGCGTAAAATTAAGAAGTGTAGAATTCAAAGCAGGGTAGATCCAAGCACAAGTTTTGAAGGACAGCCCCCAGTGAGGGTGCACCTCAACAAGCCTCRCGTGTGCTGGCAAGTGCAACAAGCTGAAGTCTACTGCTCAAYGCCGACTCCTGCCTGCTTCCTGAAGGGAGATGTGTAATAAAAAGCCATGCCRTCCCCTCCACGTGTTATGTATAGATCTATTTTTGCAGCCGTCGGGTGGGTAAACACGCTGGCACCATGACTAACTCACGGCCCAGCTTCCTCTGCAGTCCTGGAGCTGTTTGCAGATGCCTCTGTAGTGCAAAGCTCCGGGCTCCTCCTRTAGAATTGTGGCCTACCTGCAATGCTATTTTCTATACAGGATGTTAAGCAGTAAATGAAAGCAGAGGTGCCGCTCCAAACAACAGTTGTTTGGCCTCCCTTCCTCTCCACCTGGGAGTTCTTCTCCCATAGCAAAGCAAAAGCCTCTTTCTTTGACCAGGCACTTGCCCAGATACCCATCGTGATCACCATCAGTTGTATGAGAAGAGAATTAAAGACAGGCATGACGGGGCAGATGCAACATTACAGTGCTACTGATTTCTTCTTGATGGCGAGATGGAGCGATAGGATGCGGGCCAAACCAGCAGCCACRCTGCATTCCATGGATTTAGACCACTTGATGATCCAGCTTTCATGGATCACAGGCCCTGAGGACCATACRAAGCTCCAAACCACCCAACGTGACCAAGAATTTTGAATGGTATTTTGGGAGCACTGGGGTATTTAAGTGCCCCCCTGTGTCCATACCTTCGAACAGCACCTTCCAGCCTAGGCAGTCATGTAGGAGACTTCCCTCTGTTCCTCCCATGGCCACTTCCCTGGAAGTCTAGAGCTGYRGAGGAGAGACAGGTCTACCCGACACAGGGCTGCAGGAGTCCCACCGATGGACARCGCAGCTCTTGGGCAACAGGATGCRGGAAGCGTGGCCCACCAGGGCTTCTCCTGGCCCTCCAGGCTCCTCAAAGCCCATGGGCAGGAGCGGTCCGGCCAGCGGAACAAGGGCTGCCCTGCAACGTCCTCCGAGCCTCCCGTGCGGCGCTGCCTGATTGGGACTTCCCTGAGTTCTCCCGAGCTCCTTCCTTCCTCCCGCCGTTCCCAGCGCCGCAGGSAGCTGCCAGCCCCAGCCCAGCCGGCCAAGACGGAGCTACAGCGRCTGGGGCGCGGACCCACACGACACGTCTGGGTCCTGGCTTTGCAAGGGAGGAATCACAGCAGCTGGAATGGGCCTAAAAGAAACTCTGAGGGCTGAAGCAAACGTTCCTAGGGAAACAAAATACACCCAGGAGCCTGGTGACCAGAGCAGAAACAAATCCTGTCAGTCAAGAGCCAAATGCACTGCATGGTGAGATGGGATTTCTGCGATTCTGACCGGAATCAGCGTCTTTGGAAAATGTTACATGGACATCAATTCCCTGTGTATAAATAGCTCGGAAGTCAAATATTTGCAGTGTAAAGATGAATCCCAGGCTTTCTTCTGCAGAGTAAATTATTGACTCAAACTCCAAACCGTGCTAGAAACCATTTGATTTTACATTAATTATGTACAGAAACGATAGCTACAGTAACTCAATGAGAGCCACTACTTACGTGTGTGGCTCCTTTTTTTGAGGTGAACCCCTCTCTGAAACATATAAAGGGGTGACACTGTGGAGAAGAGCTCTGTGAACAGCTTGGTTTATACTCGGAACTCCCCTTAGACTTGTAACCAGAGACGGGCAGGTGCCAGCCCCCGTCCTCCCATCTCCTGCTMCCTCTCGCACGCCGAATGGTGTCCGGATAGGAGCCAAAACACTCTGCCATCTCTTCACAAGCATCGACACCTTTCCCCTTTGCCTTTTCTTTTTAGCTGTTGTGGAAATTAAGATGGAGACGCTCAGCTTGCTGCATTGTATTCAAGACATAGGGAGAGGAGAAGGATCCTTCCCAGGCACCTGCCGAGGGCTCGCGCGGAGCAGCTGGACTCAGTCCCGGCTTGAGAGCACCAAGGGGCCCGTGCTCCACATCCCGGAGCGGAGCACAAGGGCACGACTGGTTGGGAATGTGTCCCAAGGGCTCCCCGGATCAGGGTGCACCCACTACGGCTGCCACACACTTCTCCTCTGCCACCAAAAGCCCTTTCCTTCCTTCCTTCCTTCCTTCCTTCCTTCCTTCCTTCCTTCCTTCCTTCCTTCCTTCCTTCCTTCCTTCCTTCCTTCCTTCCTTCCTTCCTTCCTTCCTTCCTTCCTTCCTTCCTTCCCTCCTTCCCTCCTTCCCTCCTTCCCTCCTTCCCTCCTTCCCATTATCAGGCTTACCCTGTTGACAGTGAGAATTCACACCCTCTCCGCTGCACACAAATACTGGTGCTATCAGGCCCACATCACCCTCTGTGGCATCACACCCTTGACACCCTTGGGTGGGTGCCACATGCCCTGCTTAGGGTCCTACAGAAAGGAGCAGGGTGCGGGCTCCGGCAGGAGCATCTCCAGCCCGAGCTCCCTCAGCACACCTGATCCAAAACGCTCCCGATCCGGAGCAAAGCAAGAAACACAGAGGGGCAAAGCCAAGGGAAGAAGGGGAGCAGCGCGAACAGCGTGGAGAGGAGAGCGGAGAGACCCACGGCAGCGCACGGGGCAGGGAGGAGCGTTCAAGGGCTGTGCAAAGAGGGAGCCAGCGGCTTGCTGGGCCCCCAAGTGCTCTCTGCACTGACGCTGTTCATGGGAATGTGCCAGAATCRATAGGCAGAYGATTTTTATTCCACTTATTAATGAYCTSAAACAAAGGCAAAMGGKGTATTAATTACAGTGGCGGATGATGCTAATTTTGGAGCAGCTCTGAGAGCTAAAACCACAGAGATCCAGGCAGAAACAGGGGAAGTAAAGCTCCAAAGGAGAGTCTGTCTGGACAGAAAGGGACAAGTAACGTAGCTCGGGGGGTGGTGATTGCAGACAGGGATGAGAATGGGAGGCCTGGGGAAGTGATACCGTGCAGGGAGCCTCATCAACAGCAAATAAAATACCCTGAGCTTGCAATCTGATAAGGCAGCAAAACACATGAGTGATTTCGAACTGCAGGCGCGGGGTATCAGCGTCACAGTCCCAGGGCAGCCGCGCGCACCACAGCAGGCGAGTCGTTTAAAAACGCATGGGCTGGGAGATGGGCAGCATCAGCCATTTGGGCCCCATTTCRCAGAGGGGCTCGTCTTGCCCTTGGCTTGATTTCCACAAAAGCACGTGCCAAACTCCGAGGAAAATCCATGCCCAAGTCGCCGGGCTCTTAGGGAGGTACACAGGACACTGCCGCAGATCACGGCAATTCCACGGGCATTGGGATATCATCCTGAGTTGCAAGAAGCTCCTTTGCTCCAGGGGGAAAAGGAGCTGTCTCCAGGCTCTCCGCTGCGCGCTCAACGCCCAGGGCAGAGGCTCAGCTCTTCCCGAGCCCGCAGAGCRCCTCACAACCCAGTAACACAGAGCAAGCTGTAATCATCTCAGCCATCATCTCCGCTGGGGCACGGAGCACCAGGTATAAAAATAGCAGTTGCAAAGCAAATGCAATTACACAGTCCGTGCTGCTCAATGTCAATGCGCAAAACATGCTTTCCAACGCGGAATAACGCCGTGCAATCATTCCTGAGGGATGGGGCACACCGAGTGGGGCATTGACTCGCCCTTCTTGGCTTACAGCTTCGTGGTAAGACCGACATGCCCTTTCCTTCCATAAGGGACAGCCGGGAGATACGGGACAGCGGGGCCAAGAGCAGGTAGGACCATTGGCTCCGCAGTCCCTGTCAGTCCCGCTGGTGGCACTKCTCATACCTTGGAGTCTCTTGCAAAACCAAGGGCTTTGGACACGGTTCTCAGCCAAGGCAAGATGGCAAATAGGGCCCTGGCAGCCCTACACCCACATAGCCTAGCCTGGGTAAGTAAGACTGAACACGGATCCAACACAGCCCCATTTTCCCAAGAGACCGGGAGGTCAGGCAAGCTGGGCCAACATTCAACCTTGCCTTCTCGTTACAAAATGCGAGTTACAAAATGCAAGAGTGTCTTCCTGCTCCTGATACAGCAAAGCACCGACTCAGCTTTAAGTCCTACGATTAAAACTGTTCGTTTGGGCAGCACAGAGATTTTCTACACCAAGTGCCAGGAAACTAGGGCAAGAACTGCCCCCAGCACCCCCAGCCTTTACACTAGGGAAATGAGAGGGTTCATTCCTGCCCTGACATTTTCTGACCCCCGCTTCTACAAGTAGCCCTGGTGTTATCGTGACAGGATGAGCACGTGGGGGTAAACGCAAAGGAGCCACGGAGTCCACAACACYGACCTACATTTTCATCCTCATGCTCAAGCCCAAGTCGGCTGAGAACACCTCACCTTAAAAATGCCGTTATCCCATGGAAGACATCCCGTGACATGGCACTATTTGGTGGAAACAGCCTCTCCACAGCTGGAATCGCCAGGAAAGTCTCAGGCAAACCTCAGTGTGACCTCTGGTGAGAGATTTCCACRTCTGCCCTTGTCCCTCCTTTCCCAAGAAGCCTGGGAGCTGCATACAGAGGGATGCCGTGACTTGGCTTTCRTATACAAACACCCATCTGAGGGTGAAAACAAGAGGGACGTGCACGTAGCATCCGTGAATTTACCCAGCGATAACTTGGCCTCTATTTATTCAACCAGCTCAAAATTGCTTGATGGCAGATTTTAGTAATCTAGGAATTTAGTAATCCTTATTGTTTTGCATTACAACTGGATAGTGCTACGTTCTTTGATCTTTTTTTGAAATGCCCCGGCTGACCTCTAGAAGAATAGATGAAATTAGTATTTTGTCTCCCCAAGCCCCCTTTAAAGCCCCCCGGGAAAGGCGCTGGCGGCAGGGCCAGGGATGCAGCTGCGGCGGAGGCACCAGCTCCCCCGGCAGCGCCTCTCAAGCGCACGCCAGTCCTCCCAGGGAGCTCACGGGGAGGAACACGAAGGCCAGGAGCGGCGTCATCTCAAATTAGATCTCAACTGTCTCCGAGCTGCTCTAAACGGAACCCAAAGAGATAGGCCTAAGATGAAGGACGCCAGAAGGGAAGCACAGGTTTGGAGCTGCGGGAAAAATGACCTGAGAGGAGCCCTTCTCCCGCAGTCCCATTGGGGAAGAAGTTCCGCAGGAGCCACCTGGCGCGTTCCCTTGGCCCGGCCCTCACGCGGCCAAGGAAATCCAGGCCTTCCCACCTGGATACACATGCCCACATGGGCATTTTCAGGCACAAGCCCCAGAGCCTGGCTTTCTGGCTGCTCATACAAAGACTTGATTCTGCTTGGCATAGMGGACCCATTTGCTTTGACAACTGTGGTCAACGCAACAGAAACGAAGCCGATAGAGAGAGGAAGCCGTGGCTGGCAGCAAACATGCCACAGAATGCTAAAATTCCCCTGGGATGCAAATACGGATTCCCCGCGTTCACCAGCGACTGTGAACTGCCATGAGATGCTGAACAGYTTCTATGTATTTTTAGATCAAGAGAAAAGGCTCCAAGATACTACAACTGCTCTCCAGTTTCTGATGTTTCCCAGTAGCATCTCCCACCTCAYTGAAATCCTGCACCATCACACCCCGATCGGCCGGTGCCGCTTCCCTCCGGTGACCTCCACACAGGCGCAGGCCGGAGCTCCAGCAATTGGGAAGCGCTAGGGAAAAACCAGTAAAGAAGTAGCTCTGGTTGGAAAAGTCRGGTTCTTCCTCTTGGAAAAGTCGGGTTCTCCTCCAAAGAGGGAGGGCTGAGAACATCATGCYGAAACCGTGGGCAGAGAGTCACACAGCTCACATGAGAGGTCCCCCCGGGCCAGCGGACTCCCCGGCGGCGAGGACAGCTCGCACTGTCTCTGAGGGCAGCGCAGCGCAGCTCTCCTTTCTGATTTGGATTAAAGGCTGGATTTCTGCGGGTAGTTCACTTCTGACGTGCCAAAGTGAGACAGGCACTTCTCCAGCCCAGGTGTGCATGTCCTTGCCAACGTTTCCACCAACAACATGCAGATGATTCCTAGATGTCCTTGGAATTGCTCAGGACTGGTTGGGCCAAGCACTCCCAGAACTAGATGGGCTATGAAAACAAACCTCTGTCCCGCAAGCAAGGCTAAAACTAGCTCCATCCCACAGCAGAGGTGGATGATACTTAGGAAGGAGACGCAATGTTGTTCCTGCTGCTGCAGCCAAGATGAGAAACAAAGTTTCTCAGGGAGCAAAGGCACAGGATGAGCTTGGCCGGGTCCCAGGAGATCAAATAAACCAAGCACAGCGAGAAAGGGCTGCACAAACACCCCTGAACTAGGTGTTTTTTGCAGAGGGAAGGCAGGCTATGGGAGAGCCCAAGCCAGGACAACCCCTTCATTTACCAGGACCACCTCATTATATTTGGGGMCATCCAGGAGATTGTCGGAGGACCCTCAGCCAGCCACAAGTCGAGAAGCCTCCTTGTTTCTCCCTCCTTCCAGCATTTTTCCATGCTCCGCGTGCCGAGGTCCACGTCCAACCTGCAGGATTTTCCACGCCGGCGTGTGACAAGCAGCCCTCTCTTCCCTGCCTTATTCAGAACAGCGATTTTTTAACACGCCACATCCCCAGCAAGGCAGCACATTTCATTGTGAGCGTTCGCCGCAGGAAGAAAATCGGATGGCGAGAAGCTGCTCGGCTTCAATTAGAACCTCGGTGTTAATTACAAGTGCAATTTTGTGTTAAGTGTTAATTACAAACTGATTTTTAAAATAGATTTTTAATGGCCATCTATGCTGAATTTTTGGCCTAATGGGAGCCTTCTGCGAGCAAGCACAATAGCAAAACGTCAACACGGTCAACAAGCAGACAACGTAGGGACCAGAAAGCCAGTAGATGGCACTCAAGAATACGCAAGGCTGGTTGGCAACCCGCGAGCCGCCTGAAACCTGTGTCCGTGGTGCCCAGGAGCGAGCCGTGCCCCATGGCAGCCCCCAGGCGTGCTGCAGCCAAGGCAGGGCTCTCGGCACCGTGACGGGAAGCATGAGCACTGCAGTCGTTGTCATCTCTCTTACAGACGGGATTCAGGAAAGGGTGTTTGGAGCCAGATGTGGGAGCAGCCACCCGCTCCGTGTGTGCAGGAAAGCTGCGGATAAGGGCGGCGCAGGGCCTGCCAACCCTGCACGCTATCAACCCGGCAGCTTCCAGAGCGTGGAAAACGCCTCCCAAACACTGCCAACACCAGCAGCAAGCGGCCTCTCCTTCCCAGGAGGACCACTCTCCTYCCGAGCGGCCTCTGCTCTGTCCCAGCACAGCTACGTGCCATGGCCGGCTCCTTTCCAAAGTCCCCRACCACTTGCCCTGCAGCAGACGGTCCAGGGCATTTGCAGCGCTGTTTTCCTAACCCAAAGCAGGTGTCCTAGGTGGGAAGGAGCAAGAACGGGTCAACCACAGCGGGGAGCCCGCTGGTTTAGGCAGCAGCATTTAACGGTGGGTTTCCAACTTACACCCAGAGCCACACTCAGGAGTTTCCTGCCTGCTGTGTATGGATGTGCCACGTTTACATCCTTCCAAAGGGAATCTGGTGGCATCTCCTGCAGCACCTTTGTGGATGTTTCCCGCACTGCCAGCTCCGCGGATTCACGTGGGGCAGGCAGAGCTCTCTAGGTGTTTGTGCAGGAGGTGGTGGGAACAGAGGAGGACAGACACTCCCGTGTAAGCAACGGACGGAGCCGCCGCTKGGCAGCCTGTCTCCCTTGTCTATTATGTGCAGCTGGGTGAATGTCAATAAATTGCCAATGGAAATGAGCCCTGCTGGGCACACGGCTGGGCTGCTCAGCTGCCTTCTAGGTGGCACGGCG
This sequence comes from Nothoprocta perdicaria, assembly GCF_003342845.1. Lineage (NCBI taxonomy): Eukaryota > Metazoa > Chordata > Aves > Tinamiformes > Tinamidae > Nothoprocta > Nothoprocta perdicaria. The sequence continues at coordinate 66,246 of NW_020455512.1, forward strand.
GCAGCCCAGCTTCGTRTGTGCCCGTGAACCAGAGACGACCAAGTTGGTCGAGGTGGAAAGGAAGCAAGTGGGAAAAGGGGAAGGGTTCCCACCCCACAGAGGGAAGAATCCCGCCTCTGTCTGAGCCATGAGCCCACCTAGGAGTGGATGTCTCAGGGGAGAGAGCGGGAAGGCAGCAAGGGGAGCCGTCCTCCCAAAGAGCTGGAGGTTACAGCGGATGCTGGTGCTGGCACTGCCTGCACCTCCGTTCTTGCAGCTTACCGAAGGCCAGGAGGGAGCAAGCGATCCRCTGATCCGCATAAGATCGCTGGGAAGCTTCCCAAGTCCCAGGCATTCTCGGGAAGGAGAAGCAAGCAGGGATACAACAAGAGGGGCTTGCATCTGTCAGATACACAGCTGTCCGTGTCCCCCAGCACGGCACCCGCGCTCGGCACAGTCTGCCTCCGCTCACAGCCCCCAGGAACGACGTCCTCACGGCTGATGTGAAGAGACACAACGCAGAAGGGTGGGGAGGGCAGAGGGCCACCTCACTTGCCCGTTCACCTTCTGCCCCAGTTTTACCACTTTGCTCTTTCCACTCTTTTATAAGTGCTTTTCCTCACTCAAACATCCAAAGTCCTGGTTTTGCCTACTGGGAGAAACGCCGCTGGAGGAGCCTCAGTGTCCATGGTGGCAGGAACCTGCAAGGCTCCACACGCAGCTCCCGTATCCTCGCCTTGCTCCCCGCTCCACACGCAGCTCCCGTATCCTCGCCTTGCTCCC
>NW_020455512.1:67177-68379 GCF_003342845.1 Nothoprocta perdicaria
GTATCCTCGCCTTGCTCCATGTCTCCCAGGGAGGTTCCCCACTCCGGTAACCAGGAGGCAATGCAGTTTTGTCACGTCTGAGTGGCCCAGAGGGGCTGGAGCCAGAGCACTCGCCCTCAGCTTAAACAGCCCTCGTAAAACCATGCAGCAGGTCCCTGTAAAAACGGAGGGCTGTGTTCTGGGGCAGCTGTTAAAAAATAATGACAGTAAGAAACAGGAGGCTCTCTATTTTAAAAAGGATTTTTTTAAAGTTTCTAAGGAGCTCCCTAGTGAAATCAGAGCATATTTCGAAGTATTTTTACCAAAAGGCAAAGCCTGTAAAAAGCAGGACCACCTGCCCGCGTGCTACAGGACCCGGCAGGGCTGACGTGAGGCTGCAGACTGGGTGTCCTGGCCACAGAGCTCACCCAGCTCTCGAGGTCTCCCCCGTGGCTGTCAGGGCACAGCCAAGGTAAACGATGAACGCAGCGTGAACACAAGCGAGAGTGGGCAGGGACGGAGAAGTGGATGGAAACCCCTGTAAAGGAGGGAAATGAAGGGAAACAAAGCAACCCCCCAACGCTCRCTCGCAAACGGCTCGTGCAGGAGAGGCGGTGGGTCCAGCTGCCAAGTTCTTACCAGAGATGCCACTGGGCATCTCTGCTACTTCCAGCCTAGAAACCAGCTACTTGAGCTCATTTTAAGAGTGTAGGAGACAGCATGAAAAGCTGAATATAAGGGAAAGAAAAAGTTCGGAATTGCTCAAGCACGGTATAACAAATGAGCCTGATTTCTCAGGCACTGGGCAGATGAGCCGGGTTTTGAGATTCTCCTGCAACACTACGGATAATCTTGCAACCATCCAAGCCAGATCCTGAGGGAACTCACTCTAGCACAGGGCACTTCTTTTGCTTTCCTTCCCGGAGAGAAGGAGAGAAGGAGAGAGGAGGTGCAGGGAGCCGCCAAGGCGCCCCGGAGCTCCCCAAACACCCCGCTGCCTCCGGAGCCCCTCGGGGCCGCTGCTCTTGCCCCGGGCGCGGAACAGAGGGCCCCGAGCGGCGCCGCCGCCGCCCCGCGCTCGCGCCCCGGCTCCCGCCGCGGCCGCCGGACTCACCCCAGAGCAGGGTGAGGAGCTGGGCGCGCGGCACGAGGCTCAGCGCGTACACGGCGCCCAGGTGCAGCAGGCCCATGAGCACCACGTTGCGCCACACGACGGTCTGCGC
>NW_020455512.1:68604-105027 GCF_003342845.1 Nothoprocta perdicaria
AGCCCCGGAGCGGCGCGGCCCGCAACCCCCTTCCCCCGCATCAGCCCCGCGACCGCCCGCGGGACGCCCCTCCCCCCGCCAACCGTCGCCAACCGTCGCCAACGGCCGCCGCGGCCGCTGGGCTGAGGGGGAGGGAGCGGCGCGTGGCAGCGCCCGCGCCTCGCTCGCCCCTATGGAGAGCGGCCGCGGGGCAGCGGGGCGGGCGGCCGCGGCGAAGGGATGGCGCCGGTCGGTGTCCCTTGGTAGCGACCTGGACACAGGGCGGCTGGAGGGGAAGGGAGGACAGCGCCCGCCCCCGCCTCTCTCCCCACAGAGCTCCGGCAAGCCGGGCGCTTCCTCCAGCACCGAGTTTCTCTCACGGCTGTGGCGCTGAGGTGCTCAACGTTGGCATCTCCCAAAGCCACTCACTAACAAGTGTTCACCTAGCGCTGACAAGGGAATTGTTAAGGGAAGAACGAGCTGCTRTCAGCAACGTGCGCCCCGTTTCCGAGCTCCCCACGTGTTTTATTCCCCCACCACCATGGATAGACCATAATTTTTGTTTTCCTGTGTGGCCAGGTCTCGTTTCCCCAAGTATGCCGAACACATTTCCATAACCTTCCCATTTACAGTTTCCTGCTGCCCCCATACCCTCATTCGTGGCCCTGGCTCCCTCATCACAAGCGGCTGTGGAAACTGAAGCATCCTGTGTTATTCTGTATCCYGGAATGGGATTTGTTAATACCGAGTTCACAAATGCCAAAGGGATGACCCAGATTYGCAGGGGAGCAGAAGGGAGAAAGCAGATCACAGTTACTAGCGCAGGGAGAGAAGGACATCTCTGTGCACCGTGTTTAAGTCATTAGTTAATATGAGTCCAGGGGAAACGTTTACCTGCAATGAATGTTTTAGTTTTGGAATGTTTCTGCCGGAATAAAAGTGTTGGGGAAACACGCGGGGGTCTCCCATGCCTTGACAGGATTCCTTCACCCTGCCTGAGACTGGCTCCTTGTTGATGTTATTGTGCCTGTTGGCTTTCACTGCCTGTGCCAGGACGGTAGGAGGAAAGTGTTGCATTTTTCTTTCCTAAATTCCCTTTCAGATATCTCCTTTCCAGAGGCTGAAGGTGAGTCTTGAAGCTAAGAACAAGTATACCTGCTGCCACTTCCATACATGATCCTTGCCTTCCTTTTAGGACATTACTGGACGATGCTGGGGGCAGGTGGGAAGGAGGGCTCAGTCCTGCAATGAATTTTCCATCTCTCAGCTGCTGAGAGTGGATATAACCCCCTTTCCTTATGTACTAGTCATGTCATGACTACTGCTGTGCTACAACAAGGGCATCCCACCACATTCATTACTTGGATGTTTCTTCGCCGTTGGAATCCCCGTTCCCTCATAAATAGAACAAGTCTCTGTTTCCCCAAGCCTGGAGATCAGCACTGAGGTGACTGGGTTCCAGGGAGGGCTTTGGGATTTGCCCAGGCTCACTGCACACTCGGGAGCAGCCACACGCTCCGGGAGATGATGCTGGGAAAACACATCAGTCCGTTAGGACCTGCCTAAGTGACACCRGGAGGACTGTGTGCCACACAAGAAGATCTGGACCACTGGCCTCAAGCYTTGTTGATGGGAGGAGAGGCAAAGAAGAGCCTTTGCCAGTCTGATTCCTATGGCACACGGCAATAACCAGTCTTGGAAAACAGCAAACCAGAATCACCCAGTTCCATCCCGAATCCCTCCAGGCCGGCCGAATGCTTTTTTATTTCCTAACATGCACTTGTTGAGGCAACTCGGGGGAGAGCAGCTTTGTGAGGGATGTCGGTGCAAAGCACATGAGCGCCGTGTGCTAATTGATTACTAACTGTGCCTCGTGGGGCGAGTGAATCCACAGAGAGCATATAATTAAATGCAAGATGGTTTGGGGTCTGTTTTAAACCTTCCTCTGGAATTCTGCTCTTGGAAAAAAAAAAAAAGAAAGGAGGAGGACAGTGATGTTCAATGATAGCAAATGGTTCGTGGGAACGCACTTTCATTTTTATGGTAACCACTACCATCACATTTCAGCAAAGAGCTGTTTCAACTGTTTACAACTTCAGCCTCTTTTTCTTCTTTCTTTCTTTCTTTCTTTGTCCTTCTCTGTATCTCTATATCCTGCCTGACGGTTCTGTGGCACGCAGTAGACTTGGGTGTCTCCGATTTGGGATATATCTGACCCCAGCAGCACCTCCCAGGCCTGACTGAGCCCTTGTCCGGCCTAATTCCACAGTGATGTTTCTGAAGCAGGGGACGAGCATTGGGGCATAGAGGAAACACATGGGAGGCTGCCGGGACGCCATGCGGCTGTTCCGCATCTCTACCTGTTCTCTTGGTAACTCACATGCCCAATCTGTGTGTTAGGGAATAGGGAACCACATTATTCCAAAGGCACAACACACCAAAAAAAAAAGAAMCCCCCCCAAAACCCCCAAAAAGCCTGACAGAAACACTGCCTGGCCTACAAATGCTGCCGTGATTAAAAGACAATCCCCAACATTCACACTGAATGCTGGCCTTGGGATTTGGCCAGTTGAAACAAGGCAAATCCACTGATTTACAGGCAAAAAAGGTTTTACTTGAGTCTTTCTACTTTCTGTCTATAGCCACCTGCTCTCCTATTCACCAATAGGAGCTCCTCCTACTGACCTGGAGAAACTCCCTTAATGTGCCCACAAAATATTGGTTTTAGCGAGGTCTCTGCTGGCAACAAGCTGCTTCTCACACCAGCCATATTCTGAGAGCACTGATGTCACCATGGATTACATATTTAAAACTCCTTTCGTCCCTTTTTGCCATATTTTGCACAGCTTCGGGGTAGGCTGCAACGAGAACTGGTGTTACCGGCGTTAGTGCCACCACCATGCCCTAAATCTCCTCTCCCTGGGTCCCTTCAGAACTAGGCTATTTGGGGCCGCGTTCTTCTCCCAGTGTAAACTGGCAGAGCTTCGCTGGCCTTCTGTAAGCGAAGGTGGACATTTGCTTTTACAGCCTCAGCCGGGGGCTGACTGCTTGGCACTCCTTGAAGAGACGAGCAGCCGGCAGCAGAGCCCCGCGCTGCTGCTGTTTGTCCCAGCTTCTCCCAGCCCTGCCCCTTCTGTGCTTGGAAAGCGTCGCCCGCCGGTTCTGAGCTCTTTCGAGGACAGCCGAGCAAGAGGCAGCTTTCCTTTTAGTGCCAAGAACAAAACTATCCCATCATCAAGATGGGTTCCAGGCTTGGCTTTCCGTCCTGAGTTTATTCACAGTCAATTCTTATCTGATTTGTTCTTGTCCTAACGCTGCTCTTGCGTTTCACTTAGCTTGTGCGTTGTAACCTTGTGCGCTTGCAGGTTTCTTMCTAACTTGCACTAAACCAACACCCYGAGCTTATTGAGTCTCTTGGTGGTAAACAAACCCATTTCCCAACGTCGGGGTGCAGCTCTGAGCCTGCTGTGCCTGGAGATCCTCATTCCTGGATGGAAATCGCACAGGGATTTGGGCCCTGCTGCTGAAGCTCCCCTGCCTTGCGCACGCCTCCTCCCCACCTCTCTTCAGCCCCTTCCAACCCCGCCTCAGCTCTCACACTAATCCCCATCCTCCCACTCCATAGGCGCTTTCCCAAGCAGCAGTTTATCCATCGGGTACCGGGCACGCAGATTCCCCCCTGCATTCCCTTGCCTTACAAAATGAGACAGAACAATCAGGCCTGCTGGCCTTGCTGGCTGTGGACAAATTCGAGCTCGTTTATTCCTGTTGGCCTCTGCTCTGCTGTTTCYTTGTGAGCATGTTCCTTATTCTCAGCTACCCCTCAAGCCAGGGCCCAGGAACGAGCCTGTGGGCACCTCGCCCATCTTCCCACTCTGAAAGGCAACACACGTTGCCTTGGGCCATAAAGCAGGGCGTGCGCTGCGAGATGGATGATACCCAAGTTCATCGCGCCAGGCCTTTCCACACAGSGTAGGAGACGCTCCAGCAGCCACCAGAGTCCCTGCCAGGTAGGGGTGCTTCAGTAAGCCCTGGGACAGATAAGGCAGGACAGCTTCAAAGGCTGCTTTGGGAAGAGAACAGGAATGGAACAGAGCCTACCTGCTTYAAGGCATAGGCAACCGTTCGAGGAATACAAGAACTGTTGCATCGGTTTYGTCAGCTCTTGGAACAAAGTACCTCTCCCTTGCTGCTTTACTTGTTCCTGTTATAAAGGCTTATGGGGCCAGCTCATGTTGGAAAAGGAATAAAACGAAGCCTGACTCCATTGGAGGAATTTAACTACCCTGTTCGAAAAACGCARAACTCATAATCAGTTTAAGTAATGGAAATCTGCTCTGATTTGCTGTGTTGTTTATACTACTGCTGTCAGTATGCACTGACAAATGTACATTCCTCCAGTCGGGGCGCTTTAGGAAGCTTGCAAAAAAATATCCAAAGGAGTCTCACAGACACAATTTTTGTTTTAAAAGTACTCCTCCTCCAACTGCTGCTTTCCTGAGACATACCTGCTGTTCGTGGTCAACTGTTGAGGTTTTTAAAACTTTAAAACTTAAAGTTTTTAACTTAAAAGTTTTAAACTTACCTCCATTTGTGGTGCAGAGAAGCTGCTGCGCTGGTGTCACACTCATGCAGCCTGCTTTGCTATCAGCCAGGCCAAAAACCTTCCTGCACTTTCACCACACAACATAGAATCATAGAATCATAGAATGCCGAAGGTTGGAAGGGACCTCAGAGGTCATCGAGTCCAACCCCCCTGCTCACGCAGGACTTGTAAGTAAATTCAACATGGACTTGTAAGTAAATTCAGAGGATCATAAAGCAATTGGCACCTTGTTTATACACGAGATACCTACCATTTCTTTATGGGCGGCCACGCAGATGTGGTCAGGGTTCCCTCAGCTGTAACGGTCTCTCTGCTAACATTAAATGAAGCTCCTTGGGGCAGGCGCTGCTCTAGCATCTCAATCAATCCTAAGAAAAATGCTACCYGGGAGGAAGCAACAGAAAACTGCGCCCCTGTGACTCAGGCTCTGCCTCTCCCAGCTCTGCTTCTTGAATACACWTTTTAATAAATTAATATTTATTGAAAATAGCGCATTAGTCTTTATTTTGCTYGCGTGCCTCAGTGCAAAATTAAGCTACTTAACATGGAAATTATAATAAGGGAACTGCAAGTACCATCATAAAATTAAAGACAAAACAGATTGCTACCAGGATCAGACTCTTTAATCTGGTGGATATGGAAGGGTGGGGAAGGAAGAGTTTTGTTTGAGGGTCTGATACACAATCTATCTTGTTCCTTTTAACACATATATTTGATATTAAAAGCCGCCGTTCAGCAGTATAACATGCATCTAAAAATTGACAATAGAGGGCATGATCCATTAAATACACTAGCTGTGGAGAGGAATCATTCAGGATGAGAAAGATTAAAACGGAAAGCACCAGCGGCCCTTCTAGGAGGACCTTTTGTGCAGGGAGAGTGTAATGCCATTTGTCAGCGCCCTACTGCGACACGCTCTGAGGACTAGCGCCTGGTCCCTCTCTGGCATGGTGGCTGTAGAAATGCACTTCTTTGGAAAAGCAACCGTCGTAAGCTCGGCAAGGGCAGGGTGCCTTCAGACACCCAGTTTATTGGCCTGGGTGAGGACAACCTTCAGCACCGGCATGAAGGCGGAGGTCTCGCTGAAGTTGCTGGTGCTGACTATGTGCGTGTGGATGTTCAGTCCTTCCGCGTAGTTGCGGGTCTCGATGCTCTTCACCATGTTGTGCAACCCACTAAGGATGGTTGGRGAGAGCTGCGAGGAAGGCAGACAAGGCAGGTCAACAGAAAGAGCTGGCAAGCTCAGGCCCTGCTCGAAACCTCTGGCTCTCACAGTAAGGTGCAGTGCCTGGGTCTTCCCATCTGACTTGCAGTGAAGTCCATAGGCCTCAAAGGTTCTACATCTATAGAAATTTTTTTAGGTCTAGGCTTTGCCACCTACCACTCCAGGACACAACATTATCAGACAGAGGCCCAATCCATGGATGGCTTTTTGGCCACGCTTTGCATTAGCTTAAGGAACACCGTAAAACCAGCACTTACCGTCTGTTCCCTAAGTTTGTCATAAAGAAACTCCAGGCGTTTATTTGCATCATCCAGTTTCCTCTTGGTTTGCTGCAAGAGAAAAATAAAGTGGAATCAGAACAGCATTCTCTATTTCACTGCCCTCAGTGGTAAATGATTTAATTGCAAAATGACTTGAACAGCACAATCCCTTCGCCAACATCCTTTTTCCACCACATCCTTCTCATTCTTGATTTTGCTACGAGATGACACTTCTAGCTACCTACAGCAGAGTAAAACTTGAGGTATATCCCAAAAGTTACCAGGCATTTGCAAAACCCAGTGGCATATCTGATATGGCCAATGTACCTGAATTACACGTTGCAGAAGGAAACTGGCCTCCATTACTAAGGTTAAATTTATTTGTTGGATAAAAGTTACTACTGGAATTAAGTAACCAGCAAGGCTGCTCAGAACTTAAGGTCACCTGTGGCCATGAAAATGAATACATAAAACTCAGTCATTTAGAGCAAATTCTATATTTTCCATCTTCTTGTTCTTACAAACAAAACCAGCAGGTTTTAGGCCAGAACAACCAGAATATAAAAAAAGACAATATTCAAAACTGTCTTGGGTACCACTACAGAAACTAAATCCAAGAGAAGGCCAACAGCATTAAAAATAGCATCAGTACATACGGGTATCGGAACTGCCTCTTCCAGCAGCAGAGACATCAACCCACCCCGGCTTACGTAGCACTACTTCCTCTGGCTACTTGAAAGTTTCCCCAGATTAAATTATGTCAGAGATGGAAAACGAAAAACTTAAGGGGATGCTCCTCCTTGGGTGGGAGGGCAGACTGGTGGCTCCGTGTTGGGCATGAAACCAGGGACGGCCTCAAGGCCACGTGCCAAAAGGGACAGGGCGGGAAGACAGTCCTTGGATCTTTCAGACTGTGTAGAGAAGTCTCTTGGGTGTTACCCACGCTGTCAATGGAAGCAAGGAAGGAAAAGGCAGCCCAGGAGGAACAGATAAGACGCAGCCTTTTGGACTAACTCTCAGTTACGTGACTTGAGGACAACTGTTTCTAAACCCGTGACAGGTCATTTTACGGATGGGTCAACTGAGGAGAAATAAACATGTTTACTGAACAGCAAGAAACCTCCTCAAGCAAAGGAAATTAGATGGGAAAGGCCCAAGTAGTTTCTTGTCCTGACACTCTGCTCCAGCCCCTATGCAGCAGCACCTTTCAGAGTGCAGCTTCTCCCCCGCTTAGGCACAGGGCAATCGAGGGGTGTCTGCCTATGTGCTGAASCGACTGACATCCACAGTGAGTGCAGCACTTCTGTGGGCCGTGTACCTAAGCTAACTGGAGCGCGTGGACAACGAACACGGACACAAGCAGTGCTGGCACGGMAGCAAAGCAGCCGCCGGCGCAGACAACGCCCACAGAGCCGCTTTTGTGTCCGCAGCGTGCCGGGCGCCTGGGAGGARGGAGAGAAACACTTGCACAGGGAAAAAGGGCCCCAGGTCTGTACAGTGCCTGACTTCTGTCCCTCTGCTCTGCAGGGGATTCTTTTCAAAAAGGGGCTTTTGAGCAATCGGACACTACTGAACAGCGTGGAGCCTGTGCCAAAGCCACCCAGGGCCTCCAAGAAGCTTTGGCAAAGGAGTGTGGGGCTGGCTCCATGAATCAATTGGTGAGCTGGCATCCAAAGGGGAAAGGTGGCCCAAGTATGTGCCCACCTCGAGTCAAAGCTACAGAGGCAGCTGAAAGGGCAATGTAAGGAAGGAGCCCTAAGGCAACTGACACCACAGAGGTGGCACCAGCAGCCCCTCGGCCCCCAGGACATCTGTGCTGCAGGGCAGGGTGTTATTTACCACTGGAAAAAAAAAAAGGAGACGCTTGGAAGCGGATGGCTCGGTTCCAAAGGCTACCTGTCATGGGAAATGGAGATCCGTGATCCCATCCAGCTCTAGCTGTCGTGTTACAGCTCAACCCCAGGCAGCTCCAGCCCTCCCTAGGAGAGGGCAGTGAAGAGCTGCACCAGAGGAGACTTTGATGGGCTGATACAGCCAATCCCCCTGTGCTCAGAAGCATCTTCCTCTCCACCTGAAGACTTAAGGGGKCCAGGAATGACCCTCAGTCAACACCCTCAGAGAGCAGGGCTGTCAGCAGGGCTATGCTCAGACTCAAAATGAGCTCAGACACAAAGTGCAAATAAACAGCTTTGCTATCCATTTCCAGACAGAAGTATCCCCCAACAGCAGGGCTTRTGACAGTGAGGTGAGCAGCAGGAGGTTCACCTGAACACAGGCCTATTGCAGGAACGCTGCCAGTACCTACCGGGTCTGAGGCAGACAGCAGGCACCTTTGGATAAGAGCTTCAAACGTGGTCTTCAGGATAAGGTGCTCCTCAGGGATAGGCTTCTTGGYAATCTTCTCTGTGGGCAGTGCCTGGACGTGCTGGAAAACAGAACAGAGGAGGTTTTTCCAGGTCAGTCTGTGACCCCACGTAGTTTTAAACTACGGCTTGGCACAATTCCCCCTCCATATAGGTATGGGGAGGTGGACAARGCCTCAAACAAGTAGAAGAGGTTCTTCTGTATCTGGTCAAGAGGATCCAAGCCCRCAAGGCTTCACTGATGTACAGAACGGAACAGAACCAGGGGCACGGGGGGTGCGTTACCTGGATGGCATTGCCGATGGGGGCTCCGGGGGCCCCCTCTGTGCTGGTTTTGGAGACAGCGGGAGGYACGATGCTTGGCCCCAGCGAGTGGGCAGCAGGCTGGTAGGGGCCCTGCAGCACGGGCTGCCCMGCAGGCAGGTGTGCGGGCTGCAAGCTGGGGGCTCCCATGGGTGCTGCTGGAGCTGGAGGCTGCTGCATCTGAGACTGCGGATCCGCCAGCGGGTTCATGATGGGGGAGGTGATGGGAACCGGGGGCATAAAGTTATCAGGGACCTGAGGGGATAAGAAAACACAAACCCAAGAGTGTTCATCCTGTCACTCCAGCAGCAGCCTAACTCCCAGCAAGGCAYAACTCCTAGCTCCCTAAGACAGGTTGGGTGTTCCCGGTTTGAGTTCAACTGGGCACAGAGCAGAGGGCCCAGGCTTTACAAAATGAAGTGACCAGGACCTGGTGTCTTTCAGTCTTTACACACAATCACTTCAGATGGAGAAAACTGTTTTGTAAAGAGGAGAGATGACTGTGTAAGATGCTGGTGTGTTCAAAGGCATCCTGTGTGTTCACTCACARAGGCATCCAAACAAAAGGAGCAGCYCCCATGGGAACACGCACAGTTCTCTGTGCATGGTAATAAAAAAGATTACACGGCACTGAATCAATGATGCCCAAATTAAAATAGTAGTTTGAACAGCAAGAAAAATACCCCCATTACACCAACAGTTACAAAAGCAACAAATCACCGCAGTAAGTTTATGCATGGTGAATTTTAAGTTCTTAGTTAGGAGGAGAACAGTGGAAAATATCCTGTTTGGCTCGCAGGGCACAGGTGGTCAGGCATTTCCTAATTGCCTCAACCCATCCCCTCACACCGTGGACCTAAGGGAAACATCCAAACATTTCTGATGGGGGTTGTTAAATACTCAACAGAGCCACGGGAGAAACAGCAGGATTCCTCATTCAGAAAGGAACCTACCACTCAATGCTTTGCTGTGGCTGCCACAAACATACAACAGCARCACTGTTTCCAGAAGGATTTTGACCGAGTCCCAGGTCAGTTATTCTCCTCTTCCCAATGGCACCAGGCTCAGGGAGCAGCAGGCAACACTGTTGTGGACATTTTCTAGGCTAAAGCAGCCCAGGGGACGAAAAGGTTCCCTCTGCTCTGGGCCAAACATCCCCAACTACTTTGTCCTGCTGCAGTCTAAAGCCTTTTCACTCAACTACACTGACTCTATGAGGAATATTGTCTTACTCTCRGCACATCTTCTAGGCTCAGACCCTTCATCTGGAGCTTCCAGCTCCAGCCAAGTCAGTAGTCTGCAACAATTTGCACATCCCCGTCATTCTGCTTAGGTATCATCTCCTGCCAACTCATCTGCTTGACTGCAGATTAAAATAGCCCAASGTGTTGTTTTCTTCCCCCAAATCGAAATCGATGTTGCTCCTAATAATAACTTGACTCAAAAGCCACCACATCTCTTTGGAGGCTTAAATATTTGGAAGGAGATGCTGCAAACGGGAGAGGCAGCAAGGCCATTTCGGTTAGGCAAGCACAGCTTTTGTTTGCTGCTAACCCTTCTYGTTTCACCAAATTCCCCAGGACAAGGCCCAGCTGTGAGGAAACCGTGTTTCCTAGAGTACCTTCTTCTTCTTGGCAGCTCTGCTCAGAGCAGGAGGGTCATTCCAGCCGTTCTGAGGCCCTGCAACACAACAGGAGACAAAGCGACCGTCAGTATCTCCAAGGAGGGGAAGGGCCGGGGTTTGCTCGGCACCCTGTGGTCTCACTGGAGGTTTCACACTTGTTGGGGCCCCGAGCTGGCCAGGCTCCCCTGAAGCCCCATCCATCAAATCCACAGTGCTGCATCTCCCTCCTCCACACACAGCACCCTCCTGGCACACGCCAGGTAAAGCTCCCGTCAGCAAGTGGGGAAAAGGAATCCAGCAACCTCTTCTCTTGCTGGRGAAGCGTTTTCAAGAGGTTAAGCCTGTGCAAAGGCAGGTGAGCTGCCTGTCACAGCCAAAACACAGCTCTGCTCAACACACAGCTATGTATATATATATGTATATATACACACACATATCAATATATGTGTATATATACACACACCCCTCCCCATATCCCTGAATCCTGCTGTTTTCTGCACCGTTTTTGCATGATCACCAGCGTTATCATACCATTTTAGCAAGGGAAAGCGCGGGGAGATAAGGAGCGAGCGGCTCCCGCCGGCCGAGCGCTGCTGCRGGGACCGGAGGCGGCCGGAGCTTCTGCATTACCCGGCGCTGTGATCCCAGCAACCCAGAGAACGCAGAAAGAAGAGSCAGAAAAGGCAACAGGAGACCCAACCAGTTGCTCCCTGCTCCTGCCAGCCACCTTGGAGACACAGTGGAGCCAAGGAGCAGGATTCCCAGGTCAAATCCCTCAGCTTTAGGGGGGCTGCGTGTGCCCAGGGCAGAGCAGGGCTGCTGGGGCGGTCGAGCTCTCCGCACCAAGGGGGATTCAGCTGGAACGGGAGGGCCAAAGGAGGCCTGCGCAGAACCGCGTCCAGGCAGCCCGGGGTGGCTTCCTTCTAAGAAGCCTTGGAGCTCTTCCAAGGAAGAGCMATGCTGGGCGTCTCTCTGCAAGACTCACAGCTGCAAAGCTCAGCTTAGCGCGTTAGAACCGGCTCCCACGTGTTTGGGATCACAACGTTTTCAGCTCGGCTTTACGGCGGCCTCGCYGCGCAATCGGGATTTACCGCACAAAGCCCCAGCAAGCCAACAAGCCCAAATCCCTGCTCAATGGACTTTTTTACCACAGTGTTTTTCACTTAGCAAATGATAAATTCACTTTATAGGACAGACGGCAGCATCACTGCAGAACCGGCTCAGCCTGAAATTTCATTTGTTTCCAAGCCTTTTTTAAACAAGCTCCATATCCAGAATATGCTGAAGGGGTAAAAGGAAAAAAAAAACAAATTAAAACCCCTTTCACATCCAATTTCTCATTAACAAAAGGCAGTGCCATCTCCTGACAGTCATTTGCCTCAGGAACGCCACCCTTCCCTATCCACAACATCCCTTCCCAAAATATTTGCAATTTCAGCAGTGCTGGTAATAAAAATATATTACGGAAAGCCTCCTGCACTGTTGCTGTTTTTAATTTCTTAAAATCATTTGCTTAGAGGGAAGGAAAAAAAAGAAAAAAAGGGAAGTCAGCACTCGTTTCTGTGGTTAAAAACTCCAAATATGTTGTTATTGGTTTTAATTAAGGCATTCAAATTGATTTGATTAAACTGTAATTGGCCAACAGCACTGCATTTCATGTTCTCTGCAGAACACATGCATTACTGATGCTTGTTCAATTCATTTCTGGTAGTGGCTGTGATGATTTTCASATTATGCGGTACCTAGTTCCCCCAGCAAAGGAGAGGCCTGGTCTTGAGGCGGCAGGTTTTCTGCAGATAAAAAGGCAAAGAGGGCTAGAAAACAGTTGCTGCTTAAAACCCAAAACCACCTGAATGCATGTTTTCATTAGCACCCGGCCTTCACAGAGAAGCCTCATGCCTGCCAGAGAAGGCAAGCCGCCTGCTCCAAGCAGCACCCAAAGCCAAAAGGCGAAGCACGAGAACACGCTGCCACTTCCAAGAGGAGAAGCGGCAGGATGGGATGAGCACTGGGGAACACTCCACTCCCCAGGGCGGTTTCGATGCATTTGCAGGTCTGGTACCAACRCTGAGCTCGACTCGCGTCTGTGCTATTGCTACGTCAAACGGGATGCAATGCTCTCCGAGGGAAAACCATTCCAAGCAGGTTCAAAGCTCTTCTATGGCTCAAGTGAGGAAGGTTGCTTAGATCAAGTTAAACAGGGGCTTAGTGACTGGTGGAAGCTCCAGGCACTCATTTCTATACCCATTTGCAAAAGCAAAACAAACAGCCACACGAAGGAGATAACAGCAAACCAGTTCTAGATTCACATCTCRAGTTGCACACTACGTTAATAACCAGATGCTTTCCAAGACCTCAAGCTCCCAATTTTTCCTTCTCCCTATTTTAACCCCAGGTCCCACTTGTGAAGCGATCACCACGTCCCCACACGAGACCCTGCAGCCCACAGAAGCGCAGCAGCTCGAAGCCCAGGCGACCCTAACTCTGTGCTCTGTACCAGGACACAGCTTAACATCCCCTCACGGCTATGGATTTGTGCAAGCTCTATAAAACCATATGCAAAGGCATCTTTAAGTGGCCCAGTGCCCCCAAAAGATTGATTGATGGCCAAGCATACACCACAGCATTTAAGAGCGTTTTCTCTTCTTGTTTACATGACCTTTCAAAGGAGTGGTGCAAGATCTGTAGGACACAGCRTGCACCTGGCTCCGTCTAGGTACTGCTCTCAGCCCCAAGGCAACTGTTGTGTTTCAGTGGCCTGAGCCCRTGGATCCCACCTTGGTTTGAGGCCAAGGCTGACACTGGCGTGGGCTGCCCTCTCRTCACATCTGCTTGCAAAATGCCACCACGTGAGGCCAGTCCTCAGTATCTATTGCCCAAACCGGAGTGCCTTGCTGCTCCGAGTGCCAGCTGGGCTGCATTGCTGCGCTCTTAATGCAAGTGTGTTGCCCATGTCACCAATATAGGAGTAAAGTGGGTAAGGAACATCCTTACATTTATCTGAAGGCACAAAAGCAAAGCCATCTGCATCATGATGTGCTGTCCCACTTGTCAGGCTTAGAAAACCTGCCAAAAACTCTTCCTCTACCCTTTTAATAATCCCTCTGATAGAGATGTAAGGTACATGGGTCCTATTCACATGGAGTCAGAAGTCCCAGTCCTCAATAGTGCCTGGCAGCAGAGACCCTGTCCCTCAAACACCGGCTCCTCTTCTCCCTACTCCCAGAKGTGGTCGTCCTTGGCTCTCCAGCTGGCCCACCTGGCTATAAAGCTCAGGTTTACCATGGGGCTGGCCCCTAATTCCTCCCTGGCCTGACATGCTCAAGGCCACTGTTTGCAAACTGGCCCAGAAGCGAAGGCTGCTAAGGAAGATAGAGGTTTGTTATCGTGAGGGTTTGTTACCCTGGACCACAGCAAAGGGTTACAAGAAGTCCCCAGCGCCGCAGCATGCTCTTATAGGCATACCCATGCTTTAGATGAACACCTAGGAAGGAAGCCATGTAAAAGCATTTCTAAATCACTTCTGACCATCTTTAAAGCCTTCACAGCTACAGTAAATCCCWTCCCACTAACAGTTAGGGAAAAAAGTAATGAAAATTAGGTGACTGCACAGGAAACGCTTTTGGAATTAAATACGCAGCAAATCCATGGCACGACCTGCCTCTTGCGAAGCGGTGATGCCCGGAGAAATTCCATTTACAAAATCACTCTGCAAGAGGGGGCAGGATTTTGAGCCACTGCCCATTATCAGCAGGTGATCATCTCGGTAAAACACAGTGCTGTAGCACTGGGTCTTAGGCAAGACAGACAGAGGCTCTGTATCCACAGCAAGACGTGACTTGCAGAGACACAACTGCCCGGGCTGCTGCAGCGACCAAGCCACGTGGCCCGGGGATGTGGAGGAAAGATGACCCCTCTGTGTTTTAGAAATGCTGTGAATTACCCTCAAAGCACAAGCAAACCGATAGTGCAGCATTCACGAGGGGAAACTCGCATGCACGCGCAACCCCAAACGAGCAAGCGCAACCCGCTCCCTTCCCTGCTCGCCCTCCCCCCGGTCAAGCGCAGACCTGTTCTCTGGGATGCAGGAACATCACTGGTTGCAGGCAGAGTACCTGTTGGTCCCGGAGGCAACGCATAGGCCACAGAGGTTGCCGGAGGTCCTGGCCTGCCATGCTGAAAGGAGGCCCCCGAAGGAGGCAGAGGGTAGGAGGAGGCAGGGTTCAAGCCGGGCGGAGAGGGCTGGGGCTGCGCCGGGTACAGTGGGGAGGGCGCGGGTGGTAAGTACGGGGGGACAGGGTTTGGGGCCGCGTTAGGGTAAGAGGCTGAAGCAGGAGGAGCGACAGGCTGCAGAGGCTGATAGACAGCTGGTCCCCCTGCTCCGAAAGAGTACGGCTGGGTGGCCTGATACGCTACAAAGGGGGAGAAAACAAAGAGATTCAGTCAGTAACTTGGTCATCTCTCTCTGCTTCCTTCATCATCTGTCCTTTCACTCCTCCTGTAACTTCCCCCCTCCAACTGGTTATCCAGGTCCCACTCCTACAGCCCCATTGTACTCAGATGACCGTTTAAAACCTCCACTGGAGGAGCAGGGGCATGGGGAAAAAAACTGTCCTGGCCACAAGGACTTGCTTCTCTCCATGGCCTCACTGCCTGCCTGCAGCCACTCCTCAGGGCAGCATTGGAGGGGCTGCTCCTCTGGGCTGTGTTTTTAGCAGCACTGCAATTTTGCCGTGCTGCATCCAGGAGGAGAAATGCCTGCTCCAGATGGGCACCAGGACAAACTCCATACCAGGCAAGTGAGCATCAGCCTCTGGCAGTCAGTGTGATATCACAGCAGGCTCCGAGGCTCAACTTTGCTGCCTCTTCTCCGACCCATCCATGCCCTTGAACCATCTCCTACCTTCTGCCTGTACCTCCAGGCTTGTGCTCTGAACGACTCGTGCACCATCCCTTCCTGGCTGATCTCTACCCCGCCCCGATCCTTCCTTTCCCACTCAGCGCCACTCCCTTCTTCTTCAGAGACCCCCCATGAGAATCGGATAGGTCCAGACACACAAATCAGTTGGATGACCCCTCACCAGCTCCGTACCATCGCTCCAGGATTTGTCTGGAGTTTTGGACCTAAAACAGCTTAAGAAGGGCCTGAAATCTAAAGAGTCTCAAACGGGATGGCCGACTCCTCATCAGCCAAGGCAGTTGCTGTCAGACGGTGCCTGACATCTGGTGCCCATCGAGAAGCCAACCCCCTCGGAAGCAGCAAGGAGAGCTTTCCTGCCCAAGCAGCATGGAGCTGACTGGCTTTCCCTGTAAAGGGAGGCCAAGGAGGCCCCCACCTGTGGAGGAGGGCGAGGGGCACTGCTGTTACTTACTCTGCGGGTACGCGGGTCGGGGCCCCGCTTGCAGGTACATGTTGTAATTGGAAGAGGAAGCTGGCGGAGGGGGCACGGTGGGGTTGACAGCACCTGGCATGATAAACCCTGGAGGAGGTGGGTTGTCTCCCTGCAAAACAAGATTACAGTAAAAAGAGAGGAGAGAAGAGGATTTAGGTGGCGACGGCAACGCAAGGCAGAAGCAGAACTAGACTGAAACGACCATCTCCTAGTTCAAACCCCGTTCCTTTTAATGGCCATCCACACARGGATGAAGGGGTCTGGCAGCCCTGCTACCTTTGCACGTCCAACCTTGTGCCCTGCACGACAGTGGAGCACAGAGGTGTCACGCACGGGGTCAGTAGCAGAGGACCACACAGCTCCCTGCCCAAGGAGCAGGCTCTTGCACAGCGCTATCTGTTACTCAGCAAGTTGCAGACAGCCCTGCCAGCCACAGCTTTCAGCTTAGGGACTTAAACTATGACACTTCTGACTTCAGTGAGAAAAAGGAAAGGAGCAACTAGTCTCCCTGTGCACCCTCGAGTGGGGCAGTAACTGTGGAGCTCAGTTGGCACGAGGCTTTTCAGAGTCTGGGCACAGAGCAAAGCAGAGGCTCACGGGGGGGAATAATGAAGGTTATACCTGTGTGTCAGAGGGACAGCCTGCAGGAGGATGGCTGAGAAGGGCAGTAGGAGTTTTGTTACTCCAGGTAGTGACAGTAGGGGCAATTCTAACCTGAATCGAACAAAGAAATACCAATCATGGAAAACAACACAATGCAAAAGGCTGTCGGGTATCGCGAGGTGCGAGGCAAAGAGGTAAAAACGCAAAAAAAAAAAAAAAAAAAAAAAAAGAAAAAAGGAAAGAATTAACAGAAGTTTGCATGCTGGGACTTCTAACGCAGCCATAAAATCAAACTGCTGTAGGAAAAGTGGATTCAAGACAGACTCGCTGTGCACTGACACTCGGGTGACTTGCAGAGCGGAGGCCAAGCAGAGGGAAGGGGCAGTGATCACAGGCCGCGGARCAAGCGCAGTGTTACACGTGCCAGGGAGCTCTGCCACGACCCTGCCCTTACCGAGCCCCCCGGCACCACATTTCCCTTCATCCTGCACAAGTGCCACCCCCCACAAGTTGCTGGGCAGTGGGCAGCACCCACCATTTCAGCACTATACATCATGTGCTGAATCCAAACATACTGCCTCATGTAGGCACACTTGGAACTCAACTTAAGGTCTATTAAAAAAAGATAAAATCTGAAAAATAGAGTACTCTCACCAGCATCTTTTTAATGATACCCTGCAGGTGCCCACAGCCCCTTGCTGGCTATCAGATGCCTCCTTGGCTAAACCCTATTTGCCTCCCAATGCCCTCTGAGCTTGCAGTACTTTATGGGGTGCAAGGCAAATCCCTGCCGTGCCAGCCGCATCCCGGAGCAAGGGGAAGCTGGGCRAAGCCATGGGCTGCACACCCAGGCACCACCTGCAGCCAAGAGCATGAAGAGGAAGCTGCCTCGTGCACCGTGGCAAAGGCAGAGSCAAAGGAACAGCCCCGAGGCATGGGCTCACCGCAGTGCATCCACYTCTAACACTGCACGGGGTCAGGCTAATGCTGCAGTGAGCAGGCACCGTCAGCATCGGGGTAACTCTCCTCACTGAAGTGATTTAAATGTGTTTTCCTTCCCCTTTGATACTTGATCTTTTCCAACTGAAACTACTGTGCAAAAAATCCACAGCAAAAGGAAACTGAAGTTTCAGAGCATGTTAAGCAAATGCTGCGTTCACTTGGAACAAGCAGATAAGACTCTCYGGCTCTTGACTTCAGGGGCAAGTACCTCACAGGGTCCTCACAGGTCTGCATCACACCTGGGCTTTCGATCAGGTGCAAGGCTTGCTTAAATAACTTGAGGTATTTCTAAAAGGGTAGGAAAAATGGGAAAGGGACATTCCAAGAGCACTGCTGAYGCCATCTAGAGGAAAGCTGTTTCCTCCACAGTCCAAGAGGAAGGAGATTCCACCCTTATGCRGCACCATTTCCAAGTGCAATGCATTGGTTATAAGAAGGAAGGTCAGAGACAGGAAAAAAGAGCTCAGACAACTATTGGTAACGACACGTTTAACATCAGACACGGCGGTGTTAGCCAGATGATGCTCCAAGCACGGGATGGAGGTATTGGTCCTTCTGAAATCTACCTTGTTAACACCCTAGAGGGCAGGTGATGGYTTCCCAGCCCAGGTAACCACAATCATGGATAGAGAGGCAAAGAACCAACTCCACCATCACTTCTCAACTAYGTGCTTTCCTTCCTGCACCTTTTCTTTTCTGGCAAGCAGTGTTTGAAGGGCAGCCCTGACAGACTGTGCCTGTCTCCYCTGTGCAAGGTCCATGTCCACACCACTGTCACTTCTCCTCTCCCACAAAACCCAGCCCAGAGCCCCGGGGCATGAGGCCAGCCGCTCTCCGGGACTCGGCAGGGTTTGGGARCACGCACGCAGCCAGGGCTGCGCGCCAGGCTCCAGGGCCGAACAGCCTCTTACTGTGTGGTCTGACGCTGCGCCGGGCTAGCCGAGGAACAGGGGCATCTGTCCTCCTTGTTTCCCTTTGTGCTTCCTGCAGGCCCGTCAGCTTCCTCGCCAGCCCTGTACTCACGGGCTCTATCCCTCAGCACAACTCTGCCCAGGCCCTCTTCATCCCTTCATCCCTGCTGGCCCAGGCCCCAGGAGGCAGCTTTTACAGGAGGCCAGCAACAGACACCTCAAGTTTGCTACTGCTCCTCGTGAGCAACTTCTGCCCGTCGGAAAACTAAAACATGCTGAGTGAAAAGAGGGGGGAAACTGCTCTCTAGTGAGCCAGGCCATTCAACAAGGGGTTTCGAAGATGATTCCGAAGGAGTTAAGGGAGGCACAAATTAATTCTGCCCACAAGGCTCTCGGTGGCTGTCATACACTCACAGCTCGGATGAACAGAAAGAAAAAGCGATCGTTCTACCCACCATCCCCAGAACACGAGCCCAGGGCCCTACCACTTACCTGTTGGTAATACTGCTGGGCTGGAGCCTGGGGTGCTGCCACGTGTCCGGCCACAGCGCCGGCTCTGCCTTTGGGCACAGGCTGCCTCTCGTGCGGCGCCTTCGGGGCCTCCTGGCCCACGGCGAGCTCCCCTTGGGCTCTGCAAAGCCTGTCCCGCAACAGCTCTATGTTGGGCTGTGAACAGGAGAGCGCAGGAGGGAAGGTGAGCCGGGGGGGCGGCCATCCACGCCGCCAGCAAAGCCCACAATTTGGAGCAAGGGCATTGGTAGCAAGGGGCAAGACAAAGAGCCTGACCCTTGGCACCCTGAAGGGTGTTCCAAGAGCAATTCCGCAGCCTAACTGCGCGGCACAGACCTCTGCTTGAAGCCAGCCTGTGGAGAGAGCCAAGCAGAAGGGGAAAAGGAAACCAAAAGGGTCACCTACGTGGCTGGTGTTTGCAGGGAGGAAGGTGAGGGCTGCGGCTARGCTGCCCTGCGCGGCCAGCAGGCTGGCGTACTGGCTCATCTTCTCAGCCAGGAGGGCTCCCACCGCCGTAGGGTCCACGGCCTGCGTGAGCTGCACGGCTCTGCGCAGAATCACAACCTTCTCTATTAAGTCCTGTGAGAGGAGAATAGGGAGAGAGGATGAGCACAAGGAGGTGAGGCAGACRCGGGCTAAGCGCTGCGTGGGCTGCTCCTCGGGTCTGCACGAGGAGACTTAGCTCTGGTAAAGGAAAGGCTCATCGGAAGTAAAAAGGATCTAATATAAAAAGGAACTTCCTGCAGAGCTGTGGACAGGTTTCTGTCTCTAAGCACTAAGACAGTCTTTCAAATATTCACCAGAAATCCTCCACATCTTGTTTTCCTTCCATGTTCCCCAAAACACAAGCCAATTTGTTGTCAAGTTGTGCTATTTTCAGCTAACATAAAATTCACATGACTCCAGTTGCTTCAACGTACCAAAGATACAGAGCACTGTCAGGCAGTATTACCTTAAGGACTTTCTAAAACTGACCCTTCAAAGGCCCTGAATAGATGGAAGAAACTAAAATGCTATTATAGAAATAAACTATTCAGCAATTGCTTCATCAGACTGTCATCATCCCTCTTCTCCCCAAATACTCCCTCTCTGCAATATACTTCATTACTGGAAATTAACCCCCCTAGATACAATCCCCTAAGACCCTCAGCAGAAACTTGAGGAAGTTTCTCCYGTTATCAGCACCAAGTCAAAGGATACCCGTGTGTTACATTACTCCCAACATCTTTCTGCACCCAAATACCAACCTGCAGCGACAAGGGGCTGTTCCCATCCTGAGCTTTGGTCCAGCAGGCAACGAGCTTCTCCACGTTGCCAGCACAAATGTAACAGAGACAAGCCTGGCTCTGCAGCAGGCTGTCGCCCTCGCTCTCCAGCCTGTTACCCAGGAGATCTAGGCAAAATCCAAAGAAGAAACCGTGAGTCACCCCACGCTTGCTGCGTGTCTTCAACACTTTTTTGCACACTTTCTCCCCTTGTGGTACTTGGCAGGTGTCTTGGGGTGTGTTTACAAAGCACAAGGTGGCTCTGTGCAGGTGCAGGCTGCTTTGGCAATCTGGGGGAATATGGGCAGCTTTCAAACACCCSCTGTGCTGCAGGGTAAACAGACCCCTCCAAAACACTCCCCAAACCCGCTGTGTCTGCAGAGACAGGGTCAGTCCTGCAACTCATTTACAGCAGAAGCCACAGCTTCTTTCTCAAGAGTGCAAACACTCGCATGAGAGAAGAGCTAAAGGTTGCTCTGCAACATTTTCACTAACATCTTAGGAAGCAGCTCTCCAAACTGCCCCCTGCCTCCAAAGGGACTGGGGGCTGCGCATAGCATGGTCAAAACTCAGGCCCATCTGCTTACAAAGGTTGCTCTGTACCCCTACAAAAACAAGGGAAGACAAAATTCGGGAACTGCTGTTGGAACACAGCACCTCAGAGGCTCCTCTCCTTTGCAGCAAGATTCAGGAGCTGTGAGCAAAGGAGCTATAGCAAGGCCTTACAATAATTCACCTGAAGGAAAATAGCAGGAAAAAAAMMCCCAAACAATCCCCCTAACACACAGCTTTGGCAGAAATTAGTGGGCTAAATGGCATCCAGTCTGTCAAGTGGCCTCACCGCAAAGCGCTGCRAACTCCTCCGGCCTGGCGTACGTCAGCACAGCAGCCAAAGCCTCTCTCCAGTTCTGCAGATCACAAAACTGCACAATCTCCTTCCAGTTCTTGGTGACAACTGCAGTGATGAGCTGGAGCAAGAGGAGACAAACCTCGTTAAGATCCTGGCTGCTTGTGCTCCTATTTTGTGAGCAAAGCCCTTGCAACGCCACCTGCCCAGCAAATGCAACCCAACCACAAGGGCATCACCCCATTTCTGAAGGCAGGCGCAGGCAACGCACRCAAAGACATTTACACAATGGCATGGAAACTTGTAACTTGAAAAAAGGGGTGGCAAAGCTCTTCCAGGAGGTTTCTTTCTAGCTGCATATACATACCCTGGTAATTTTGCTCTGCATCTTAGCAAAGTATTTTTCCTGTGTCCTGGAGAGCAGCTCTTGCCCGCCCGCGATGGCCAGGACAATGGCATCGGCCATGCGGTTGTCRTGCAAGCAGAGATCCACCGCGCTTTCAAAGTTACCCGTCAGCAAAGCCTGGGTAATCAAACCATCCACATCTGCAACAGCAAAAAAGGGGGGCATTTTCAAACATACCATTGTTACGGATGCAACAACATACTTATGGGGAGGCTCAAGTTCATCTCCAGTCTCAAACACATAAGGTCAAGGCCAAATCCGATGGGACGCTTTGGACGGTCACTTATCAAGCTGCTGGAACAAGATGCTGCCCTTTCGTACAGGGCACCCTTCTCGATCACCTCAGAGACAAYTATCCTGCATCAGCATCAGATAGAACATTAGGTGCAGACAGGGCTCAGGCGTTTCTCTGTAGAGACGATGCCCTGGGAGCGTCTGCACAAATAGCTGGGTGCTGTTTTCTCAGACTTSCTCTCTCACGGCATCAGATATCACATTAAGCATTTCTGTGGTGGGGCATGAGTGCTGTTTATTTCCTTTCCTTCCCTGAAGGGCCTGTGTTACCAAATGCCTTGAGACTGCTGAGAAATTAATGGAGTTAGGGGCAAATATGGATAATACTTTATGATCTGTACAGAAGTTCTTCCCTCCTGCTTCCCCCACCTATGTATATATTTTTTATATATGTATGTATCTATATCTATAAATATATATTTTTTACCTCCACTAACAGAGATGTTAAATGTTTTCTTTGCAGGCACGGAATCTTCAGGTCCACGTCTATGGTCCTTTAAATCCTAAGGAAAAAGGAAAGCACAGCTGTTGAGATTGGGCAAATATCTGTGGTAAACAAAAACATGCTTAAAAAAATGCATCTTGCAAGGAACACCCACCTTCAAACTGCCATTTCCTTAAGAGATCATTAACTCAGAAGGGAAGAGCATTAACCCTGTCATTTGCTACGGAGCTGTTTCAGCTCAGGATCAYGAGCCTCCCCTGGTGCCTGCACAGAGTCGAGCAAGCAGCACACTCAGAAAGTTCCGGGCTTATCGCAGGACCTCCGACGCACATCAGTGAACCATTTGAAAAACACCATTCAGAGTGACCACTGTGGGTTTTTTTTTTTAAATAGATGCCAACGGTAAAAACAGCGAAATCTTCAGATTTCTTCCCAGCAGGGTCARGTTTAAGCACATCTGAGTTGTGCATACGTGGATCTCCATATATCCCAAGTGGCAGAGCCTGGTACTGACCTGCACAGGTAAACGTGCCTGCACACACAGGCATGACCCCCTCATCCTCCCCAAATCTGAAATTCTCCTTCCCTTCTTGCTCACCAGCACACGGAAGCATCTAGGGATGCTAACTTAGTTTTTCACTGAGCTCCACACAGACTTTGAGCTCATCCTCAAACARCAGGTTCCAGCAACAAGCCTGGTCCAAGGAAGCACAACACAGGCTTCATTCTGGACACACAAGTGCCAAGTACTCCAGACATGCTAAAGCACTTGGCTGGCTTGGCACAGAAGTCCTCAGCCTTGACAGAAGAACCTTCTTTATATGAGCTCCCCACAAAGCAAACAGAGAGCATCACCTGCTGGATTTCTGATTCTTTAACAAAAGTCTTGAAGAAAACACAACAATAGCAAGTAGGGGGGAAGCTTCTCCACCATGAATGTTCACAGCAAGACTCGCTGAGAGGGCACAAACCTCCCTGCCTCCTCCTCCRTAAGGCAGCATGCAAACACATATACTGGTAGCTCCCAAAGAAATGCTTGCTGGTAACACCTTGCTCACATACTGGTTACTAAAACGGTCTCCTTAGCATGTGAAGCACCAGTGTGCAGTTGACAAAYAGTACATTTTGAGCAGGGGAGTAAGAGCGAAGAGTCATGTCTGGCTCAGGTAAAGAGACTATCTGGAGAGTGGTTTTCTGCCAAGATGATGCACCATGTGGTTGGAAGCAGTCAGGAGCACATCATGACTGTCACCTTACATCCTCATCCATCTCCAGCACCAGGGAAACACAATGAAATGCTGGTAAAAGCCAAGGAAATACCCAGGAGATCTGTGTTAGTCCAGAAGGCAGCACACACCTCTCTGAAGAACTGCTCCTCTGCAGCCTGCCCTTCCCCCACCTTGGTCAGGGCAGATCCATCAGATTCTGCGGGTGCCTTGAAAAGAGAAAAGCAGCCGTCAGGCGGAAAAGGAAAAGCCAAGAGAAATAGTTTGCCGTGCAGAGCACCACCACCTTCCTGACAGTGCTCAGAGCTGGCCTGCTGCCCAAAGCAAAGCATCCCAAAACCATGTGGGATTACAAGAGAGTGGGAAAGACCCTCCATTTCTTTGACCTTATCGTTATGCAGTACCTTATCCTGCTTTCACCTTATTTGCCTGAAAAATTTTAAGAAATATATTCATATGTTYTCCATTAGACAGCCACTGGTGACATCTCAAATGTATATGGTCTCATTTCAATGCAGGCAAAGGGAGCACTGCAGCCCCGCTGGAGAAAGCRGCACACTGGGCACTTGGACCACTAAAACTACAGCAACCATCTGTGCAGCATTTATCAGGTGAACAGAATGGAAAAGCAGCAGACATGAAAGACCTTGAGCCAAAACCTATGACTGACAGCCCTTCACTATGAAACAGGCAAGATAGGAAAGGAAAAATGCACGTTCATTTACACCAAGTCCCTTCATCCTACTGAAGTGGTTCTTGCATGCAGGGTTATTCCTGACTTAGAGTTATCAAGCTGAAAGGAACATTATTCTTCCTCGGCATGTTATTATTGCTTTATAAAACTAGACCAAGTTGCAGACTTCTGCTTACCTCTCCCAAGTCACCATCCGCAAGGCCTTCTTTGTTCAGAGCTGAAGTAATCTGAAACACAGGCAAGGTTTTCAGCTAAGGACCCTTTCATTTTAGAGACAGGCCCTTTTGCTCATCTCTCATACTGCCAAACTGGTCATGTAGCTAATACTTGATTCACAAAAGTGTAAATCAGAGCAACTTCCTTTCCCAGCCTGCTCATGAGCTTAATGCTAAGCCACCTGCATGCCAAACTCCCAAGGAAAGAGTCTTTTCTGGACCTTTGTTTAACTGTTAACTCTGCCTCAAACCTCACCGGATCTTCTAGAAGCCACAGCAATAACAAAGACATGACGGGGAAAAGAGATTATACAGAGAAAAAAAAAAATACTGCGTGCACTGTTGAGGGCACCTCAACTAGTGACAAATGACAGTTCTGTGTGAGAAGATCTACTGTCAGGAAGCTGTGGTTTCAACCAGAGCATGAATATGACGTTGAGGTAGGATTTCCCAAGGAGAAACAAGCTAAATCCCCAGCATTTACTGCTTTGCAGTGTAAAGCAGGTCTTTGGATTCCTTACCGGTCTTCTCAAATCCCAATTTAATGAAGAAATTTTAGATTACAAAAAATACGTCAATACCTGGACCTCCTCAAGCTGCTAATATCTGATTCCTTCTAATACAACAGGGTGTACTTGAACTTTAAATGTAGATGAGGCTGTTAGAGAGGGGGTGAGGGAGGGGAAGGACCTGGCTCCTACTGCAGGAGCTGGATTTTTATTTTGATCATTAATCTATATCAAAAAGAGAAATTCAGGGGTTGCCCCACACATAGCAAGTCCAGAGTTTATCATCTGGGCATGGCTAACTTTCAGACATGTATCTTGCAGTACTAGAAGACACGGAGTCCACCTCCATGTGGAAAGCTTTGCCGGGAAAGAGCCATGCAAAAAGGTGTCCTCACAGCTCAGCTCATCAGCTCCTCACCTACTGAAATTGYAGGTGCTCAATTCAGGTGCTGAAATACAGGCCGCTCAATTCAGCTGCCCCTGGTTTTCCACCTGCACCAGTCCCTCAAAACTGCCACTGCTCCTGCTGCATAAACAGGACAGATTTTCATCCACATTTTCTAGCTTCAATCTGCTTTTGAGAAACAGGGTTTCCCTCGTTGTGTTTGTCTGATTGTGCAAGGAACACAGAGAAGCTGAGGACAGTGTTCACAAAAACCTATTTTCTTCATCATCATAACACATCTGCTCTGGGGTCCATTTGATACACAAACAATAACCTTTTTACACAGTCTTTCAAAATAAAAGGTTAAGTTGATACAGTGGAAATGAGTCAAACTTTCAAATCCACTGACTCYGAACTGAGCTAGCCCAACCTAGGCACAGCAGTGAGAGCAGCAAACCAGCCAAAATGGGCAGCTGATATCCCTGGGCACCAACACGCAGATGGCACCGCACAGTTTGTCTCTGAGCAGAGGAGAGACAGRTAAAATCACCCAACTCCATCTGCAACTTAAGAGCTCTGCAGTTTATGTCTAGCACGTTTCATACTGCACTTTTCATACTGCAGATGCTTCCCAGCTGCTTGAATGGAAACATATTTCAGGTTTTTAGGATAATCTGGGCTTTTGACTACTGCTTCTGAAAACCAGGTTTTGCCATGATATAAAAAACATCAATCCAGCTTTTCCAKAAGGATCCACACCTGAAGGGTACAAAATGCTCCCTGGTAATATAAATTCTGTCTTCCTAAATGCAATCAAATTTCCTTGTTGCCTAAGGCGGCATTCCCACAAAMAGGAATATTTTAGCATTTTAATGAAGTTAATGAAACTACGAGGAATATATAGAAGTTCTTTAACCAGGAAACCAAAAAAGGATTAAAATTGATATTACAATATAGGGATATGACATATAGAAGTTACCCAAATAACTTCTACCAATGGATAGGAAAGGTTTTGTGTGCAACAATGAGATCAACATGGAGACAGATGCAAATATGGGGCTGAAGTCTGTTGATTGCTTTGAAATTCGCAGAGAACATTCATATTGCAAGATTACATAGYTAAAAAACCAAAAAATAGGCAAAGCAAGATGCAACAGCCACAAAAAAATCTTAAGTTGTGTAGGGAGAGGCAGATTTGAGGGAATAAAAGCAAGATTAGGTATACAAATATATAAATAATTAAGTCAGTCATGTTTAAGCAAACAAAGGATCCAGTACGATAGATCTACAAGAGCTATACGAGTTGCAGCACAAATACTATCCACTGGGAAGCACACTGAAAAAAAAAACATGGTATAAAAACATGCACGATCTTCAGTAGCCGGTGGTAATTGCTCTTTTAGTCTCAAATGTAAAGGACCATTTCAACCACATATGGCGCAGCCAGCATTCCAGGGTGCACTGTACAGATGAGTGAATCAGTAAAAGCACTTAACATGCATCTTTCCAGAGTATTTACCTTCTTCCTTAGATCCTCTTTCCTGTATCCCAAGAGCTCCAGGTATTTAGCACGTGAATCTTCTTCAAAATTCACCTGTAAAMAAGGTAAAAGGAGTAGACGGCAGTTGAATTTTCTTTTTCTCTACAGATTTTCACTTACCAAGCACWAACATGTGTTGAGCACTAGTGACTGGAGCCCAAGGGCGTAGGAACAAAGTGCCTATCAGTTTCGTGTGGAAACCTCTAAATACTCGGTTAAATGTGAAGGGCACATCTAAGAGACACCCTCCCTGGGGATTTACAAGTGTTGCCCTCTGCTGTGACCTTCTCATGAACCCTCCAGCAGGCCCTGCTCCAAGGGCCCTCCGGTTCTTAGGGACCACCTCCACCGACAGCGCTTCCAGGCACCACTCCCCAATTCCACACCTGGCCTCCCAGCATCTGTTCTGCTAAAGCATCGTATTGTCCAGAGGGATATGTTTTGGTAGGGGCCTTGGGAGGAGGTGAGGAATCCCTGGACTGCTTGTCATCCTTCAGGATGGTACCTTTAGGAAGGCCCACACGTTCTTCTCAAAGTCAGCCTGGGCCATATCGATTTTCTTCTGGCAGTAGCTCACGAAGCCTTCGGACTGCACAGCCTCCTGCAGCTGCTTGGAGCGGGCCAGGAACTCCTTCTCCGTGACCACCTGGCTCACGTAGACGTGGTAACGTTGCTGCTGCTGCTCGATGCCCGGCTGCTGCTGAGCCTTGGTGCTCTCAAATGTAACCAGCTTGCCTCCAAACTACAAGTGAGACACATGTGCAGCATGTAAAGGGCAGTTTTGCATTCAAGACTAGCAAAATAACTGTATGCCCACATATATATACACATACACATATCCATATATATTCTTTTATGCAGTGCATATATGTGCTTCATTCAATGGATAACTGTTGCTGACATCACGATACTTATGTTCTCCAACTCCCCATATCTCTACGAAGTGAAGGAGCTCGCKTGAAAAAAAGGGGCACATACATTCAACAGGATTTCCAAGTTTTTCCTTAAACTAAGGACTAAGATGCCCAAACTCCAAAGAACCGGGGCTGTGGATCTGTAGAGTGTCTAGCAGGCAGGTTATATTATATTACTGCAACAGATGTCCTAAAAGAGTCCTGTACAATATTAAATACATGGCGAAGCATGGTACAYGCCCTGCTTACAGCAGGATTTATACCAGTTAAAAGTCTCCTCAAATGGGGAGGACACACAGGCTAGGCCACACCACGCCGCTCTGAGTCCCCACTCACCGAGAAGGACGCTCCCACGGGGCGCCGGACCCACTTGGGGGGCTTCTTTAGGGGCAAAACGACACTCTGCGAAGCCGTCTGTTGGGGAAGCTGCAGAGGCGGGAGAGGCTGGCCTGTGCCAAAGGGATCCAGGTTCCCAAATGAAGAGGAAAGCTTGAAGAACAAAGGGGAAGAAATAAATAAATAAAAATAAAACAGAAGTGACACATGTTCTCTGATAAAACGGACAAGCAGCATTGTGTACAGCACATAGGTATAATCCAGGTGGCATGAGAGCCACTAAGGACTTCTAAGATGCYTGCTCTTTTGTCTCCATGCTGAGCCCTTCTCAATACCTGGTCGACCTGCTTCTGCCTCAAGCCGTCCGCGCTGCCCCCCATGATGGAGTAGACGCTGATGCGCCCRTCGAAGGACGCCGCGGAGAGCACAGCGGGGTTCCTGGGACACCACTGGATATCGAAGCACCACTGCGTGTTCGTGGGCAACTCGTAGAGCACCTGGCCAAGGAGAACAAAGATGTCAGCGCAGGGCTGCTAATAAAATGTTGCTACCCATGGGAATGACATGCAGAGGATCTCTACAGCAGGACTAACTCGAGTCTTCTGGATACCAAAAAAATCCAGGTGCCCTTCGGAAGGTATTCCAAAGTCCAGCAAGGCGGGAATGCTTTAACGCAGCTCAAGGATCTGCCACTGTTTCTGTAGCCCACAAAATCCCTCTGCTCTGGCTAAAATTTCTCAAACTTAAAGACGGGAAAAAGACAAAGATGATTCAAGTAATTCAGCTCCATGAACCCCAATTAAAAAAAAAAAGGTGCAAATAGTTAAAGCGGGGCCATTTAAATTCCCTATTGCTATAAGGCTGTAGGGCAGGACTATTAGGAAGGAGTCCTGAATTACTTGAAMACTCTGAAGGCTCCTACTTCAGGTGCAAGAAATCAGGCTAGGTGCCTTATCACTAAAACATTTCTCTCTTGAGAGAGGAGCATGGAGCTGTTCCAACACCTCTTCTTCCTTCACTGTGTGGAAAGCACAGGGAAGCAAGCATGCTATTTTACCCATTGGAAGAATGGGTAAAACAGCATGAGAAAAACAGCGCGCTTTGAAAAACACTGCGTTCCTCGTGCCACTGAAGAGAGATATTTTACAAGTGGTTTGCGTACAATACCTCGCCTGTGTTCGGGTTGGAGCACAGGATTTTAGCATCCTTCCCACAGCTAAGCAGCAGCTCCGGATCTGCCATGCTCCAAGCAATGGCCAAAATGCCCCTGGCACAAGGAAAACAAAGAGATAAACTCATTTAGGAAAAACTAGGTATCAAGTCATCTTTTCTACACCAAAGTCCTTCATTTACCTGCATCATCAACACGTGGCATGTAAATCCATAAGGACTATTTGGTTGAACAGCTGAATTTTATTAGCCTAAGGTTCACGTCAGGAGTACAAATGGCAGCAGTTTTAGGAACAGCTCCCACACAGACCTGTTGCTGTTCTCTCCTTTAAAGTGGGGGSTTGTTTTACAGCATATGGAAACGCTGCACTAATTAAATGGAGGTGGCATAGGAAATTACCCTAACTTTTCCTTTACCCCTGTTTAAGATATTGGGGGTGGAGGGCACAAAAGAGAGTTTCTACCTTGTATGGCTTTCGAGAACACGAAGTGGTGACGAGGCAAATCTCAGGTCCCACATCTGAATCACAGGCAACCTGTCATCCTCCGAAGCCAGAACCATCTGCGTGGCTACGTCAGGGTGCCACGCCAGCCCTGAGCAGTGCATCTGAGGGACAACACARGGTATCTATCAGGCACCAAGGAACACAGGACAACCACACTAAGTGGGAYTAGATGTAGGGAAAAGGCAGCCCTGAGGGACTGCCCCATTTGCTGCTGCATTTCCACGCAGCGTTATGGACTGCATTCAGTTGGAATCAACTCCTTGACTYCACGAAGGAGAAGACTTCCATTTCATTTCCCAGGATGCTCAAATAGATGACACTGAGCAGCCTCGTTCCCAATCTTTCCATGTGACACTATAAACATTCTTTAACGTAAGAAACCACCTGCACAAAGTGTTTTCACATTTTTTCAGCTATATCTACCAGCATCTTAAGAAAACCCATCATTATGAGGCAGCTTACTCACCCGGTTATTGTGGTCACTGACTTTGATGATGGGCTCGTTCTTCCTGAGGTCCCACACGGTAGTGCGGCCGCTAGGACTGGCCGACGCCAGGATGTGCTGGACTTGCCTGTTCCACGCGATGCAGCTGATGTCTTCGAGGGGCTACCACACACAGGACACCCGTCACAGGCTGGCAAGCGGCCACAAAACCCTCTGGTGTTCACACTCTGCTCAAACACACATCTCTACGGAGATCTGCCTCCCTCCACTGTTCCTTCTGCTTTCCTGTGCGCACAAGCTGTGCAGCAGAAAACCTGAAAACCCCACTTGTAAAAGCTGCCTCCACTCTGCACCTCCCTTTTAGAGCCTGATACATTTAGTCATTTAAAACATACAAGTCCTGCRCAAAAATACATCTGGGTACATAAAGATACTTTCGCCTCTCGGTTTCAGTTTATAACTTGCAGAGGAGAGGTTAACTCTGCTTGAAAGACCTCTGTAGTCACTTTTTAACTGCTTAGATTTAATCTTTGTCATAAGAGCAATTCTAATGCCATCTTCCTCACTGTACTGTATTTCCAGTTGTCATTGACTATGTGGATTAAAAAATGACACATTCCATTTAAGTGATTATCAAGCATGGTAACTCCTGCAGAGAGATCTTCAAGAGAGGCAAACTTTCTCCAAAAAACAGACGGGATACTGAAATAACCAAACCCAGAACATTTTAAATTCAAGTTCTTTGAACAAAACTATTTCTCATCCCATTTCCTTGCTAATTATTCTCCCCAATTTATCATGCAGTTACGTACTWATTTTCTAGTAACCACAATTAGCTTGTGTGATTTTATGAACTAAAAAAACATAAACATTTCTAGAAAAAATCCCTCCCATTCCTTTATCTCCTTTATGAGGACAAACCACAGAAATCCTTTCTTCTTTTCCCCCATAAACTTCTTTGAAGAAGTCATAGGCTAAACAGCRGTGCAATTGCATATTCCTTAAAAACCACAGAGGCAACTGCCAAACGAACTGCCTCATTTTCTGACTTCTCACTTGCTGGGTTTAGACTTTCCTGTATTTTTCTGTTCACCATCTTCAGATTCACATTTCACGTGCTGAAACATGCCAAAAAAGACTACAAGAGATTCAATCCATGGATCAGCGGCTAAAAATGTTTTTAAAGGGGGCGTAACCACAAAGACTTGGCTCATGATTACTTGTTGCTTGATGAAATGCAACATCTTGCACAGAACAGGGAGGCACTTAAAGAGTTAYCATTTGGTAGGCTTCAACCAACTGCCAATTTGAGTAATCTGCTTATTTTTCACTGGTTTGCAGTACTTAAGACATGTGATTCTACTACCTGTGTCTTCACCCCTGGTGTCATCGGTGTGGCAAAATTGTTCAAGTCCCAGATATAGATTTCAGACTCATTTGCACCAGAGGCCACCAGATTAGTCTGCAAAACACACAAATAAGGCATTATGAGCATTTTCAATATCAGGCTTTCTAATCTCAACGTCTGATCAGATCCTTAGGACTGTGTCTGTTTTCCAGGTCATTAGTGGCCMCTGCTGTCAACATAAGCCCTGACTTCATAGCAAACTGAAGTCATTCAGAAAGGCCCCCATGAGCGGAGAGCAGCCTTGCTGAAAGCAAGTGTCCACAGACAGAAGGGCTCTTTAGAAAACGAAATCAATTGACTTCTCACAGGCATGAGAAAAAAAACAATCCACTACATCCCGAAGGATGTAAATGCGCTTTAGTAATGGAGAAAAGCTTGTTGCTTTTGAGATCTCTTCTGCCTTTTAAATAGGCCACATCTCAACACTTTCTGCAGTCTTCCCTCCTAGGGAAGGAATTTAGAAGTTGCAATGACAGATCCTCCCCATTCCCYGACAAGACAACCCTAACAACTAAGCACACAAAGCAAGAGAGCACATAAATGCTCCCTGTGACCAGAAAACGACTAGTATAGCCCATGGAAATTAAAAAGGGAGACCAACTAAAAATATCACAGAAAACCACCCATACTCTGTACCTAACTAGAGCAAATTCACTGAAGTGACAAAAGGGAGAAGCAATCAACCTCAAACTCCTTCTCCAGCYTGAGATGCCAGTAACAGCCAAGTTCTCCATACTAGATACATACAAATATACAAGGGCCCAATTTCATCTGTGCTTTTCAGAGGTTGGKAAAGGGACAGAAACATTTAGGGTAACACATTGTTAAGACAGGCCGCTGGCCTACGTGAACAACGGAAAACCAACCTGGAAAATGTTGACGTCGAGCGCTCGCACGGGGCCCGTGTGCTTGTCCTTCTGGGCAATGACAACTTCAGCGTCCCCAGCTATGATTTTGGCCGGGTCGTACAGAATGATGTTCCCATTTTCACCCCCGGCGATGAGGACGCCCGAGACGCTCTCGCCTGAGCTCATGCTGTGCGGCCCCCAGATGAGTTTGTGGTACCTGGGAGACACAAAGAGCCCAGGCTACAACCMTGCAAAGCCACATCAGCTAGGAGACATCACAGATGCTTCCAAGAGCGGCTCTAGCCGTGGCTCTCCTAACTGATTSTAACACTTTCTTGCTTGCTCCTCTACACTAAAAAGAGGACATGTCCAAATCGTTCTCCTTATCAAGAGCAAAGGGCCATGGGAATTGACCAGAAATGTGTTCCCTGGAGCTGCAAAATCAAGGAAAGCCCCCCACTACACATGATTTTGAGAGGATTTTTGTATAACCATAGGAATAAATCAAAAGAAGGGCTGTTAGCCCCGCCAACTCCAGCCTGTAGATAAAACTCTAGTATCGGAGGGCAGCTCCTCATGCAACAGCTAAGTGCAAGTAGAAAAAAATCCTATTCTTGTTTTCTCATCTGTGCTCCTAAACGCAGGGGGGGGGGGAAGCTGTTGCCCTGGATGCTCAGCTCGTGGCCCATTCCAACATAAACCTGTCATTTGCACCGTGGTGTCCTTTCCAGACCAAGTCAGAGGAATTCAATGTGCTTCCAGCTATTTCCAAGCTTTTGTGAATCTGCAAATATCCCTCCATGCTTCACTAAACAAGCTTGTTCCATCAACACAGTAGTACTCCCACGTATTTGATTGTGCAGAAAACAAGTCTTCTATGAAGGACACATCTATCATTTGCTGGGCAATGGGAAAGGAAAACAACGTGGTTTAGAAAGCAGGGAAAATTACTTCAGCATCTGCTATTTATTGCTAATCTCTTACTTAGATAAGAACAACCTATAAATAATTTCTTTAAAACATCTTGGGTACAGCTCCATAAGCTGCATACTATAAACACTGGGACAAAGAGCGTGTGCCATACACGAGTTACTGCAAYTGCCAGGCAGGTCCTTTCTGTGGGTACCAAAACAATTCAAGTTCTGCAGCTGGGGAATTATCCAGGGAAGTCACTGACCCATGGGTTTCCTGGACACCAGTAATATGGCACCAACACAGTYCAACAGGGGCAATGCAAGAACCCCTCCAGAAAAGTACAAAAGGGTGAGGAATTCAAAACTAAAAAGCATGCATTTATTTTCCACTTGCCCTTTACCCCTTCAAAAATAAAGCACGGCCCTACRAAATAGCACAGGACTTTCTGGAGGATGACAATGTGGAAAACTTGTTGCAGAACTGATTTGATGAGAATTGCATCACTTGACCATTTTGACTTGCAAGTCAAAATAAAGGTGGAGGCTCTGCATCCTCACTCTRGGAAAACCCTTTTGACACCTGGGAAACACACATGCTGCTTGGCAAGCCCAAAAACATCTCWGCCATGGCTAAAACAAGCTTGAACCATGACATTTTAAAGGATTACATGGCTCATCCTGCTCTCTGTGAGTCAGTTGGGAACGTTAAGCTCAGCTCTGCCTGCACACCAAGGCATTTAGCACAGGCTAGGGTTGTTTCTCCCAAACCCCACATATCTAAATGCTGATGATCAACTGGCTCTCGCAGCCCCAGGAGGAGCCAGGAATCTCACTGCTACAAAAGCAAAACAAAACAATCAGCTTCCTGCAAAAACTAGTATAACTGTTCCTACTCACATTAGTAGAACATCCCTGAACAGGGTCATAACCTTCCTGCATGCAAGTGTGGCCAAATCCTCATTCAGGTCAAAGTATTTCAAGGCAACACAACCTCTAGGAACCATGCTTGCAAACATATTTATGTGGCCAAGCACACAGTAAGGGTGCAAAAGACCTAAGTGGCAACGTGCAGCTCTGTCTTGGAGATCTGACTCGCTGCCTTCACGASTGCACCGCACTGTCCCCTCTGAAGGGCAACGCCACTCGCGGGCCACCCTTGAGCCCAAAAGCCCCGCTCCTCTCCTCGTGACTGTGCTTGAGACCTGCACGCTGGCCTTTCAGCACACAACCCGTGCGATCCCGCACCTGTGAGAGGAGGAGAAGGTGGCACAGGACTTCATGTCCAGGGAAGGGTCCGCCAAGTCCAGCTCGAATATTTCTAGGGACGCATTGGTGCTGAACGTTGCATCCAGCTGCTGGGCAGAGGTACCTACAAAGAAACACGTGCAGGGATGAGAAGGACGTGCTATAGAAAGGAGCAACTGCAAAAGTAACAGCAGGCAGGGCATAAGAATCCCATCAAAGCACCATCTGCTTTGTTTTATTATTATTTCCATGTAATTCTCCTCCCACTGATTTCCTCCTCCATGGGTTTTTAACCATCACAAAAGGGGAAGCTTTAGGAGAACTTTTGTCCCTAGCTGATTATGTACAAGAATGTCCTTTAACACCAGAGAAAGGAGGGAAGYAGGAGATGAGCAATAAAGGACAGCTAATCAATAGGAACATGAGGATGTTGGAGCCTTATTCTGGAAAAAAAACGGGTGGTGGTGTTGCCTACAGGGCAGCAAGCATGTGCTCTCACAAAAAAAAAAAAAAAGGGCAAATGAAGGAGTAAACCAGTATCACAAGGCCAGAAAAATGCCTCTGAGGTACTACATAGCATTCTCTATTCTAGCCTCAACCATCAGGCAACAAATTAACTACTCTAATTTTCACCTGCGCCAGCCTCACCCCAAGCAGACCAAGGCCCCTGGCCCACRTCCCAGCAACTCACCTGTGGCCAGGTAAATGGGGTGCTGCAGGGCAGGGCTCCATGCCTGCATGGCAGTGCGATCAATCTCCTTCAGCTTCATTTTGCTAAAGAGAAGCAGCACAACAAAAGGAGTCATTCTCACGTGCAATGCAAGAAGAAGGTGCTACGGTAGAGCTGGGTGCTGCATTACAGCCCCTCAGCAGGAGCCACTGCAGAGCCTTTACTGGCCCTGTGCCTCCCACGGCAGCTCCTGCCCCTACACAAACCCAAGGATAATTCCTAGGCCTCAGAAAAGCTGTAATCAGCCACGAAACCCCGCCTGTGAGMGCCACCACAAAGCGCTCTCGGCAAGCTGCAGGAGCGGGCCTCACGGCGGTTCTGCARCGGTCATTTGGCTCTGTTTTGGAGCCCCGGGAACGGAGAGGCCGGAGCGGGGCAGGCCCCGCGGCTGCCGCGCAGGCGCTCCCCGCCGCAGCTCCCGCCGCGCTCCGCGGGGCCCGCGGCACCTTCTTCCACCAGCAAACGCGTGACGAGAGGGGCTCGGGCGCTGCCTCGCCGCACAGCGGGTCCCAGCCACCCGTGCGGAGAACCAAGGGGGGCTCTGGAGGCTCCCCTCGCGCGGGCTCTCCCCGCGGCACCGAGGCCGCGCTCGGGGCAGGCGCAGAGGCTTCCCCAGCGGCAGCTCCGCTCGCCTCCCCGCCGCGGCTGGGGGCCCGGCTCGCGGAGCCCCCCCTTACCCGGGCCGGCGCCGCCGCCGCTCGCCCGCTCCAACGTGGCAGCCCCGGCGCCGCCTCCCGGGCGCCTTCCGGCTCCGCCGCCGCCCGCTGCGCCCCGCCCCTTCCGGCCGGGGAGGGGGGAACCGTTCAACCGTCACCAACCGCCACTAACCGCCGCCCGCGGGCGCTCCGCCCCCCCCCCCCCCACGAGACTCGCCTGGGGGCGGCGGTTGCGGGGGGGTGTACAGGAATTTGGGGGGGTTGGAGGGGAAGGGGGGGCCGCCCGCCCTCAGCAGCTCAATCGCAGTAATCACAGCGCGTCAGGATGTGAACAGCAGCGAGGGGCTCATCAGCGGGCGGGCGGCGGCCCCGCGGGGGCTGCGCGGAGCGGGGCGCCTCCTACGCTCGCCAGTCCCAAAAGGCAWGACGGGGATGGTGGTTTCTACGGACTCCAGCTACCGCAGGCGCCGCCAGCGCGGCTCGCGGGCGCCCGCGTGGCTCCCTCGCGCTCCGGCGCGGCGGGCACGGGAGGCGGCGGGAAAGCGGCGCCCGCGGCCCGCTCCCCGCGCGCGGGTCTCGCCCGTGGCGGCTCCGGCTTCGCGGGCCGCGGCGGCTCAGCCGATCGCTGGGAGCGCGGGCACGCGCT